>NC_142785.1:22131977-22485310 GCF_988280905.1 Pimephales promelas | reverse complement strand
TTATTGCGTTTTTAACCCAACATTTGACCCAAATTTGGGTTGAAACAACCCAGTATTTTTTAGAGTGTACACTCTAAAAAATGCTGGGTTGTTTTAACCCAACTTTGGGTCAAATATGGACTAACCCAGCCGTTGGGCTAAATTTTTACATTACATTTTTAACCCAACATTTCGGGTTTGTCCATATTTGACCCAAAATTGGGTTAAAACAACCCAGCATTTTTTAGAGTGTAGTCAAACACCGACCCCTAATCGTAGAAATTGCAGTGCTTAAGATATTTTTATGGCCAATAATACTATTCTATACTATTTTGTCAAAGGGTCCATTTACATTACACCGTACATTACAACTAAAAACTGAAAACTGTTTGTTTTGTCTGTTCATTTACACGAAAACAGCATTTTAGGGGTCTGAAAACATAAACTTTTGAAAACAGGATTCAAAGTGCAGGCTGAAAACTATACCATTATCGTCTCCATGTACACTACAAAAACACGAATTTGTGAAAATTGGTTGTCACGCGCATTTTTTTATTGCCAAGCGCTTGTTTTTTCTTTACAAAGTGACATCGCCAACTACTGGCCTTATGTGCATAATACAGCCTTTTCAGTTGTTTTCTCTGTACGCGACAAAACTAAAGAAAAACCTTTATCATTGTCGTGTAAACATACCCAAACAATCATATAGATTTTAATTTTTTTTTTTTTCGAAAAAAAGTCTCAAGTTCACCAAGGCTGCATTTAATTGATAAAAAACAGTAAAAGAGTAATAGTGTTAAATGTTGCAATTTAAAATAACAACTTTCTATTTTAATACATTTTAAAATGGAATTTATTCCTGTGATGACGAAGCTGAATTTTCAGCAGCCATTACTCCAGCCTTCAGTGTCACATGATCCTTCAGAAATCATTCTAATATGCTCAAGTAACATTTTAAATTAACAGTTGTGCTATTTAATATTTTTTTAAGTGGAAACTGTGAATTACCAGGATTATTTGATAAACAAAGCTTAAAAGAACAGCATTTATTTGAAATAGAAATAGCTTGTAACATTATAAATGTATTTTTACTGACCCATGATTCATTTAATATGTCCCTTCTGAATAAATTTAAAAAAATCGCTCTAACCCTTTTTTTGGTAGTGTGTATAATGGCTTGGTGAACAATACAAAGATACTATTGAGTTGTTTTTGGTTTTAAAAGTTTTTTTTTTTTTTTTCATTTGAGGAGGTTTATATATCCACCATTATTAAAATGAGCATTGGAAAGTCCAGGGAGGTACAAGAATGATAGAAAAGACTGTTTTTCCAACTAGAGATTTTGCAGAAACAATGCTGTCATCTCAGCACTGCACAGCAACACATGGCGGACATGTGGTGTCCATGTCAACACGATCAAAATGAAAGAGAGTGCAAGCAAGAGAACGCAACAAAAAAGGAAGTTCTGGCTTTTCTCAGATGGTGATTGGCCAGGGGTTTTCCATTTAAAAAAAAAAATGCTTTCTTGAGTTTTACTGTCACTTCAGAGTGTCAGCAACTTCCATTTTTGGGTATCAGACGGCTATTGGTAGCTAAAAATTGTTGACAAACTTGAACGACAGGATAATTTGAGTCTCGTGTGAAGCAAAAATTGTGTGCTCTCAATGTCCTTTGTTTGAAAACACAGCTTTCGGGTGGTGTTTTAATGTTTTTGAGTAGTAAATGTCACATCAGGATTGGGTGTGGATGAGACTGTCTGAAGACATCCGAATGGCATCAACACATTTCTGTTAACCACACGGTATCACTTCCCTTTATGATTGGATTCTTTTTTTTTTCTGTTGAAACCCTCTGGCACCCTTTGCCAATAAAAGAAACGCACCGTCCGCCTTTAAAAATGAATCATTAAGCTATATTTTAACATTACCAAAAGATTAATTTAGGAAAAACAAAGATGAAAGTGAAAATGTGAAAGGTGGATGACCATAATCTGTAAACGCAATAGAATGATGTCATCCATGGCAACATGATAGTGTTTTATGCATGTGGAAAGAGTAATCAAACTCTCAACCTCACATTCATCAGCCATCACTATATTGCAGTCCGCTCTTAATGTTTAATGCATATATTGATTTTCTGCTCATTGCAGAAATTATATAATGAACTCTGTAGAGAATGGAGATGTGTAGAGAGAGACATTTTTATCTCCGAAGGGAGATAACACCTGCTCATTGAATTTCTGTCAAGCCGGTGAGAAATACATTTCTACCGAGACTTGTCTCTCTGAGTCCCATCTGGGCTGATATCATAATTACACAGGGAGAGATAAAGAAACACTCAAGCTTTTTTCTTAAGGTGCCCGATCTACTCCTGAGATCACCCTGGATCAATAGATCCATCATTGCTTTTTCAATAAGAAACGTGGCGCGTTGTATTTCAGCAGAACTGCCCTATTATGCTGAAACAATGAACTTAGCGATGACTTGCACTACTTAGCTTGAAAAGACTTAGTGTCTCCAAACACTGTCTATCGCAGTGTGCTGGAAATCCTGATGTGTGCGCACGTGCATATGTTATGTTACATATGTTTTATGTTATCATTAGCCGCCCCACCTCCATTTCATTTCTATCAGCAGGAGAAGGGAGGAAAAGAGCCCCTCTTTGTGAGCAGAGAGAAAAGATCATTTCCTGGGTTGGTTTAGAGTGTTGGCCCTGTTGCTTCTGTCCACACAATTCAGTAAAATACACACTACTGTCCATTCAATGCCTTGGCGGCCAGACCTCACCCTGAGAAATCGATGTTCTAACTTGTTCCAACAGCAGACCGGGCTCACGCTTCTAAATTCATGTTTTACATAGGCTGCTGTTCACTGACACTTATAGTACACACTTACAAAAACATCTTGAAAACGTCATTTAAAGAACTTTGATACTACAAACAACACACAATACTTTTACGAAATTTAGTCATCTTGGTTAATCATGTTTTTAAGTCTCTTGCATGCCAGTGCTGCATTTAACTGTTTGTATTTTAATTTATTTTAAAATGTAATTTATTCCCGCAATTGCAAAGATGACTTTTCAGCAGCCATTACATTTGTGTTCAGTGTCACGTGATCCTTCAGAAACCGTTCCTAAATGCTGATTTGGTGATTCTTATGATCAACTCTGAAAACTGCGCTGCTCAATATTTTTGTGGAAACTGCGATACTCTCGGGAGTATCTCCATAGTAATGTAAAATCTAACATTGTTCTTACTAAGAATTTTTTCGTTAACTTTACTTATGTCCAATAATTTGTTGAACTGACTTAAAATTTCGTAGTAATCTGTACTGTTTGCATGCTATGTCTTCGTTACTCAGAAAAACGTTGTATATTACTTGAATGGTTTGAGTACCATCCAAAAAAAACAGACGGGGCAAATGGATTATGAGACGGGGCAATACTTAATAGACTTTTCACTAATTTCTTGCACTTCTGCAGTCATTATTCTTCTTATTTGCATTTGCTCATTTTCCAGTCATCTTGAATATTATTGTCAATACACCTACAACTTTTGGAAGAGCATCAAAATTCTTTAGTTGACTTGTTGATTTCCCTTTTCTCACCATTATTGTGATTAATGTTCCCTTTGGTTGTTCACTTGGAACTTAATTTATATTTTTGTAATTCTCTTCCAATTGATTGCAGTGATGCAACATGAAATCACAATTATTTGAGTTCAAAGGAAGTGAGGCAACAAATATTATATATATATATATATATATATATATTACTTTTTATATATAATTTAATTAATTTGCCATTACAATTTGACTTGCTGTCTCTTGTAAGTATAACCCCAATAACGAGTAAATAAAATTGTAATGGTAAAATAAAGCCAAAAATAGTATACAAAGCAATTTATGCCGCAATGCACTCTGGGAGTACACTTCCTCAGATCACAGACAGAATTAAGTTGACAAAACTTAAATGGATTAAGTAATAACTTGATGCAATTAAGTTATGCTTAGTTAATGAAATTAAGGCAACACGTTTGCATAATAAAATTAAGTAAACTGAACTAATTGGTTTTTACAAAAGAATAGCATTGATTTACAATACAAGTCTTTTGTAACATTATAAATATTTTTACCAACTGACACTTTTGATCAATTTAATGCTTCTTTGCTGGCTACATAAATATCTTTTCTTTTAAAAAAACGATTTTTTTCTTTTATAAACACACGACTGTTCTAAAGATTGTGGTCGGTGAGATTTTTTTTTTAATGAACGTGAAATAAGATTGATAAATGTTGTAAAAAAAAATATCAGCACATATAAATTGTACTGTGACGCCTTAGAAAAACGGAGCAAGCAAAGAGCAAACTGTAAACGAGAGCAAAAAAAGGAAAGAAAAAGAGTGAAAAAAAGAGAGCAGAAAAGTGAAAGAGCAAGCGACATAGAAGAAAAAAAGTGAGTGAAAGAGAGCGAGAGAAAGAGGGTGAAGAAAGAAGAGGTAGAGGAAAAACATCTCTGTAACGGCTGTGTTAAGCGCAGCTCTCAGTCTGTCCAAATCATGAATGGAGATTCCGTTTTCTCTTAATGTGCTGCCTCAGCCAGTCCCTCACAGCCAGCCCATTCATAAAAAACGTGGGGCTTAAATGTGCGCGTGTGTCGGTGTGTGTGTACGCGTGTGGCTTGTTTCTCTGCAAAAAGTTAGTGAAAGAGGAAAGCCTGGCCCCCTCTATGGGGTAGAATGACTGGTCTCTGTACATTTCTGGCACTCTTGAGGATGTTTTTTGCAGACTTTGTTGCATAGCAGCTGTATTTTGGAAAGCTGTAGAGCTGCATATTTTGTTTGAGAAGGGGCGGGAGGGGCGAGCACGACACCACGATCCAGTGATATATCAGACACGTCGAGAGAGTTAACGGAAGGGCAAAGCAATACAAACAAGCTTGGGACCGTAAATTTAGAAATCCCTTTGCACATCTCCCTTGCTCTTTTTACTGTAGAGTTCTCTTTTCTGGAACTGGATTTATAGCCACAACTTCCTATATAATTACTACAAGGCACAAAACCAAACAATGGCTCTCACAACACAGCATTTTCAGGATTAACTCACATCTTGGAACACTCAATGTTGAGACAGAGAGAACGGGAGAGAAAAGGCAGCCTAAATTATCACATTTCAGTACAGTTGGAGGGGAAACAGGATGGGGGTGGGGTTAAACCTCCATTCAGAAAAAGGAACCATGAGGGTGGAGTCAGTTCTGTTCTTGGGCATTTTCATGAATGAGAGAAAGGAGAGAAAGAATCCTGTTCGTTCAGTGCCATTAGCCTACAAACAGGAGAAAAACTCCTTGTACTAATCTATAGATTTTGAAAGTCGATAAGTCAAATAATAAATAAAAAATATAAATGAACTTGTTTTATTTCCACCAGTAAAACTGAAATAATGAAAACGTTCACATTTCTTAGTTGACAAACAATAAAAGACAAAATGTACGATTTTATTTCATTACAATTTATAAGAAGTTTGGTGTTTGCTTTGTGATCTGTTGTTGCCTGCGGTCACTCCACACTGTCTAGTTTAACGTCTTGAGGAGTCATTTTAAAGCGTTTAACATGCTAATGATCCCTAACTAGTCATGTTCACATTTATAGCCCAAGTTTATGAACCAAGTAGAAGCATTCAGTTCCATCTCTAATAATGACAAACCAGAGGTCACAGTTACGCCAAATGGAGACTCTCAATATGGAAAAACGAGAGGGATGGGGATAGATTTTCCAGATGTGCAGGTGTTGCACAACAACATGTCCAGCACCTCCCCCACTTCTTTAATCTGGCATTCCGTTCTGTCCCGTAGTCTCAGACTTGTGGTCGTGCCCAGACTGGAAACGACTTGACTGGCAAAACAACAAACTCTTGGCTTTATGTATCTTGTTTTCCCTTATGTGTTTACAGACAAAAGGCCAAGAGACAGTTATGAAACGTAACATGCTGGCACAGTTTAACAAAACATCTGACTCACCAGAGTGTCATGGTAATCTCTGGCTGAGCGATAGGGAGAAGGTTGCGTTTGGATCTTAGCTGGTGGCATAAACTGACCCACACCATACGTGGGAGAATATGTTTATGTTTATCGCTGCCTTCTCAACTCAAGTATTTTTTTCACCGAGCGACCTCAAACGGCGACCAATTCGTGAGTTATTACTCCATTACGTCTAAATGAAAGGGCGGGTGCTGCTGTCAGTCAAAGCTTTGCTCCACTTAACTAATATGTCAGGCCTGTCAGCCTGAACTCCCATCTCCTCTGTGAGTATTAGGAAAGGCTGTCAATGGCAAAGAGCAGTGGTGATTGGTTATGTCCTGATGGGGTTAAGTAGACATGACCCTTTCCTGCCCCAGAGTTCATCTCCACTTCCTCCCCCTCATTGTTGCACAACAGACAAGAACAATATGTTATGGGGAGCATCTGTCAATTGAGGTCAGATCTAGAATGGGGTACTACAGCACTGTTTGCACACATGAGTTTTGGGATTGCGATTGGTCTGCGTCTTTTAGGAAGCCACGGACCAGTTCATGTTACTGAAAAAAACAAGATCTATGACTCATACCATAAACATTGCAACCTTTGAAAGAAATGTCACCATTAACTGAGTGGTAAAAACCCAACCCAATATGTTGTGAATGGCTCTAACAAAAGGTTCAAGGGGAAGTGTTTACAGAGCGCGCACCACAAAGCCCGGCACGCCATTGACAGGAGACACAACAAAATGAGGAAAGCAGTTGAAAAGGCGGCCTTTGCGTTGTGCGGTACAGGAATTTGCTTTCCCATTTACACCTCTGACGGACACAAAAAGGGAATCTTTGTGCTTGACCCATGAATGATCGTTTACCGGCTTCCTCGGCTGCTCAATTGAGTCTTTCAGGCACATGCAAATTGAAGGTGCTCTTTAGTATGAACATCTAAATGCGTCAGTGTGAGAGTAGCAGGTTATGTATCGAGTGTTTCTGTTACAGAGAGCATGAGAACGGGACTCTTCTCCTGAACAACTCCACGCCTCAGCCTTCAGCAGTTTGTCAATCAGTCACTTTTTGGACAAATAATTGGAGGACAAACCTACTTCCTTTTCTTTATCTTTTTTGTTTTTGTCATTTCTCTCAAGCTCTCAGGTTTCAAGTTCAGAAATGTTCGTGCTTAAGATGTAAATCAAAAGGCATGCTGTACTTACAATTCTCTGAGTGGAAGTCAGGAACGAACTGCTCATCGTTGTCAGGAACTTGAGCTGCAGAGAACACCAAAAGGTTAAAATAAGCATTATTATTATATAATGACAATTTCAAATAGTTTATGAAGTTCCTCTGAAACCCAGTATATTACTGAAGTTTTACCACAAATTAAAGATGCACTTTTTTTACTGAATATAACTAGTATTGATTCTAGAAGCACTGTTGCTGTTTGGGGGAAATTTGTGGAAAATAAAAATGAATGAAAAAGTCAAATCATTTAAACGTACAAATAACTACAATTTAGTATAATTAAACCATAATTTAGTATCAACCACATACTTTAATGGTAAATGTGCTTTTTGACCAATTTGGGGTTTCTCTCTCTCTGACCAGAAACCCACCATAAGGGTTCATAAGGTTATTGATTGCTTCCTGTGTTTCGTAATGTTTGCATCATTGACTAAGAGATCAGACTCAAAATATGTCTTCAAACCAAGTCATTTTTCTTGAGCACACATATAGCCTAAATGGACATTGTGATTTGATGAAGGGATGGGCTGTCCATTAGCCTAGCCTATGTATCCCTTCATCATCCCTGCATGTGAAACCTGAGTTACTGCCTCTGGACAGCCCGTGACCTTCACCTCCACTGTTCCATGTGCCAGCACTTTTCCACAGGCAGCAGATCAATATCACCACTGAGTCTGTGTGTGCAGATATCTTGATTACTGCTGAATTCCATCAGATGAACAGTAGATGGGCTATTATTACTCTTTGATAACAAATTTGCTCTCTGCTTCTTTTTGTATTTATTTTTTGCTTCCTTTTTTATTTGTATTTTTGACTGCTTCAGCTTTACCTATAAAAAAAATGTATTGAATCTTTTTTTTTTTTTTTTTTTTGAAGTAGCACCAGTGCTTTTTCTGTCTTTTTATGCATTTTGGCCATTCATGGTGGCATGAAAATGGGTTTTTGAAAATGATACAGTTATTGTCTCAATGTAGCTAAACTACAAAAACGTGAATTTTTTTTAAACGATAATGCACATGCCTATTGTGTCCAGCCTTTATTAGGCGCATAGTGTTTCTTTACAAACTGATATCGTCAACTACTGGTTTGGTATGCATAATACAGCGGTTTTGACATTTTCAGTGTCATTTTCAGAGTCCATGTGAACAGGGATTATTTTGACATTGTTTGTAGCCTACGTGAAAAACGCAAAAGAAAAACTTTTGTTTTAATAATGGTGCGTTCTATTATTTATCCGTCTCGGAGATACGAATACAGACGTTGCCTACCAACACGTCCCCTTTCCTCGGATTTCTCTCAGACGTCGGACAACCGTGAGGACCCCGGGCAAGAATTGCGTTTCGGAATTCAAGATGGCTGCGCCCTGTGTGACTTGTATGAATTGTTTTCATTGTTTTTGAACCGCTTTGGTATTTGAAATGATTATAATCACTCGTATTACTGCGTCCCCATGGGAATCGGTTGTTGCGAGTGCAATTACTAACTTTGCTAGCGTTGCTAACAGAAGATTAACGTGAAAAACATGAAATAAAGTGAACATTTTCAAGTTCAAATGGCTGCGTTTTGATAAGGTGTAGTCATAATATATTTTTTTTAATGTAAGTGCCTGGTACTCGGCCAGTGATGGGCCAGTGCTACCATTACAACAGCTTTCCTGGTGGCGTCCGTCTCGGACACGTGGACGTGACATCATGAGGTCCGAGTCGGTATGTCATGTAAACGTGCCCTTAGTTCTTAAGTGACAGGACAAAAGCATTAAAAAATGTATATAAATGTTAAATTGTTAATTAAGTGATGCAGTTCTGTTTTAATTCTCAAGGTTAACATCAACCGAAAATAACAGGCAGATTTGTAAAGGCAACACAAATCTTGAGTTTAAAGCGTCATGTGGAAGGACTGACTTGATTGGAGTGACTACATTTAGATGTAAAAGAGTGAGTTCTGTCACATCATTATGCTAAACCTGCAGCCTAATTATCTAAGATAAAAAATTACCTAAGATAAAAAATGCTGTTTTGAAAATTCAAAACTTGCATATCCAGCAGTCCACAAATCTGTATCATACAGGCCTTGGTCAAACTAAATAAAATGGTGATCAAAATGTCAGACCACAAGATGTGATGTCCTCCCCCTACTCATCACCAACACTCTAACCCGACCCTGCTGATGGATTTACAGACTTTCAAGCTGATGTAGCCAATTACCTCGCTTCTCCATCCTAAGCATGTTTTAACAGAATAAGAAACGATTCAGAAGAGAGCAGATCTAGCAGTGTAGCGTTAATTCTAAATGTCTCTTCCTGCGCACAGAGAAAAAAAACTGAAGGACATTCTCGGACAATGTTGATGAGCTCTGCTTGGTGAAGTGTTCTGGAATTCATCACCTGCTTTGAAGTCTTTGATCGCTGGCTTTTAAGGTCATGCAATAAGAGTTTGTGGAGAGAGAGGGAGCAAGAAAAAGAATAAGGGAAAGTATAGAAGAAGAGTGCAGTTCCTAAAGTTTAATGAGCCTCAGACAAGGAAAAGACTGCTTTGAACTGATTTTATTCACGTTGAAGTTTTGGATTGCATACGATATGAAGATTAATGTGCCTGGAACTGAGTACATGAGTACAGTCCTTTCTTAGGCGTTTATAGACGAATTAAATGTGAATAGATTCTGTTGAGCTTTAAATGGCTGTGTGTTTCTTTAAAGCATTGTGCTGGGTGAAATCTCCAGACACAAACGAAAGTAATGGATATGTCTTGCATGCCGATTACACAATAATGTACAGTAACAATCAATAATGTCCCATAAAGGGCATTAATATAATGTGGTTTTGCTGACTCTACTTTTTGTGGATTTGTGAATTTGCAAACTGGTTCAATAATGAAATATAATTCCAAGGATTGCAAGAATTACAGTTGGACAGAAAGGCACGGCAAGTCACTGTTATTATGCTTATAATAAAGTAGACACACTGAGTTGCCTTTAAATAAAGCAGCTTGAATTTCCTGTCATAGTCATACTGCTCTTCTTCTTTTTCCTAGTTGCGGTGTAGAGTCTTCTGCTCTTTTATAGAACAATTTTTAGAACTATATTTTTATCGTTATCATCCTTGGTGTGAATTTCAAACCAACTTCCCTATACCACCACAAAATATTTGGCCTTAAATTGGCATTTAATAATGATAATAAATAATAATGATAAAAAATAGATAAATGTAGCAGCAAATGTAATTATTGTAAAGATTTTCAATGTTTTAGGCTCAGTAAAGACACGAGCAAAAGAAACTTCTTCCTCTTTTGTCCACTGCAATAGCTCTAGTCATGTGGACTAGTGTATGACAAAGACGCTTGAAACTTCAACATACTCCTTTTTTTCTTGGAAGCATTCCCTCTCCCCTTTCAGCCAGCCGACCATAAACACAGAAACCAGAACGATGGGAGATTTAAATCCATCTCTTTAACATTAATCTGGCACTTCCTGTGTGACGGAAACAGTACTGATGCGCCTTTGAGCATGCTCAAAGAAATTACATTAATTTCATAGATGCTGCTCTTATCCTGTTGCTATACTGTAATTATATTAGAGCCATTTAAGTTTTCTTCTTTTCTGCCTCGAGGAAGATTAGTAAGGCTGTTTTTATGAGACAAAGCTGAAGCCACTATTTGGCCCACCAGATCATGCAATAAATCATTTAGACATGTTTCAACTTTTTTTTTTTTTTTTTTTTTGAAAAAGAACACACACAATTTTAAGACAGATAAAAAAAAAATTAGTTTAATGTGAGTCCCTCAAGCTCTTTAATTGAAACCAACCCAATTTCTCTGAGTATTTAGTCTGTGTGTGTGTAAGCGAAAGCATACAGTACGTGATCGCATCAGACCGTGTGTGTGTAAGTGGGCTTCCAGGAATATGTTGTCAAGGGCTTTGAAATGCAAGTCAGCACAAGACTAAAGTTTGTCTGTGCATGCATAGAGACATGTTTCCTTTTTCTTTGAGGGAACCTGAATGATTTTTTGTTTTTTTGGTTCGACAGATCCTGGGAGGAGCCAGCCGGTCCGTCTTAAAATGTAAAGAATACTCACATGACTGGACAAGCTTTTCTATTAACGTTTGGCTTCCTTCGATGTTTTATCTTTCCCTTTAAAGTGCAAAATCCCTGCAGCGATGGTTGTTTTAACAATATGATGAATTACTCATATAGTCACCTGATTATAAACCTTTCCCTCCAACTTGATGAAAGGGAGAGAAAAGTTCATGGCCAGCAAAAAATGTAACTGCTTTTAAAAAGCAAGTGTGTGTGACCAATAAAGTTGTTCTTACTCTGCACTCTCAAAAAAATCATTTTGTTATTGTAAAGTGTTATTCCTTTTCTACTCGTCTATTCATTCAGCAGACCTTGAATGACTTTCAACTGAGTAATACAACAAGCGATTGTGCTTCACCCTGTTAAATTTCTTGTACTGTACTTGTGGAGTCAAGGAGGATTCCCTATTGTTTCTAGTTTATGGTCATTGCCTCCTCTGAAGTTCACAGTTTGACCCTGCATAATAATAGCAGATAGCTCTGTTGATAACAGTATATTGAGAACTCTGGTTTGACCATGGACATGATGTACTTTTTGAGGTATTCCAGACTAAATGTAAATGTCCTAATATTGTCCTATTGTGTTATCTCCCTTGAATTCCATATTTGCCATATGCCATCTCATCTTAACTGTATGCAATTGCAACCAGGCTGTTTTAATTTCGAATATGAGAATAAGATAAAATGATGCATTAACAGTCTCTCTAAGGCTAAACATTCTCATAAGCTCAAGCACACAATCATTTTTAAAAATGCATTCATTTCACCTCTTAATTGTAATCCTAAAATACATACGAGGGTTTGCTGCTATGGGACAGATGTATAATTCATTCAAAACAGCAGGGTTCCAGCCACCCGCTCTCATTGAGAGCAGCCTTTGTGTTCTCCACACTCTGACATGTACACAGTAAATTGTTTCTGGCAGGGTTCATTTCAACTATTTGCCTCCTGACTGTCTAGCTTTGATGCTGTTTGTTTGCTTTGCCTGGGTGTACTGGCTCTAAGAGCCTTTGTCAGGATGTTTCAATCAAATGTAACGCAGCTTTGTGCACTCAATGCATTTTTGTACACTTAATACAAGCAACATTTGCTACTATAATTGTTGACACGACGATTGTCCTGCATGATGTTCATCAAAATGAATCGTAAAATCCAGGCCTTAAAGTCTGTATCACGCCTTTTAAAATGATTATAGTTTCTAAACTTCTAAATTGAAAACATTAATTATCTGTAACTGCTGTTCTGCCTTATTTGGGCAAATAAGCCATCCCAGTCTGAATAGTCTTATCTATTGTTTTGTGTAAATCTCACTGAGCAGTGTGCACTTGCTATAGCATGTCCTCATGTGACATTTCCAAGCCCATTGCCACTAGAGGGACATATTTATTACAATATAGACACAATAAATGCTTAGAATAGGCACATACCTTCGGTGAGCCATGTCTCCTGAAGTTGGCTTAAATCCTGAAAGAGATCTAAAAACAAAACAAAACAGTTATTATCATGCTGATCTATTCTTTTATGAACTACAAATATTTATTTCATATGTTTTATGTATTTTTTTTTAATAAACTTAACATATATTAACTCATTCACTTGTAAAATCTTTTTACTGATACTGTCCGGGCTAGTGTAGGTAGCTACAAAACAAAATATCAAATCTATTAAAGTTGTTTGCTACTTTACCTTCAGATTCCTGAGGGGGTAATTCGGTGTCCATGTATTTCCTTTTCGTCGCCATCAACAGTCTATTTAGGGGCCCATTTCCTTGCGACCTCTACAAAACAGAAACAACATTATATGTGAAAAAAACACACTGAATAAGAGTGTAACTTCCTAATGAAAGGGTGGATATTTAATTTAGAACCAACTAAGAGAAATTACAAAAAAAAATAGTAAAAGTGATTATTGTTACTATGCACTATGACAAGGTATAAAAACACAGGATAGCCTGCTGTTAAGACTTTTTTTTTTTGTCATAGGTTAGGTCAGGATGATGCCCATTCAACATCAAAACTTAATTTAGTGCACTACATTAGCAAATACTGACAATTCAAGCATCCTAAAAAGGGAAGTTGTGATTTCCTTTCAAGTAAGAATTCAAATTTGAGAAAAGCTTTTGCTGAAAGGATTAAAAACTTTACCTTTTGAGCACAACGCACAACATGTGGAGAAATAAAACATTTAGTAATTACAGTTTTACTTTGTTTCCAGCCCAAACAGAAAGCAGTTTTCAAACCAACAGCGCTTGCTTAAAACAAATCACATGCAACGACGACAGAGAAACAGCACAACATCCCCCCGTGAAGCGCAACGAAGCTTTGAAGTGAATAAAGCCATACTCACATTAGCTAAAGTATAAGGCACTTGCTGGTCCAGATATCCATCCATCTTATAATCCATGCCTTAACCGTTTGTGGTCATTTAGGCTGTGTTTTAATGAGATCCACGCAGACTGAGAGGGGACGGAAGACGGACAGAGGCAGCAGCAGCAGCAGCAGTTTGTGAATGGAGCGCGAGAAGGCTGCATACGTAATGAGCTCCATTCACAAAAAACCACCAGCGTGCGTATAAACACACACTGGTCTCTGTTAAATCACAGATTGGACAGCTCGAATTCTCATTTGAGGCAAGACGCTATATTGTCTAAAGAGTTTACAATGGATTTTGTGGGGTGAAAACATTTTACACGGATAAGTGATAAGTTTCATGCCACGTTTATGCTGGTATCGACTTATTCTTCTCCATTGGCCTCAAAGGATCTGAACTTTACATTGTTTTATATAATCCATATAGATTTAAGTGATGTTATACACTGTAAAACATATTTGTTTGAATTAATTTAGCTTTCCATTATAATTTCTGTTATTTCTAACACCGTTTTCTCTGCAGGATCACTGTAATTAAATTTTCAGGGGGTAATAAAACTCTTTTAATACTCTTTTAATAATATATATATATACGGGTTTTTTTTAGTGTGGGATATACTGTGTATGTGTGTGCACGGTGCATTGATTACCTAAAGAAAATAAAATATTTTTCCTAAATCATACTGCTGACTTTAACTTGCTTTTCTTGCTGTTGGGTGATCGCTTAGTCTGAAGGATTTTGATTGGTGGATTTTCTCTTTCAAGAGCTCAAATTTCTTCTCTTTGTCCTTCCTTATGAATGAAACCTCTCTGCAAATTCAAACCAATCAGTTTCAACGTTTAACAACAGAGGGCTGAGCTTGCATTCTTTTAGCCAATCGGCGCTTGAGAATCCCAAGGGTTTTCCCTAGTACGTTTCCAGTTGTTTTTCATTCACAAAAAAAGGGGAAAGTCGAGGAAGAAAAAAATGCCATTCATAAAAACTTGCCCCAGCAGGAATGTTTTTATGGTTGTTTTCAGCGTTTGCTCTATTAACAACAGAAGATACAGCTTGCAAAAACATCACGTGGTAGCTCCTGGGCTCTAAACAGCATGTGGATGGTTGCAATCTCAGAAGTATAAATGAGTGTAGCTTACAGTCTGCCAGCGAAATGCGCAAACATCGACACATACTTTCCATTATAAATCAAAATTAGGCATACCTGTGCAAAACAACGTTCTCTAGTACATTAAACTTCTCGTAAACAGCGTTTTACAGTAGTTTGGCCATTGTGCACTGTGTGCAGACATTTTGGAACATCTGCAGTTTGTGTGTGTCAATTTCTGGCGAACTAGGATAATTACAACAGTGTTAGTAAAAAACGGTGGCCAACAAAAACTAGGCTACTTAAAAGCACATATGTAAAACTTTGTGTGTGTGTGTGTTTTATATTTTATGTACGTTTGTAAAGGAATAGCAATACTAGGCTATAAGAAGGGGTTCTCATAAACTGTGGTTTATATCCCTTACTGCTGCCTTTGTCTTTTTCTGGTTGTGTATAAGGATGTTCCCTGAACCTGAACTGCTGGTCACAGAACCAGTCCTATACTGTGTGTGTTTTCAGTTAGTGCCAGTCATCCGTGCATGTGAGAGATGAATGAGAAATATAAGGAGCCAAGGACGGTTGTTCCTTAGCACACACATAAACACTCCACCCTATCGTAACAAGCCCTCCATTATTTCTCAACTTCGTGTCAGAGCAATGTTTACTCATATAAGTATGCATTTGATTAAAAAAAAGATTCCCTGAAGGTAGCTTGTAACTTAAGTCTAGTAGTCAAAACACTGCTTTGTGAGGATATTCTCCCAACTAAATATATAGCATGCACATCAAAAAAGAATAGCCTAGACTTGCTGGGATCTTCATGCTATTTCAAGGGACTGTTACTGTGTTTATTGAAAAGCAAATTCATGTTCGCCACAAAATATAAAACCCATTAAAGTCGACTAAACGGAAGTTGGGAAAGTCTGTGACATAGGCCTATGAAACCTAAGAAAAAATGTAAGGCGGAACTTGATTTTGTCCATAGGGAATTGATTTGATCTATGTGGTATTGCTGTGATTTAAGGTGAGTGAAAGATTCCAGCCGAAAACGTGTCATCAGAGAAAAGAGCATGTCATTGTTGAGAGGAGGGGAATTTATTTTAATTACGAGGGCACATGAATGAAAAAAAATAAAATGAATATAAAAAAATATTCCATCAAATCAAGAATTGTCCATTTCGACTCTGTGGTGACTTTCAGTGTTCTAAATAATTAAATTAATTTTATATTATTATTATAAATATTTTTGCTTAAATATATTTTAAACAATTTTATAAAGCATAGACAGAAGTTTGTTAAAAAATGTTAAAAATAACACTAAGCATTAAAACATCAAAATGACTTTAAATAATGTAAAGCCTTGGCTTAAAATCTACTTTGACCCCCTGTTGGGATTTCCATTATCTCCTTTGCCAGGGCAGAGCCATGTGTTCAAGCCATGAAACGTATGCTCACATTTTTCCTGCCAAATATTTAGCTTTTCTCTTGACCACTGTCTGTCTTTTATAGAATAATATATCATATTACTGTTTCATACAGTATACATTATATATAAAGAAACCAAAAGTGGGGTACAAAATCCCATTTTCCACACCATAGACAATATGGCAAGGCCAGTGGGGCTTGTAGCATTTAGAGTAAACAGGAAGTGAAGTGTGTGCATAGGCAGGCGCTTGGTAAGGTGCTGACCCTGGGATGTTTACAGTGCACTGAGGGTGTGAGGAAGGGCAGCTCACCGGGCTGGGCCATGTCAACTGGAAGGAGATTCCCAGTGCAAACAGTGCCGTGTGAAACTCGGGAACAGTGCATGGGGGCAAATTTTTTCTTCAATCCTCTATTAAACTCTATGACTAAAAATAAGCCCCACAGACTGGCTGGCCGCTGACTTATCTGACATCCTTTTTATGCCACGTTGCCAAATTTGGAGACAGGCTGCCCTGTATCCTGTACGGCAGAAACCATGGCGCCTGTATGCACGTCCTCTGATTTCCTTCAGTTTGAGCTGATTTTAAACTATGCATTGCTGTGTTCACCTTAGATTAGTAGATGCTTGAAATATTCATTTATTTACCATATTGAAGCATCTCATCCATGATAGTAGCAGATACAAATGCTATAGAGGAGAAAAGGAGCGGTTTGGCCTGTCTGTTGCTCTGCGGTCTGTTGTAAATCATAGTGTGGTGTGATGGTAGACGCTGTGCCAGATTTACACTTTCTGGCACCGGGTCATTGTCACACTGTTTTTGCCTGCTGCTCGGCACTAGCTCACATTAAATGATTTCTTTCTAGCCCCCGTGGAATACTCAACTCTGTGGGATTGTATAAAATGTGACGCAGCCAGAGATCATGCCTATATTTGTAGCGTTTTTTTTTTTTTTTTTGTATATCTGAAAGTTTGAGTATCATCGTGTCAAAAAAAGTTTCCAAAATGGGGGTTTTCCCAGCAATATCATAGAAGAAAGCTTTTTTAAACTATTCAGTTCAACAGTTCTTAAAATAACAATTTTTTCTTATAGTTTGAAGAACATTAATAACCTAAAGAAGGTTCCAAAAGGTGGTTTTCGCAGTGATGAACCATTTTGGGTTCCCCAAAGAACCATTCATGAACAGTTCTTAAAATAAGCATTTATCTTAGTTTTAAGAAAATTTTAGAACATTTTCTCTATAAAGAACCTTTTGTGCAATGGAAAGGTTCCGTTCTTCATGGAACTGTCAATGCCCATAAAGAACCTTTATTTTTTTAAATTGTACAGCTGAATCACTGTGGATGTTTTTAAGTGTGCCTCTGTCTAAGTTTTGTAAGTCTGATGGGCATTTATGTGGCCTCGATACAGGTCCTCGCCTTTTATTCATTCCTGCTTGGTGTTTGGCCGTTGCCAGGATGCCTGCCTATGTCAGACTAGGCAGGAAATGCCTCCGCTGGCATCTGAGCAGGCATACGCATCTCAATCCAAGCATGGCCCAAGCACCTGCAGTCTCAGTCTCCTGCTTCAGACAGAGGCCTGCTTGTTTGTCAACAGGCCCTGTCCCTGTTAAAGTCAGGGTCTCTCCGTAAGCTCAGTGCCATAGAGGATCAATCAGACTGGCACAATAGGCCTGTCCTCCAGTGAGATCTTTCTGATGCCCGCACAGCTGCACCAGCCCAGCTGAATGTATACATCAGACACAATGGCCTTTCCCTCTTATTCCCTCTGACAGCTTTTCTCTGGCTGCCAGCAGCACATCAGGAGTCCATGGAGAAGACCGTTTTTTGTGTGTGTGTCTTCTAAGTCTGGTGGGATCAGGGCAGCGTGAAGACACAGAGGAGTGTTGTTAGCATCTTTGACAATGCGGCTTTTGTTTACATGCTCAATTGTTGGTTCAGCCAACTAGCTGACATTTCCATTTATAGCCCATTTTCCAGGCCATTTCCATGCTAATTTAAGGACAAAACAAAATCACATGTACACCAGCTATAGTAATCCACTTGTGTCTGGGCCACAGAAGGAGTCATGGGGAAGAGCGATATGAAAGACTTGAAAACGGCAATGCTGAAGCGCAGCTCAACATGCAAAGAATCCACTATTTAATATTATCAGTATGTCTGTTATATTCAAAGTCTCTTTAAGGTAGTCGTTCTCAGTCTTTTTGACAACCTGTTTTGTCTATTCAAAGGCCCTATGACTTTTCAAGTTATTTGTGATTTACTTAGAAATATATTTAGATCAAATGCATTAATATTATGAACAGCAGCTAGACGATAGTCCCAAGGTAAATATTGTTCGTCAGCTCCAGTTTGTATCCAGCCTCTCACGGAAACTTCAGATACCTCAACACCTGCGATGAGATGACTAAACGCCTGTGAAGAGACGTATGTTATGCACTAAATTAACTGTCTATGTATATTTCTGAAATGCACTTTCTGTAAAGCTGCTTTGAAGCATGTATTGTGAAAAATGCTATACAAATACATTTGAATTGAATTGAATTTTGAGGTCTCCTTTGAGTTGCTGGGGCTCCCTGGTCGTGAACCAATACTTTAAAGCATCCCATATCAACTGCCATTTTGGTAACACCTCCAAAAAGCAATTTTCAGTCATATAGTACAGCTGGCATATGATAGAAAAATATATTGAAATCTCCAAAACTTGGTTCAATATGTTCAAAGAACATATTTCAAACCAAGCATAAAAGTCATCGAATATGCTTATTTAGCTCAAATAGCTAAATGCAAAAAAAGAGGTAATCTAATGCTCATGCTATGCGAGGAAAAAGCAAACAGGTAATTGGCACTTTTATCTGTACATTGGTATTACAATTTCTTTTAATCTGGCATTTGCAGTCACCAAATGAAATGTGTAAGTGTGTTTATAAATATATAAAGGGATAAATGATGCTCTGCTATTTGGTCTGTGAATATAAGCTGTTAAGTGTGCATAAAACAGTGGGACGTAGGAGTTTTGGCTCTGAATAGCAATTCCCATCCAGTTTCTTTTTTCCATGAGTTTTCTGAAGGGATTACTGTAAAGTCAGTTCGATTTTGAGTTGTAATTAGTCTGCCTTCGTACAAACAGAGCAATATAAACAATGTCTCCAGATTTTCCTCTAAATGAACACAAGCCCATTTGGGAGTGCAAACAAAAAGGTTTGAGTGTTTAGTTTGGCTTATCCGGTTTTGTGTTGCCTGATAACATTCAGCTTGACCACAGATGTATAACTTGACACCCTCTTACAGCTGAGAAAATAACTGTAAGTTTCAATGGGTTTCATTGATTCTGTTTTATAATTAATATCTCATAGCATGTTGCATGTATGTTCAGATATGTAAAGTTATACCAACCCTATCAACTTTTTCAGCATTGCTTTTGATGAGTCCTAAAGATACTTCAAATGTTTACTTGTTTTTAAGGCATAGTTAACCTAAAAATGTTGACATCATTTACTCACCCCCACGTTGCTCCAAACCCAGTATGAGTTTCTTTCCTCTGTTGAACACAAAACATATTTTGAAAAATGTTGGTAACCAGAGACCCATTTACGTTCATAGTTTTTCCTCCAATGGAAGTCAATGGGTGCCGTCAACTGTCTGATTACCAAATATTCTTTCAAATAACTTCTTTTGTGTTTAACAGAAGAAAGAAACTCATACCGGTTTGGAACAACTTGAGGGTGAGTAAGTAAAGACAAAAGTCTCATTTTGGGGGTGAACTATCATTTGAGGAGCAGGCATTAACTTTCTCCAAACCTTGTCAATCACAACAAAGGACATGGATGTGAGGAATGGTGTGAACATTTTCCTATGTTAAATGCAGGATTGCTTTGAGCTCTGATCATGAAAGGCAGCCGGGATCTGCATGTCTGGCATGTGGGACCTGAGCTCTAGTACAGTGGCATTTGTTTATGGGAAGCATTCAAGGCTGAAAATGCCTCCATATTTCATGCAGCCCCCTGTAATGAAATGTGTCCACGTGGAGTGATGACTCACATACACTGCAGAAACAGTTGACCAGTAATTTTTTGACAGAAAAGAGTGCTACATTTTAGATTTAATCAATTAAGATATGAACTTAGAATTAACTCAACCAGCTTGTTAATTTTATCAAGAATTTGATCATTACTGTTCAAAGTTCATTGACCAAAAAGGAAAAGGCTCTTTTGATTCATTTTCTCCAAAAATCCAAAAACACTAAACCACAACAAAACATCACAGTATTTTTCTAAATATGTTTATGATTATGAAATTTTCCAGAAGCATGAGGTCATCGAATGCAAAAACAAAAGGGACGCATGGCATAATTACATGAATCAGGGATGGGTAATGTCGATTTCAGAGTCTTTCTGTCCCACAGTGTTTAACACATCTGAACAAGCTAATCAATCTCTTAGGATTACTAAGGTTACGTCTGAAAACTGCTGCCTTCAGAGGATGCATTCTAAGGAAGGCATCAAGGCACATCCAAATCCAAAGTTAGCTTCACTTCCTGACTCCTGAGATACCTTCATCTGATGGATTTTTGAAGGTAGGTCAGAAGGGGACCTAATTATAATATTACTGCTCCTCAAAAGCGCATTTCCACTCATGGTGCTGCCATTTGGGCAACAGTAGGCAGGCCAGTTAGCAATGGCAAAAGTTCGAGCAAAGCATGCAAACTGTTCTGCCGTTGGCTGCACAAACGAGCACTATTTTGACCAAAAAAAAAAAAAAATTCCCAGCTGTCTTTTAAAGACCTCAGGGAACTGTGTAAACTTGTGTAAGTTAAACATGATGGTACATGTGGAGTTGAAATGAATCAACTCCACAACAACTAACATATAAATGTATCACTAACCATTCAGAAACGTCCAGGTACAGTCTAAAAGTTGCAACCTCTTGCTGAGTCTCTCAAGGCTGCACTCTGCTACTGTTATATCTGAGATAAATTGCATGTTTTGTTATTGCAGGAAGCCCATGTCTCCATGCATCTGAACGGTCTTCTGAACAGAGGCGAGGCAGGGTATTTGCATTTAAAGGGACACACACACAAACTGAGCATTTTTGTTTACAAATTTGACAAGCTTTAATAAATGATCTGGGGGGGGGGGGGGGTTATATGAAATTCTCCAGACACATTCTGGAGACACAATAGATATTTATTACATCTTGTTACATCTACATTTTAAAGAAGACTCATTGCAGATTATTGTTTAAATTAAAAAAGATTAAAAAGGGAATAAAAAAAAGTTATACAGATAAAATGATTTATTTATGATTTATATTATTCATGTAATAGTATGTTTTATGAAACATGTTGAACTTTAAAACTGCTAGAAAATCAAAGCTATACATCTAAATAAGTTGTTTTCCAAAATTGAAGTTGATATCTAAAAAAAAAAAAAAAAGCTAACAGTAAGATTTTTTTTTCTTGTAGATCCCAGCAAAGCTCCACTGGTGCACAGTGGTTGGATGAGTAGAGTTTCTCTCTCTCAAATATCCCCCAGCATATTCCATGCACACACAATTGTTTATTACACATGCAAACTACAATCTGACATTCATACCAACACACCCACACAATTGTAGCTGCATAATTTATGCAATCGGCTCTATAATATGCAGAAACAGAAAACAGGAAATAAGCGAATATGCTTTATAGGGAAATCTGATTAAATGGCAGAATCTGGTCAAAAAAAAAAAAAAGTGCCATTTGAAGCCTTGCCAACAGAATGAAGGCATATTAACAAAGATTACATCGTTTTCTATGGCCTTGGGATTCAAAATTGCAGTTTTAATGGGTTGGGGACATTTTTGCCCTTATTAAGTCCTGAGTGTAACTATTGTGTGTAGGTCTAAAACAGATTCATTAAAGGAAATGATTGTGAATGCCAATAAAATACACATGTGTGCCAAAATGTAACAGGCGTTAAAAAAAAAAATGGACGAGTCTTGTTGTTAATGAAAGCAAAATGGGTGTATTGCATCGGTTGTGTATGTGTAGTGCTCTATTAAATAAACATCGCCCTCAGTTCCAGGAGTGTATAGCAGGTAGCCTGTGACTGATCTCAGACCTCTGTCTAATGTCAGTAAAATGAAGTCAGTGGTATTTGAAGGCATGAGCTCATTTTTCCATTCATGTAGCACAGAAGTTCAGTGTAAAAGACACCTCCACTCAGAGTGAGTGAGAGAACCTCATCTACTTCAATTTAGATCATTAGATAAGTGCACACCATCATGTTTTCTCACCTTCCCGAAACCTCACTCTACAGACATCACCCCCCGCACAGAATGACGGACGCGCACACTAACACACGCCCATATTTTATCTTCATACACAAGTGCACCCACTTCCCCGTGCAATTTCACAATAATCTGATTGTAATTGAGGGTTGCAGATCGAATGGGGCTGTATACAAAATCAAAACGTTCTCCATCAACCTCCCTCAAAACCTCCATCTTATCCATCACGCCATGACATCAGCCCTTGTCTCGGTTACACATCCTCCCCAGTGTCCTGATGGCTGAGATAACGCAGGAAAGTCACTGATTAGCTGGGAATCTCATTACATGGAGTAAAAGGGAGAGACTAGTTTTCTCTGTGTACATTTTCAAAGAACGGTATCGGATGTCATACCTTCCTGTGACCCCTGTAGCCTACAGTTAGGAACCAAATTAATCTCGGGTTAAATGAGGAACAAAGTATACGCCATCCAACTTTGATCTCTCTGATGTTCAGAAGGTGATGATTCAGTTGAGTTATAGCAGCGGGCATTTTCTGTCGGCTGTATTTAGCCATTGAATATCACCCACAGCATCTGCTACATTCACCTGCTCTGTCCTATCTGAGTAGCAAATGATTACTGATGGGCTTACAGCAAACCTCAAACCCAGAATACAATACACTTTGTTAATGGTGACTCCACACTCTAAAAAATGCTGGGTTGTTCCCAAAATTGCGTCAAATATGGATAATGTTGGGTTAACAATGTACAGTAATTTAAAATTTTAACCCAACTTCAACTTTCACTTTCAACTGTAATTTTTAAAATCACATTTTAACCCAGCATTTGGGTTCGTCCATATTTGACCCAAATTTGGGTTGAAACAACCCAGCATTTTTTAGAGTGCATTTAAAATAAACAAATATTAAAAATAATTTAAAAAATCTAGTTCAAAATGCATGCACTTGTATTCTTGGTATTCATGCATTGTAAAAAAACAATATTGTTGGTTTGACTTAAAAAAAAATAAGTAACTCTAAAGTTGCTCTAAAGTTTTAAGTTCATTGAAATGGAAAAACTGAGTTGATACAATTAACTAGATTGATTTAATCATCAGAAACTCAAAATTTTATATTATCTGAACCACATAAATTAAGGTTGATTTGACAAGAGAAAAATGTTGTAAAAATGTTGATTACAAAACATGAACATATTTTTTTGTTTGTTTAGAGCGCTGGTTTTACATAGCTAGCTTTGAAAAATGTTTATACTGTTTTTAAGTAAAAAAATGTAATACATTTTTCAAGGTAAAAAGTTTTAAAGTAATGTTAATATTAACATTTAATTAAACAGTTAATTGAAAAAGGAAAAAAACGTTATTGACCTTTCTGCAGGAGTCTTATGCTTAATTTTTTATAAATTTTTAATCATTGTTTCATTTTTTTTTCTGAATGTTTCTCTATGTTGATTGCACCACATTGATTTGGTGGATATTATTGATAAGCAGTGAACTGGGGTTTTATTTACAAGCCTTTCATTATTTTATTGGGGCTTTGTTCTATATTATGATTGACTTTATACCCCAAAAAATATGTATAAAAAATGTATTTTTTTAAATTAGGTCTAGACAACAATAAAATGAGTGACTCGTCTGCCAAATATGCTTTAGTGTGAATGGGTGGGTCTGACCTGCTGCGTTTATTTTTAGCTATTCAATTACACTTGCTATTGCATAATCACCGGAGATTAAAAACAAGTCGCCGCTTGTTATTTAAACCCTTTTGAGAACCTGTTTGTGTAGAGATCACAGTCCGTGGGAGAATATCTGTGGTAGGATTCATTTCACCTTTGCAACTGTAACTGGTGGCTCTGTTTCTTGGGACACTCAGATATCACATTCTTTTTTTTTATCTTCACAAATACACTTGGAAAATCTTTCAGTCATGTGATTTTTTATATTACAGTTTACTTCAACTCATGGGACAAAGCACCAAGGTTAATGTCAGCTATGTTACCCCTGCATGCACTGAACAGAATACCTGAGCACATCATCTTTCATTGAGACTATCATGTCTCATTCAGCCCTGGGCAATCTGGGAGTTGGGAGCATCTCCGGTTACCCATAACTGAGCATCCTGCCACTGCCATGGTGAAAGTCAATACAGCCTCTGTAATGCTCGAAGGTGGCAAAATAGGCTTAGGTCATTGAGCAAACAGTTATGTACCCACGTCGTCATTGTTCCAGGCCCGAGCGTTCTCACTCTTACATTCATATTTCAGTGGATGTCAGTAGGAACAGATGGGGTCATTCAGCAAAGTGCTCGATAAGGTTTATGGCTCTATCGCACAGCAACAGAATCCAATGAAATAAATCCAGAGGCCTGTTTGTCAGAGGTAAACATAAGGTAAGCTCTGTGGGTTTCAGTAAAGCACATGGCTTCCGCTATACAGTTGAGCGGCATATAACGTTAGTTATTTACCCGAGAGAAACACGTCAGTTTCTTTGCATTCGAGATGTGGAAGAAGCTTAGTTTAGGTTCCCACATTAATGCTGAAAGTGCTTGTTTTAATTACCTCATATCAATGCATTGATATTAATCTACAAAAGCAATACGATACCTTTTAGACAGTAATGTGGCAGCGCTGACCTTTGGGTTTCCAACCACCATAGTTGTGGTGTGTGGTTGGCGCCATCGTGTGGTCATTGTGAGAACAGTTTGTTCATGTTTTGCTTGTTTATATTAGGCCAAACAACTGAATTAGGCCAAAATTCTTGAAGGGAGTATTTGAAGGGAAAATGGAAACCTTATTTTTCAGTGTCTACAGGATTACTTATTGTATTCTACTCCACTGGTAGGCGTCAGAAATTGCTGCTATGTTTAGCATATTACTGTCAAATTGATTAATTAAAAATATCTATTGCATGCATTAATGTAAATGTATAATAAAGGCAATACATATACATAATAATAACTTTTTTCTTTAATCCAGTTAAGTAGGCCACAATAAGCTTTAGCAATTTTTGCTATACATTCTCCAGTAGATGGCAGGACAAGCAAACATTTCATTAAAAGAATATTCTTGTTGTAATTTAAGTAGTTCTATATAAATATTTAAATATGGTATACTAAATATCTTCTGGCCAAAGCTCATAAACTTTATTAAACATAACCTGTTTATTTACACAATGTAACATTAACCAGATGTAAGAACAGTTAAGAAATGTGTTTATTTATTAGTGTTGCTGTCATTTTCCCACCAAAATGACTCATTTTCTAGAGGATGACATCATTAGGGTTCTGGCCTTTGTTTGTTAAAGTGATATTAAAGTCTAACAGGATTAAAAGTTATACTGATTATGTAAGGAAAATACAATATCACCAAGTAAAAAAGCAAAGCAACAATAAAGATACCATTTGGATTTTTTAAAAAAGAAGAGAAACACCTGACATATTTATTAACAAAATGGCAGTTTTATTTTTTAAGTTAATTACTAATTTGAAATATTTGAATAAAATAAAATGTATATGATTTCTGATCATTTAACCAATATGTTGCAAAAAGACACTTATAATGAAGACATGAACATGTACTGCAAAGCACACAGTGCATGAAATAGCCTATATATGATCATAGTTATCATCAAGTTGTGCATGAACATAAATATCCAAAGTCTGTATAGTGAAATAATACAACCCTGTATCTCGACAAGACGTGAAATAATCACGTTGGTCCACTTTGGAAAACGTGTAGATGTCACGGCTTAACCCCATCAAACGTGAAACTTACACGTTTGCGTTAACACGTTCCAGTGGAGAGATACCCGGATTCTACACGCAATCGCCTCTGCCATAACGACCCATTGGTTTTCATTAAACCGAGAAAAATGGAATATTGTTTTATTGACGATCACTGAGAAATGTTCTATTATTTAAAAGGCAAAAAACATTTAGGCTATTATTTTCAAGGTGAAAAGTATTAATTTGCCTTGATCCACGCCGAAAAAAACGTCTAAATGTCACGTTTTTAATGAAGTAGGCCTAGCCTAATGAGTAAAACCAATAGGTCGATAGAGGCGATTGCGTGTAGGTCAACATCCGGGTATCTCTCTACTGGAACGTGTTAACGCAAACGTGTAAGTTTCACGTTTGAGGGGGTTAAACCGTGACATCTGAAGGTTTTTAAAGTTGACCAACGTGATTATTTCACGTCTTGTCATGATACCGGGTTGCAACTTGCATAATAAGAAAGTAGGCCTATGTGAGAAACAAGAATTTGCATTAATCTCCTTTCATCACATAATTCAACAAATACCTGTGAATAAGAGAAATCTATAGAAAAGTGTCTTGCTCTTTCCAGATCTTTTCAATTAGACTTTAACCCTCTGAATGTACACAGACACACATCCACATACCTTATCTGACCTAAACAGAGAAATTCAAAATCTTTGACACTTCACCAGGTTGTCTGTCGGCCCTGTATCAGTCATTAGACCCCACGAATATTTCATTTAGGCCTATGTGCTCCGTTCCTCCCAACATGCACATATACACTTCTCATCTCCTCCTCTTGCTTTCATTATTCTCCCTCTCCATCTCTTTCATGCCCTCTGTTCTTTCCCGCCTTCCTCGCCACCTCTCCCCCCATGAAATATGAACAGGAAGATGAGTGAAAGCCAGCCTGTAGTGAACCTCATGGGCCGCGCGAGAAGCACAAGGTCGACAGGTAATAATGACAGGCTTTTTTTGGAACGGACCAGGATTTCAGCAGCATTTTATTTTCTGTTGATGAAAAGAAGAGAAGACAGGAGAACATCTGGAAGTGCAGAATAACACCCGTTTGGCTGGGCGGCTGCAGTAGCTGACAGATTCTGTATTTTCCCTCTGCCTATATGCATCTGTGGAATATTCCTGTATTCAAATAAGACTTTTTATGAAGTCATTGTGCAAACTTCCAAACATTTTGAAGAAAGAATACAATCCAACAAAAATCACTGAAATGAATGAAACAAGCAAGCAAAACTTCTCATTCTTGAAATTTGTCGGATAAATTAGCCTTTCCCATATTCATCATTCATATTCTGTCAGCGCTTGTGTTTTTCTGTCTTGTTTGTTGTCACAGGTGCAGATGTCTGTTAGCTTTTGTTTACCTCAGATCTAAATGTTTCTCTACCATCCACATGAACTTTAAGTTTATTTAAGATATTTAAACTAAAAAAGGATTTTATAAATAAATTAGGTGACAACTGGTATAAAAGAAACGTTTAATAAATGTAACATAAATGATAACTGTGATAACTATGATAAAATGATTATCATGATTAAAATGATAACTCTCCGTAGTCTTTTCAGTTTTGTATATGCTGTTCACACAGATATTTACACAAAAAGTGAGAAAGAGTAAAGGAAAATATAGGCTATACATCATTATATTATGTATGTTATGCAAATTTCGGAAAATTTTCTGGTCATTTTTCTGACTTATTTTGAATGCAATGTTGTTTGTATCAACAACTTCTTCTAGGCAATTACTTCTCCAAAAAAATCAAATCTAAACACTGAAATTAATATTGCATTAAAAACCGTTTCAGAATAAATAAGAAAACCAACTATAGTTACAAAATGCAGACTAATCAAAGGAAAAAAGTGTAATAATATACAAAAACTTCAATAAATATATGTAAATTGATGTGTAATAGTGTGACATATGTAGGCTTACACTGATTTTTAGTAATGATGCTGACAATTAAGCTTTGTATCACAGGAATACATTACATTTTTTAAACATTCAAAGTATAAAACCGTTGTTTAAAATTGTAATGATATTTCACAATATTACTGTTTTAATGTATTTTGAACCTTGTTGTACATAAAAGACTTCTTTCAGAAAAAATAGAAATAGAACCAACCCCAAACTTTTGAACAGGAGTGTACACTTTTAATTTGTAGACTAATATATATAATTTTTTTAATGTCTTAAATAGCTCATAAGACATATTTTCAGGTCTCACAAAGCTGTCCTGAACAACTCTCAGCAAGTGTTCAGACGTTCCCCCCTGTGGTGAGGACAGACCCCCACTCTCCCCTGCTCGAGCTAACCTGGAGCG
The DNA here is from genome assembly GCF_988280905.1 of Pimephales promelas. Lineage (NCBI taxonomy): Eukaryota > Metazoa > Chordata > Actinopteri > Cypriniformes > Leuciscidae > Pimephales > Pimephales promelas. The sequence goes on along the minus strand of NC_142785.1, from coordinate 22,456,779 downwards.
TCAGCACCCCCACTGGGTCCTGGCTGTTTGTCTCTTCCGAAGCGCCCGTGATTAATGAGGCCCTGAACACATCCTCTTTCCCCTAAACCAGCTGAATAAACAGGCCACGTTATTCCAGCCCAGCCTTGCCTGGGAGCTCAGCTACAGGTTGCCAAAATCCCCTGGTTGTCCCGCACAACTCCCCAAGACCCCCCGGCTCTCTCCTGGGATGGTCCCGTCACGCACAGGGGGACGGCAGAGGGCGATGAGGGGAAGAGTATAGGAGGAAAGTACAGAAACTTCGTTGGAGCTGAAATCACAAATCACAATTTTTACAATTTTTTTTTTTTAAATGGATAGTTTACAAACAACATTTCATTATTTAATCATCCTAGTCTTTGATTTTAACCTCACTGACTTTCATTGTATGGACAAAATACATGAAAGTCAGTCAATAACTGTATAGGCTATATTGTTCTCCCAAAGAAGACAGTGAGTCTAACAGGTTTGGAAAGACATAAGAGGGAATAAAATGCTGAGATAATTAAAATTTTCTTGTGAATCATCACTTTAAAATGAGCCGTTTCATTTTACTGGTCTTTTTTTTTTTTTTAAATAAGTCACTTGGTGAAGCACCGTGACTGAATGCTGATGCTTGACTATTCAAGATTGTACCCATTTCATTTGGCACTGAGCTGGAAGACTGATTGATTACTAAATTTCTGTGTCTCGACACACTAGTGAAGTAGATCGATATCAGAGAACAAAAACCACTGCCTTACTTGATCCAACCACAGACGGCATTCCAGCTGGAACTGGGACTTTGTTTTTTACCCTATTATTTTTTTATTAGAATGGACTTTGTTTAGAGAGAGTGAGAGATTTTTTATATACTTTACCATTTCTTTTTTTCTTTATTATCATCTTAATTTTCCGGATGATACAGAGAATCCTGTCCACTTGTTCAGTTGTTGAGTACATGAGGCTTTAGTTTATTTGTTTAGGAAGGAGAGGGGTGCTAGAAGTTTGTTTCCTATACGCTGCTCTGGTGTCAAAAGTTGTTCTCTCCACTCATCAGGGGGCTTTCCGTAGTGACAGTACGAGCCTTATGAAGGCTGTTCCCTCTCTGTGTTTTACCAGGGTTTTATGTGTTTCTCGCTCACTTCACTTTTAGGCCATTTGTCCATAAGCATTTCCTCCTCTGTCTGTTTATGTTTTGGCCCATAGTATCTTAACTCACACCTCCCAGACTGGAGCTGATCATTGAGTTTGACTAATGGCCGGACCTTTACAAGCCTCCTTCACCCAAATGTGAAGGGTATAGCCATGGTAAAACCATTACACATGACCAATTACACTATTAAGAGCAATCTGGGCTCAAAACAAATAAAGGTTTGACCCACAAAGCTGCTTTCTCTAGAATGAACAAATTTTGTCACCTTAACACTTGTGTGGTGTTGTTACATTTTTTGGCGGATATTGTCTATAGTAATGATTTCTGACAGTTACAGGGAGTACTTGAAAAGAGTTTGATTCTGAAAATGTGCATTATCTATTAGCAACTGTTTAAACAGTTAATTTTCTTTCTTTTTTTAAAGTTTTAATTTAGCATTATTTGCATTAATCTTTTCTCCGAGTCAATTTTCCTTCATTTCGTTTCGTTAAATGAACCAAATGACTCGGAAAAAGATTCGTTCATTTTGATGAACGAGTTCGAACAGGAGAGTCTCAAACATGCGTCACGGAACAGAGTAAGGCAACCATTTGAGCTTATAAAACTTAAACTTCGTTATTTATTTATTAAATGAGCGATCGTTTCACTTGATAGGACCCTTATTCATCGTCTGTAATCGTTTAAAGCCCTTTGAACACTTTGCAGTTTGTACTGAAACTGTCTTTTGGACCTTGAACCATTTGGTTCCCACTGAAGTGCATTATATGGAGAAAAATCCTGGAATGTTTTCATCAAAAACCTTAATTTCTTTTCGACTGAAGAAAGAATGACATGGACATCTTGGAATGCATGACATGGGGGTGAGTAAATTATAAGCAAAAGTTTTCTCAAAAGTGAACTACTCCTTTAAAGGCCTTTTGAAGCAAAACGATGAGTTTGTGTAAGAAAAATATTCATATTTAAAACTTCATATAGTAAAATAGCTTCCGGACAAAACGAACATACGGATATGACTTAAGTGTAAAGCGCAACTTGTGCAAGTAATGCGACGTACAGCTGATATTCACGCTACACCACGATGCACTGCACTACATCCGATATCATAAGTTACACTTACACTTAAATCGGATCTGTATGCTCGTTTAGAGTTATTAAAGCTGCTCTAAGCGATGTCACACGTTTTTTAGGCCCAAACATTTTTTGTCATATACAGCAAACATCTCCTCACTATCCGCTAGCTGCCTGTCCCCTAAAAAACGCGGCCTATGCAGACAACCCAGGCTCCACAAATGGCAACAAAAACAAACTGTGGCAACCCGCTCCACGAAACATAACAAACTGTTCCAGCCAATAGGGCCCTGGGGGTGGGGTTTGGGGGGTTAGTGCGTGGATGAGGAGGATTTGTTTCAAAATACTTTAAACATCAACAAGAAGTCATCACCCGACATCACTTAGAGCACCTTTAACTAGTTATTTTACTTCAGAAAGTTTTAAATATGAACATTGCGCTTTACAGTTAAATTGGATCTGTGTTTTCGTTTGGCCGGAAGCTAGTTATTTTACTTCACAAACACAAACTTAAACACAAACTCAACATTTTGCGACAGAAGGCCTTTATTATCCACTGCGGAAGCGTCAGGGTGTTTATTAATATAACTCCGATCTGAAAGTAGAAAGTCATATACACCTGGCTTGAATTACTCCTTTAAAAAGATTTTTTTTAAGACATATACCCACTGATGGGGCTGTGGAGGTACCCAATGCAAAAAAAAAAAAAAAAAAAAGTGAGAATATGATAGTCTGCGTTGATTTGCTTTTCAACAGCCAGTTTCAATCCAAACACAGAGACTGTTAAAAATTAGAATGGAAATTGTTCCAGAAAATCAATGGTCTTGGATAGAACACTTCAGCCTGGGCCTGTGTGGCGAGACAGAGGGGGGATGTGTGGAGGTGTGAGCTGAGCGATAGGGAGCAGGGGTGATTACTGATGACAGGGGCTGCAGACATCATCTCAGTGATACAAGCTTCCCTTTCCTCATAAGCAGCTCCTCCAGAGAAACATCTGGAGCATGGTGATGTGCACGTTGCAGGGAGTGAGATTTTTTACGGTGAGTTTTTAATGTCTAGGGACAATTGTTGAGTTGAATTGAAAGAAGAAATGGAAGCAATATGATACACATTGAAGTCAGGGCATTATTAATATATCAAATGTAGACTTACATTGGCAAAACTACTGTTTTAGCCCACAAACTCAAGTAACCATGTTTGAGGTCATGTATGGAAACATAACTGTGGTCGAACTCAAAAAGAGAGAACCACTATAGATATTTTGGGGATTTTTTGGAGCTTGAATGTGTATTTGATTAAATAAATATTGGAGTAAAATGATTTCGATTTTTCTCAAGTTTTTTTTTAACTAATTTGTTTTGCATCCCATCACGGAATTTGAGTTCAAAGGTCAAGTTCACATTCCCTGAAGACAATGGAGAAATAGGTTAAAGCATCATGTTTTTTGGACCTGAGATGACGCTTGTATTGTTTTCAATTAGAGCTTGTGATTATGAGTCTAAGCACAGCATCTGACCTGTCCAGCAGTGTGTGTGTGTGTGTGTAAAAGGGGTGGAGGTCTATAGGCCGTGGCCTGCAAGTCGCCGGTAGGTATTCTCCTGAGGCTCCACACTCATATGTGGAAAAGCGCTTGACGCTCTTCCTCGCTAGAAGCGGAGCAGAGAGGTGGCCGAAGTGGAGCCAACCCAGAAGAACACAAACAGAGGTGCTGCGTGAGCCACAAATCCCTGCTTCCTCTGAAACTTCCAGCCTGCTATTTTCCTGTCCAAATTCCACAGCCATTAAACTTTTCCTGGCAGCCGTTCAGAAAACAACAGAGCAAACCTCACCCAGAGCCCCCTTTCCCTCTCCTCAGCCCATGCACCAGCACTAGGGATATCGGAGATCAGCAGTCGAGCTCCTTAAATAAAAGTCTGACTTCATAGTTGTTTTTGCCATGTATCAGATTTCCTCCAAAGTGTCTACCGGTCTTCAAAAGGGACAAAATGAGGTGTTGCTGAGAGTGTGGCTCCTGTTCCGTCTATTTGGTCTCCACGCTGTCTGACTGTGTCCCATAAGTGTACAGAAATGGTGTAAAACATGGTAATATAATATAATATAATATAATATAATATAATATAATATAATATAATATAATATAATATAATATAATATAATATAATATAATATAATATAATATAATTAATGTACTATAATTAATATAATATAATAAACATATTTTTTTATGATGAAAGACATTAATTATTTTATTCAGAAAAGAACGCACTGAATTGGGGATCAAAAGTGACAGTAAAGACAAAAGATTTCTATTTCAGATAAAGGTTGTTCTGATGCCTGCTGAAAATTCAGCTTTGTCATCACGGACAAAAAGTACATTTTAAAATTGATTAAAAAAACAGTTATTTTAAATTGTAATATTTCACAATATAATTTGTTTACTGTATTTTTGATTAAATAAATGCAGCCTTGGTGAGTTTATTAGACTTCTTTCAAAAAAAAAAAAATCTAACCAACAACAAAACCCCAAGCTTGTATAATATAATATAATATAATATAATATAATATAATATAATATAATATAATATAATATAATATAATATACACTCTATGTGTATTTTGGAGGAATTCACTCTTCAGGATAAAATGAATACATAATTTCATACTTCTTGTCTCTCAAACTCACTCTCTGTAAGCTGTAATCAATGACTCAGTCTCTTCCTTCCTTCATCTCTTCGTCTCTTACCTTGCCTCTTCTTTTAACCTCTCCAGAGGAATCCCATGAGGATACCAAGGCCAGGCAGCTGCTGTGAGTTGTAAAAGGCAGAGAAAACGAATAAGAGGAGAGTGAGCAGTCCGTGCGGGTCAAGGGTCAGATCTTGAATGCTAAATGAAAACAATCTGGAGCTGCTTGTGAACTGTGAGTCAAACCAAAATACTAGCCTATACTAAGGACCAAGTTTAGATATAATAAAGAGACTGTGATTTGGTAGAACGGAAGAGACAGCATCATCATTTTTAAAACAAACAACAACAGAAAAATTGTGATTCTCAAATGATCCTCTAACTCTTAAACTCTTAAAACGCTTCAAAGAGATGAGTGGTCTTCAACTGAGAAGGACTACGTTATAATAACTCCAGAGCCTGCTCTGAAAACCGATCGCCTGGCAGGAGCTGGTTAGACTGCTGCAGACTTCCCCTTCAGACTTGTACAAATTTCACTGTAATCACAGCAAGGGTAGATTTCCTGTCTTTCATTCGTATGGTCAGGGGGAAATGAAAGCAGGTGACATGAGGAACGCAGTTACGGTGGTGCGGTGGATGGAGACAAGTGGAAAAGGGGCTGCAGACAGCATGTTGGATCTTGTTCCAGTCTACAATTAATTTACTGCAGTGTTATGGAAATCAAAGGCTAGTTTGCAGTTCATCAAAAAGGCTGTTCCTTGTCGCAGGATTAAGACTGCAATCCGTCACTATGTCCAGCTGTCATGTGCCTACTTTACTGCCAGATCAGTAAGCAGATATCTATAATAATAACAAAGAATCTTGTTTGTGCTGTAAAGAATTATGATGACTTAAATTTAAAAATTAAATTTCAACTTGTTTTTATTGTTATATTGGTATACGACAAATGTTTTTACGATGGATGAATGGCACAGTAATCACCCTACCATGTCTGCTGACTTGTTAAAACATACACAAAATGGCCTATATTTATTTTGCTTCCTCGTTGTTTAGTTGTAATGGCAAATACAGTCTAAAGTCTAAATACCTCTGATTATACAAAAATCCGGTGACTAAATGGCATACATTCTAACTGTTTGAAAAATGTCAGAATACTGTTGATAAGTACTGAGGACAAAAAAAAAAAAAAGTCTCCAAGATTTTGTCCAAAGATAAAATTCATTAAAATAGATTGTGAATAGAGTGGTGAATAGAGTAGGTATGACGCCAGAACCTGGAAGGGTTCAATGTGAGTAAAATAAAGCCTGTGGTAAATATAACTTAATGATACTTTGACGTTTTGTTCTACACTGCACACACTCACACTCACACTCCAAACGTTCTTATCTAGTTAAATGTTTTCAACATTTAACATAACTGCTTCAAAATTATGTTTTCGCTATCTGTGTGTGTTATTTATGTTGTAGAATAAAATGTCAAAGTACTGTCAAGTTATGTTTACCAGAGGCTTTATTTTTCTCATAAATTTAAAAACCCCAATATAAAACCCCATAGGAAAATCTTGAAGGAACCAGTGGTGAGACTGTAAGTTCTGACATCACCTACACCACTCGACTTTAGTTTCAAGGCCTGTTCAAACAACTATAACGAAATCTGCTTGGGGAAATCATTCACCCTTGCTTGAAATTCACGATTGCATGGATTCGAATGAAATGACTGCATTTTGCCCTCAAAATTTTGCCAAACATTGTTAAAAGTGACAAACCTATATATCGTTATTGTCTTTGGTGTAAATAGCCTTTTATTGTAGGGTCGAGATTTTCACTTGTCCATAAAAATAGCTACATTTAAAGTGTGTATGAAACGGAAGTTGCGATATATTGTGATGTATATCTGAGTGAAACGGCTTCTCGTACAAGAAAAAAAGTAGGGCGTGACTTGAATTGGATTGTTGTGGTTTGCTTTCATGTTGACTTTAAGAACTACAAAGTCAATGGAAAGTCCCAGTTTAGATGTGAGGTAAACGTGTGTACGTATGTACACGTCCTCCATGCAGTATGCAGTGTGTATATTCTCAGAGCCCCAGTGGGTTTGCCTCGCTTTCCTCCTGCACACAATCCTCAGTGCGACTCATTCAATCCTTGAACTCTGCTCTGACCTCTGCCTGTTGTTTTCTCAAAAGTTCTCAAAGTTCTCAGATATCCCATTTCATACCAGAGGAGGCACTGACCAGTGAACGAGAGTATCTGACTGATGCCAGAGAAAGCAGCCAACATAGTGTGCTCATGGGACGGGACCAAGGACTAATTAGATTTGTTCAGACGAGTTTAGAATTGTTTTTCTCAAAGAGGAGAAATCTGAGGACAGTCCCAACTATGTTGTCTTAAGTGAAACAGATGTTGTTTGTTGATCTTTTTACAACATATAGGCTACTTGTGTTGTCAGGCTTCTGTCGTTATCATCACTAATGAGATTCCATGTTGACATTGTGTGTTTGAATGAGGGCACAGCTATCACATTTAAGACATGTCACACGAGTGCTGTTGTAATGAATGTCAGAATGGTTTTATTGATTTTACCCAGCAGTTCTATAAACTAGAAGTTAATTTTGATAAACGCATCAAATTTGGCTGAATTAAAAAACAAAAAACTAACTAACAGCATGTGTCCACTGGCACAGAGTGAAAGGAGCTGAGCGACACTCACGCAGGGGCTTGTGGGATCGAAATCCACTGTTGATCGGTGGCTGCTATGAGACACGTTTCGCATTCTGCATTAATCTAGATCGATATTAACATATCATATCAATAAAAACTGGAATACTTGTTCCTAAATGGCACGCAATTGATTTTAAAATGTGGAGAAAATGATGTATTCTCCACTCCCGTCTCCTTTCTCACTCTACTAGAGATTTTGCCGTCTTAAGCAGTTGAATCTGCAGAACTTACAGCATTTACAGCAAACAATTAACCAGACTGTTTAAATGTTGAGCAAGCAATCTCATTGGCTGCGGGATCAGCAGAAGCCAATCAGGTTGAGCCATGGTAATGATGTTATTACTTGTAGATTTCATGTAAAGGACCTATTAGCATGCACCCTCTAGAGTTTCATGACTGAAATACACTCACCAAAAGGATTATTAGGGACACCTGTTCAATTTCTCATTATTACAATTATCTAATCAACCAATCACATGGCAGTTGCTTCAATGCATTTAGGGCTGTGGTCCTGGTCAAGACAATCTGAACTCCAAACTGAATGTCTCCTGAACTCCAAACTGAATGTCAGAATGGGAAAGAAAGGTGATTTAAGCAATTTTGAGCATAGCATGGTTGTTGCTGCCAGACGGGCCGGTCTGAGTATTTCACAATCTGCTCAGTTACTGGGATTTTCACGCAAAACCAGTTCTAGGGTTTGCAAAGAATGGTGTGAAAAGGGAAAAACATCCAGAATGCGGCAGTCCTGTGGGCCAAAATGCCTTGTTGATGCTAGAGGTCAGAGGAGAATGGGCCGACTGATTCAAGCTGATAGAAGAGCAACTTTCACTGAAATAACCACTTGTTACAACCGAGGTATGCAGCAAAGAATTTGTGAATCCACAACACGCACAACCTTGAGGTGGATGGGCTACAACAGCAGAAGACCCCACCGGGTACCACTCATCTCCACTACAAATAAGAAAAAGAGGCTACAATTTGCAAGAGCTCACCAAAATTGGACAGTTGAAGACTGTCGAAATGTTGCCTGGTCTGATGAGTCTCAATTTCTGTTGAGACATTCAGATGGTGGAGTCCGAATTTGGTATAAACAGAATGAGAACATGGACCCATCATGCCTTGTGGTGTAATGGTGTGGGGGATGTTTTCTTGGCACATTTTAGGCCCCTTAGTGCCAACTGGTCATCGTTTAAATGCCACGGCCTTCCTAAGCATTGTTTATGACCATGTCCATCCCTTTATGGCCACCATGTACCAATCCTGATGGCTACTTCCAGCAGGTTAATGCACCATATCACAAATCATTTCAAATTGGTTTCTTGAACATGACAATGAGTTCATTGTACTAAAATGGCCCCCACAGTCAACAGATCTCAAACCAATAGAGCATCTTTGGGATGTGGTGGAACGGGAGCTTCGTGCCCTGGATGTGCATCCCACAAATCTCCATCAACTGCAAGATGCTATCCTATCAATATGGACCAACATTTCTAAAGAATGCTTTCAGCACCTTGTTGAATCAATGCCATGCAGAATTAAGGCAGTTCTGAAGGTGAAAGGGGGTCACATATAGTATCAGTATGGTGTTCCTAATAATCCTTGAGGTGAGTGTATAATAAAGAATAAAAACAAAAACATCTAAAGGCCTTGCCCTAGTCCTAATTAAAAAAGATTAATTCCTTCATTAAAAAAAACTGGACTGGCCAGTCTGGCAGGCAGCAGGCCAAGCAGGTTCCCCGATAGGGTCAGTTCAGCCACTTATGTCTGAGATTTGAGCTTTGTTTGTCTGCTCCATACAGCTCAGTATCCCACAGACGTGAGCAAGACACACAAGCCTGGCATTACCACTGCTCACACTAATCCTGCCCAGACCAAACAGCTTACCCTGGCCAGGGGGAACATGCTTGTGAAAGCAGGTGTTAATTAGAGCCAGCTCAGTGTGGTGGTGCTGCTCGTGTATGCGTTGCTGTGATTTACCCAGTGAAGAATGGGTGGGCTCATGTGCTGTGACATCACACTCATTCCGTCCCGGTGAGGGAGCGCACACCGACAGGACTTTCATTGTTTGCTGGGAACGGGATCCATGTGTTAGAAATCCTCCTCCCACGTGCCGCAGACATAGACTGAAATCCAACACTGGGCCCAGGAGCACCATGCTGATGAAAGACAGTATTAAGGCTCCAGAAATCCCAGCCTGTCACGCCACAGCTCAGCCATCGCCACCCCCAGCCCCCCGCCCATGCATGGCCTTATGGGAGATGAAGTCTGAGTATGAGTGTGGGGGTGGTAAGGAGAGGGGAAATGGCGAGTGTGTTGAACAGATGAAGTATATAATTCACATTTTTCAATACTTCAAAATGGCTAAAATCTCAACCAGCTCTTGAAAACAACAGGAAAGCATTTGAACAGGATTGCAAAAAAGAGTATACTTTTCATGCAGTCAGACACATAAAGCATGTTTAAAATATGTTCATTGATGCACCTGACAAGTGCAGTTCTAGTTTAAATCAGTTTTTAGTACAGGGATGATTCTTAAATTTAGGGAACTTTTCGGATTCATTTAAAATAAAATTGCTAAAAAAAACAACTATAGAAAATCAGTCCAGTTTTAAAGGATTGTAAAAATCTTATTGTTTCATTGTGTTGTGATGTACCCTGTCCCAGGGAGTATTGTTTGCAGATTAATTACTGATTATGCTCACCTGTTGTTTATTTAGTTACCTCTCTGTAGGATTAAGGCCCCGTTTACACGAGAACGATTCCGGGTGAAAACGTAAAAATATTTTATCGGATGTGCCTTTCATTTACACGGCGACAGCGTTTTGGGGGCTTAAAAATGCAAAAAAGTGAAACCACCCTCCAGAGTGGAAATCTTAAAAACGCTCCACCGCCGAGTTCCTGTGTAAAGGGTAAAAACAGAAAAGTCTGCTTGAGAGTGAAGGTTGTAAGTAGTCGTGTGGCAGTGCTTCACATCGCCACCTAGCCGCCTGGAGTGCATACTACATTGAATTTCATACACTTTTGCGTCACCATGTGGATTTCCCACCCAAAACGCTCATCTAAACGCAGAATAAAAAGTGATAACACAACACCACTTTTGCGTTTTCTCTTCAGAATCGTTTCCGTGCAAACATAGCCTAATTTCTCAGGTTTCTCTGTTCATGGTTCCATGTTGTCTTGGTATCAGTGGTTGTGCTATTGTGTTTCCCTTTTGATTTCTAATGTGTAACTGTTTGCAACTTTGCATTCATCATTGAAGACCGTGTTTTACTGATGTTCTCTCTCGCGGTGTGTTTACCACAGCCACTGAGTGCATCAAGGATAAATTCAACCTTCATTTTTTTTTATCTTTTTTGTGTTGAAATATAATATTTGCCTCTAATTTCTCAAAAATAAGAGGAGAGTGACAGCCGAAGGTCATAAATATCATTAATTTGACATTATCAAATAAACAAAGCTACACATAAAGAGATCGTAAAAAAAAAATTAATTATATGAATTGAGCAGTTTAGTCCAAAATTTTCTGAAGAGACACAATCGCTAAATATGATGAACAGATTAAATTTAGGCTTTTAGTCACATTTAAACATTCATCAGCTCACACATCAGTTATGATAAACGGAAGCTCAATTATGTTTGCTTGACGTGCGAGAACCAATGAGGTTCATTCTCTTGTGTTAAGCAGCACTTTTGAGCTTCTGCAAAAACCAATGAGGCTTGTTCTCGTGTGTCAATCAGGTTTGGTTGAGCTTCTGTCAATGTTCGCCAATCAACATTCATATAAAACAACCAAGTTTTGACTGAACTAGTCAATTTAAATGGATTAGTTTTACGAATTAGTAAAATTAGTTAAAATTTAATTAGTTTTATGAAGTTTCAAAGTGGTAGTTGTGTAGGTGTCAACTGAGAAATCTCTCAAATTACATAAAAAAAAATCATCTATGTTCTGAAGATGAAAGAAAATCTTACGGGTTTGGAATCACATAGTTAAATGGTTAGTTCACCCAAAAATGAAAATTAAGTCATTAATTACTTACCCCCATGCTGTACCAACCCCGTAAGACCTTCGTTTATCTACGGAACACAAATGAAAATAATTTTGGTTAAATTTGAGAGGTGGATCTCTGCTACATAGGCTCCTAGGGGATTGAAACTTGACGGCCCAGAAAGTCATTAAAGAAAATGTTTAAATATTCCATTTGACTAGTGGCTCAACTATAAGTTTATCAAGCATCGAGAATACTTTTTGTGAGGGGGAAAAAAATGACTTTATTAAAGGCTTTATCTTATTTAAACGACTTTATCTTGTTTAAAGACGTCCTTTTTTTTCTTTTTTTTTCCGTAAGTTACCTGGGTCTATTTGGATCATGCTAAACAGCTAAACATTGACTTCTTGGTCTGAATTGCATGTGCTTAAAGCTCCTGTGGCTTTGTTTTTAGATGGAGCTCTTGCATGAAGCCTACTTCCCCTACTCAAAGTGTTCCCATGGTTTTGAGCTGAGTGATGTTGAGTGAGCCGACCCTGAACGAGGTCCTCCAGTGCCCATTTACACAGACACACATGCTCACAACAGACCCTGTAGTCAAGCAGGTCTTCCAAAAGATCTCATAAATATGATGATTTTATATGATCAAAAGATCTTATAAACCCATATTTATGATAAATCATCTCTTAATGATCTTACCATCATTCATCAATAAAGTTATAAATAGAGAGTTGCATATATATTTTTTTCCTGAAATGTTGTGGCAACAGCTTATTTCTTGGGGGGTCAGTTCCATGCATTACATGAAAAAAATATTGCTGTAAAAATAGCAATAATAAAAATATATCACAACAATTATTAAATATAATCCAATACCAGCATATTTGAAACCCAATAAGTAAATACAATACAATAATAATAAATAAATCATGAAAAGTAATTTTCAAAATAATAGAAAGTTGAGCTGTGAAAAGATTAAAAAAAAACTGATTTGACCTTGACTGGTTTGGAACTTCCAGTGGTGAACTCAAAAGCACCAGATGTAGAATAATACAGCAATAATTTTAAGGAACATTCTGAAGAATGTTGAAAAGTATACTATGTCTCTTAATCTATCAGCCTCACATATTTCGTAGGTACCAGTTGATCCCACATCATCTGTTACTGGAGACAATAAAAAACGAGGTAATAACTTTTATTGATCATACAGTCTGCTGTAGTAAGAGGGTCTATTGTTTGGTGTAGCATGTCCTGATGGTCGTGGTTCACTGGGCCGTGGATCTCGCAGGGGCAGCACCCTCATCTGCCAGGATCAATTGTATTGGGTATTAAACTTCTGTGGCAAGTAACGGATCAAATGAAACTATCAAACAAGACTTCTTTTGTTTGGTAAAGAGCTGTCTGGCGACTGAGACACCTCTGAGAGAGAGAGAGAGACAGGAGGAGGTAGACTGAAAGAGAGCAGCTGATGGATAGTGACTGTTGTGCTCGAAATTTGGCCGCCATGTGCACATGGGTAGGTTTATTTGTTACTGAAGGATCATTCAAATTAAATTGTTAACTCTTCCCCTGCCAGAATATTTTGTTGAATGAATAAAAGTCTTTTTTATCAACACACTGTGGGTAAGTTTCATTAAAAATAGCAACATTTTGAACAAAAAGCTTAGAAAAACGTGTTTTTGTCAAAGACTACGCCTGAATCGTATTCAGAACGGTGATCGAAACATATAGGTGGAGTAGATTGAGTCCATCAACTAAGATTGCAAAGTCCTATTCCTCGTCCTGGTCGAGATTTCATTTAGGAACATTAGGCAGTTTTGATTATACTGTTTAATGTTTGATGATTACATGATGATGTTTTTTTTTTTCTCAGTGTCAGGGCTTTTTTTCAGACATTTTATTTCAAGAGCTTACTAAGACTAGGATGGTATACTCGAAAAAGGTACAAAAGCTGTCTCTGGGGCAGTACCTTTTTAAAAAGGTACACTTTTGTTCCATTTTAGGTACTAAGGTGCCAGAGAACCATTTGGGAACAAAGTGTAGCCTAGCTTTTGAAAGGATACTGCCCAAGTGACAGCTTTTTTTATGAGAGTGATGGTACTCTATTTTGCCGCTTTTAACACAATGCTTTTACAATTTGGGTCCAGCAGTGATTTTTTATGTTCCACTCATGGTGCGCTGTGGCCAGGTCCTGTCCTATTTCTTTCCTTTAGTGAGGTCCAAACTACTGACAAACAACAAAAGATATTATTTTTAGTATATTCATAATTTAGAAGAACAAAAATTCCTCTCTACTTTGGGTTATAAGAGCTGTCAAAGGAACATGGCAGGAAGTCCTGCATAATTTAAAACTGTGCTGCGCAGCTCCGGCCCATCTTGAATGATTGTGCAATGAAACTGTGAGATTTATTTCTCCTGAGGGGATCACTAATCATTTGGGGGGCGCAGATCTTCGCTGACCACATCCTCTAAATAGAAGCTGTTTTAAAAGATTCTCACACACACATACGCACATGTACACACACCTGAACATGCATTTTTCTTCGACTTTTTCTCTCCAGTGGAAGTACTGTCTTGGGAGGATGTACGGAAGCCATCACACATTTCCTCTGTTTCTTCCTCCCCTCCTTCCCCGCAGTTTCTTCCATGGACAAGGGAGCAAAAATCAGACAGAAATGTGCAGGTTGTCTGAAGACAATAGTGTGAAGATGACTATGTCTAGGACATTAAAAGAGAGAAGAACTGCAGACTCGTTTTATTGTTTCAGGGCCCGGTGGGTTGTTAAAAACAGCCATCCTGTGCCTCTGCTGATGTGACTGGAGGTTGAAATATCAAAGACTAAGATTCTGGTTGGTCGGTCTGTCTGTCTGTCTGTCTATCTATCTATCTACAATTTCTCTTCCTAAACAACATCCTGATGTATGGTTGTAATGGATTCAACAGCAATAAATAAATAAGATCTCTAGAAAAAGTATATTCAAGTGATCAATAAAATCGTCTACTATGAAAGATTTCATCTTTAATCTCTATTTTTGAGGTGCAATGACTCTAAAAGGAAAAACAAACAAATAAATAAGAAAGGCTGTTTAACACTTTCAAAATAAAGTCAGATATTAAGAGATATTAAGTCTAATTCTAATGAGAGTTGTTGCAAAGTTACTCTAAAATGGGCCGTTGAAATAAAGTGTTACTGAAAAACAACACAGTGTTACTGTGTTACAAAATAATGAATAACTTGATCACAAGAAATGCAAGTACAGTAGATGAAGGATTTATTAATTCCATTAAAGGGTTTTGTGTTTTGGTGTGTCTAATGGACGTGCTTGTACAAATTAAAAAATAAACTGGGAAAAGAAAATGGAAAAAGTTATTAAAAAGTATCTTTCGTATCTGATGTCATGCATAATCTCATTTTATTAATGACAATCCATAATAAAATATATTGATTATATTACTCCCACTTAGCCTGGACTCTTTTATTTTGTAGATCAGGGGTAAAAAATGTTGTGTAATTTTCATTTTCAAAGAAAGTCATTTTATGTTTTATGTTTGGTTTTGATTTGAATAATTTGTTAATGCTTAAAAAAGATCTTTATCTGCCAAAGAAATGCATGGGAAATTATTCGAATATGCTTTTCCCAATGAACAACAACAAAATATATATAAAAAGTGTGGTAAAACAAAATGTGGTTTGGCATGGCTGGTGGTTGCATAGCTGAGCTGTGTGAAGGGTCATGAAGCTTTGATGTCAGAGTGAAATGTTGCCTCAGTAAACAATAACACCATACAGATGGACCACAGCACTGAAGCAAGGCCAGCGAGCCACGCTTTAATTCTGCAGCCGTCTCATAGATCTGACCTGCACACCTCCAGCTATCCATCACACCCCCACCCACGCCTCAAAACTCTGAGTATGCCGAACAGCCTCTTTCTGTGTTTCAAATGTATCTGAGTCGAACCGGAAAAACGCTGCATTGCAAATGTTTGTATTTTTTTTGTGTATTCTTGTTTTGCTGGCCACAAAACGTTGAATTGACAAAGCAAAAACTGTCTCCTACTGAAATGTGCATTCATCATGTGAGCTGAGCCACAGAATGATGAAGCTGCCCCACTTTGTCTTCTGGTTTCTTTAGTAAACTGTCAGTCTGAGCTTATGAGTGTTCATCCTGTTCAGTATAGGCCAGACTTTCTCTTCCATCTGTCTCTTTTCCTCTCTCCATGTTACCCCCAGAGAATCCTCGTCTAAATGAAGTCACCGGGCAAACGAGTGCTAGTACTCAAGATCACGTTACTTAACATGCTATTTTTGGGGGGCCAAAATTAAACAAAACGGCACGGTTCTGTTTAAATAGAGTGTACGCGCATGTGTCTTTAAGAATAAATCCCCTACTGTGTTTATTTTAGTAAAGTCACATGTATAAATGGACCACTGCAGTGTGTTTTTATTAGGGGTTCTAATATCATAATTAAGTTTATATACAAGGCTTATTTTCATAGTCATTACTAGAAAAGCAATAATACTGCATGTAATGGTGGAAAGCAAGCTATGGCTGAACAGGGTCAGCAGCATTGTGGGACTTAACCCCATCATGGGTGTGTATGGAACTATTCCTGCACCTCCACCTCACAGGCCACTCACCTCTCCAGTCTTTGTTTGGCTGGCCGGCCAGCCAGAGTATAGGCCCACCATTGTGCGTCCCTGGACCTTGGATGCTTTACCACTGTTTTCTTTGGGAAGCAGGAAATTGGATGACTGGCTACCTGCTACAACAACATCCTGTACTTGAGAAGTCATCTCTTCACTACCCACCTATTATTCTCCACAGCACTAAAGTGGCGGTCACTCTTCAGACTTCTGGTGCGACTGGTCCCCACGTGGGCTGGTCTGAGTTCTGGTAAAAATTGATTTTTCGGCCCATACAAAAGCTTCCATCAAAACTTCAGGGCCAAGAGAGTTGATCCTGTACTTTCATTAGAGCTTTTGAGAGCATTCTGGAAGATCATCAATATGCTTGAAGGGATAGTTCACGTTGAAATTAATTTTTGATATGTTTTAGCTTACCTCAAGGGCATCCAAGATGTAGGTGTCTTTGTTTTCATAGTATTTTCAATTTTGATTTTTCGGTCAAACCGTTCTTGTCTGTCAGTCATATAATGGTGGTCTATGGGGTCTTCCTCTAAGAGCATGCACAGAGAAGTCCAAATTAAACACGATTTAATGACTCGTAAATGTAAGTACACATTGATGGCCTAAGATAAGAAACGAGCGGTTTGTGTGAGAAAACGAACCGTATTTATATCGTTTTTATCTCTTGTAACCACAGCCACATCCAAGTGATCTCAAGGCCCCATATACCTCCAAAATATGACTGACAGACAAGAACGGTTTGACCTAAAAATATCAAAATTGAAAATACTGTGGAAACAAAGACACCTACATCTTGCATGCCCTTGAGGTAAGATAAAACATCAAAAATTAATTTCAAAGTGAACTATCCCTTTAAAAGGACAGTTGACTGAAAATTGAAAATTCATTCTTTCTTCGCTCACCTTCATGTTATTCCAGTCCTGTATTACTTACTTTCTTTTATGTTTCTTTTGTCCTTACACATTACTTTTGACCCTATTTGACTTTTATTTTATGGACAAAAACAGTTCCATCTTGGTGAGTAAATGACGACAGATTAATTAGGTGAACTATGCCTTTTATGAGTATGAAACAACCCGTCCTTGATCTTAAATCTATCTCAAATGTATCCATGTCATGCAAGTAGTTTAAAAATCACACAGAATTGATTTGTGTTTTGATTAGATTTGCCTCCAAACCAGCAGGTGTCAGTATAAAATCATTAGTATTACAATTCAAAGGAGATCTGTAGAAAAAAAAAAACAACAAATCGTTTTTTCTTAGTTTTCAGATTTATTGACTTTTTTTTTCATTTTTAAGTAACATCTGTGCTTTATTAATTTCATATAAAAAAGAAAGGTACAAAAAAAGGGAAATGGTTTATTCTAAGAGCAACCTGACAACACCGTTTAGGGTAAAAATTAAGACATGTGATATCGATGCTTTGGGGGTTTGGCGTGATCCTAAGACCGTCCGTCTATCTGTGGCGCTTCACAGGTGGTTCTGATCAGGCTTCAGGCACCACCACAACAGTGTGAAAGACCTACATCATGCCGTCATGGCTGGAGGTCAAAGCTATTAAACCAGGGCTTGAACAGTTCACATAAATTGTTTTTACACATGAGTAATTGGGTTTTTATAGGCCTCTGATTTCAGTCGATCTGTTTATGAATGAAAGTGAAACATGTGGACTGAAAGTGGATGGTGCTTCCAAGCTGTTGAAACTCTGTTGATAATTAGTCATCTGAGCGAAGAGAGCAACAGGAAGCACGGACGCTTTTGTCCATAATGCAGTGTAACGGGATACGTGGAAGGACTAGTGAAAAAAAATCGGACGTGGTGCGTATTTGCCAGGGTGAGTTGGGTGACTGTAAATACGAGGAGACGTCTAGATCGGAGTTTTACTCAGAGCTGGGAGAGGCGGCGGAGTCCATCTCATCCGCTTCAAGGTCATGAGGAGAGGCAGGCTGTCCTCCTTTCACTCTCTTCCACTTCATCCGTCTGTTTTGAAACCACACTTTCACCTGCGAATAAAAACGTTGATGCGTTAAAACTGTCTGGAAATGATTTCGAGAATAAATGTGCACTCTCTTGAGTGATTCGAGATAATTCTGCAGCCAGCAAATCAAGAGATTTGTGACATTATTTCTGACGGCTGAGCTCCGAGGAACGCAAGCCTGTGACCCCTGAGCATCTCTCTCCCCGTGGAAACACAGGAACATGGACCATCTGTTCCCACACTATTTTTACATGCTCCTTCTCGACTGAATCTGTCTGCCACTCATTTTTGAAAGCAAAGTGTGGCAGGCGGCCAAGATCTGTAGGACGCATCGGAAAAAAGTGGAGAAAGAGTTGCAAAGGGATTCGAGAGAAGGCCAGAGTTGTGCTGGGATCTGGCATGTGATTGGGATTGGGCCTGGGAAAACCATCAAGGACCAAGCTAAGTGTGGTCTGAGCTTAACTAAAAAGATATAAAAAAAAACAGCCTACTCCGAAATCGCTGAGGAGTGATGTCAGGGATTGATGGGATGACGGTTCTGCACCGTTATTGTCAACTTATTTAGACTTGATGAATGAGTGTTTTCTTTGCTGTTTTCAGCCAAAAATACCATATGAATCGAAGTATCTTTTGTACCTGTCTCTCAGTGAGGTCAAGATTGACAGCGATCTCGTAGCGTCGCAGGCGGGTCAAGTAGTTGTGGTGGGTAAACTCGGCCTCCAGCTCTCGAAGTTGCTCTTTGGTAAAGGCTGTTCGTTCCTTTCTAGCCTTGCAGTTCGAGTCTGCCTTGAAGCTTGAGTCCTGAATATCTGGAGGATACAAAGGAAAATAAGACTAGTTAGCATTAGTTGTGTTATTTAAGCATTCGTAACAGTAATTAAAAGAAAAATTGTCCAATTAAAGCCAAGCAGGTCCACTATTGACTGTGATTGTACAGAAATATCTTCTTTTGTGTTCCACAGATATAAATAAAAAATTTTGGTTCGGTATGAGAGTGAGTAAATGAACAGCATTTTCAAACGTCACACTAAAGTTCAGTTCCCCCAGGAGCGGTGTGTGTTTTCATGCATGTTAACTTTAAAACTCTGTCTGCATTAAAACATAGTTACAAGCCGTTTTGTGGGCCACACAGGGCAGACATTTGTACAAGGCTCAGTTCAGATCACAGGGTGCTTGAGCCCCAGTTAAAGCATGCTGGGGGTTTGGGGGTTGTCGAGGCTGCAACTGACCACAGAGGACTCAAGTTAGCAAGGAATTCGCCGGAACATTGTTAAATCCGCTAACAAAAGAACAAAGGCTTGAATGAAGTCTAAGAGTGTGTGTGAGTTTGTGTCCTACAATTCCCTGACACTAAAAAAAAGTTTTCTTTCAAAATGCACTCTTTAAAGATTTACATGCAAGATTGATGATTTACGTTACACAGATTTGTGTCAGTTTAATTAGATATTCCAACCTTGTGAACCCATGTACATTATATTAGAACCGGTAGCTCTGAAAGAAAGCTGATGCAATTTCTGTGAAATGACTTTAATTTGTCGATGTGAGAATTCATACTTTGTGTTTGCCAGATCTCGGCCAGACTCTGAAATGGACTGAACTGCCAGATGTGAGTGGGAAAGCGAGACAAGTACTTTCTCACATATGGCCACCTGTAGCCTCTGTTCTTTTTAGAAGGCGCGATATTATCGTCATTAAAGTCCTGTTCATTTAAACGCACTGCCGAGGGTAGTAAACGGAAAGGTGGTGGCAGGTTGGGGGAGAAACACCTGGCACTGTGTGTATGTGCGTGCACCAAAAAAACAGACTCCAATAAATTTCCCCAGCAAAAGCCCATAAACATTTAGGGAGCAACCTCCCCTCGGTGGGGTGTCTGGTGGGCATTTGGCATTTTATGTAGAAGGCCCTAAAGTCATTTGTCCAAATTAAGTCAAAATCAGTTGACAAGCTTAATTACATCAGTTTTTGGTTATACCAAACACAGTACAACAGTCAAAATGCTGTCTGTAAACTTGTTCAACACATGCTGATGCTTAGATCTTTAAAAGACAACTGACAGAAGAGCAGTAAAACGTGAAATATGAGTATGGAATTCAGACATATTCATATTATATATATATATATATATATATATATATATATGCCTCCATTCAAAAGTTTGGGATCGGTAATATTTCTATTGTTTTAAAAGAAGTCCCTTATACTCACCAAGGCTGCATATATTTGATTCAAAATTTGATTCAAAAAATAAATAAATAAATAAATAAATAAAATAAAAAATCTGTAATATTATGACAATTTAAAATGGCTATTTTCTATTTGAATATTTGTTTTTACATACTTTATTTCTGTGATGCATTTCTGAATTTTCAGCATTTTTTTTCCAGAAATCATTCTAATATGCTAATTTGATGCTAAAAACTATGCATTATTAATGTTGAAAACAGTTGAGGACAATTTTTGTTTCAGGATTCTTTGATTTTAAAATAGAATCTTTTGTAATATTATAAATATCTTTACTGAAACATTTTATCTATTTAATGCATACTTGCTGAGTAAAAGTATTGATTTATTCAATAATCTAAAAAAAAAACGTTTGAATGGTAGATTATAATGTTATAAACTGTTATATGTTAAAGTTCTGCTGTTCATTTGAACTTCATCTATTTATCAAAGAATTCTGAAACTGAAATTGTTCACAACTGTTTTCAACATTGATTATAATAGTGAATGTTTGTTGGGCATCAAATTAGCATCATGTGACACTAAAGACTGGAGTAATTATGTTAAAAATTCAGCTTTGCATCACAGGAATAAATTGTATTTTAAAATATATTAAATAGAAAACAGCTATTTTAAATTGTAATAAAATTTCACAATATTACTGTTTTTTTTTTGTATCAAATAAATGCAGCCTTGGTGAGTATAAGTAACTTCTTTTAAAAACATTAATAATCTTACCGATCCCAAACTTCTGAAACGGAGTATGTATATGTTTGATACATTTATATATATATATATATATATATATATATATATATATATATATATATATATATATATATATATAGTATATATCAAGTTTGCTCAGTAAATATTATTAAATTCTCTTCTACTTAAGACTGTACATCCCTGTGATGTAAGAAAAAACAAAAAATGATGAGCACATCTTTCGTGATTCAGAATTCATTTTGGGAGCAAATATCACATCTGTTTACAATTTCATGCAATCATGAGTGTCTGCTTGTCATTTCAGGTAAAAAGAAAAAACCCTGAAAACATAATCACTACCAGATTTGATTATCATATCCTAGCCAAAACTTTCACACCTTGTGTCTTTCTATAATTTACCCCAACATTTTACAACAAATTCTGTCACATTAATGCACGCTTAAACCTCAGCCTCAGTGATGAATATTTTCATGATGGTGAATTTCTCTGCAGTCAAATGGAGAATGTGTTCTGTGGAGATCCTGTTACTGCTTAACGACAGGAAAATGTCAATGGATAAGAATGTAGAAGTGGGATCGCAGGCAAGTTATATTACAGACGTGGTCTGGCTTGTTTCGACCGCAAGTGATGTAGGGTTACATTAAGGTAACACAGAGAAGGAAAGCGTATATTTATTCCCCACATTAGACTATGAGGCCTGGATGCATTGTTATAGAGGGCCTGGTGATGGATTTGAGCGATTCATTTTTAAACGCCACTCATAAAATGTATATTGTCTTGCTGTTTTGGCCAATGCTATACAAAAGACTATTGGAGAAGAGATTATTTTCCTTCATCCCAGAAAAGCAAAGTTGTCTCATTTTCCACAGAAAGGCTGAGAGATGAAATGAATGCACCAGATGTGCCACAAACACTGAGGTTCACTTTTCCTTCTCTCCGAATAGTGTGAAATTGCAAGTAAGGAGAGTGTGTATTACTAAAATGATGTAGATTTATTAATTTCTGGACATCATTATTGTAGGAAACGCAAAATGTAAGAGATTAAAAGGGGTGAATATTTTAGTCAAAAGATGGGTTCAAAACCTTACATTTTGATACATAGAATACTACTGCACAGCTAAATGTCATTTTATTTGTAATAAAAAAAGATCTATGATCAAAAATGTCAGTAATATGACACTTCTGATACTGGACACAGAATATCCAGGTGCCATTAGATTGCATTAATATGATTATTAATACATAGAGCACCTAGAGATTCATAAACAGTTTATTACCATTAAATCTGAATATTCAGTTGACTTTCACATATCCGAATCAAAATAAATAGTTTAGAAAATCAGATCTGGGTTGAGATGGGTGTGTCAGATGTTACTAAATGTTAAAACCACCAAACTGATTAAAACAACAGCAAAAAGCTGAACTTTACCTAAGAGCCTCCAACAATTGAAGGAAACAACTGCAGAATAATAACGGAATAATGTGTTAAGGGTCATCCTTCATGTGCAGGCAAGTAAAATCTATTATATTCTTAAAGAACAATTTAAACTCGTCATCCAAAACCTTCTTTATTCTGTAAAACACAAAAGAATATAGATTGAAAAAGTGTTTTTTTTCCTATACAATGAAAGCCAGTGGGGTCCAGTGTTGTTTTGAACCCCTATTCGACTTTCATTATAAACTCCAACAAATATCATTTTTCAAAAACATCTAATTTGTTGTGTGTTCCGCAGAGGAAATAAAGCCATGCATGTTTGAAATGACATGAAGTTGAGTAAACGATGACATCATTTTCAGTTTTGGACAAACTCCTGATATCACTATCCCCACAGCTACAGTGTGTTTAACCAGATACACTCTCAGCACAAACCTACCAACCCTTCCACTGATTTTAGATACTGTCTTACATGTTTAATGTAACAGGCAAAAAAAAAAATGAGAATGTTCAAATGAGCCGGAGTAAACCACTTCAACCTCTTATTCCCTCACCTGTGATGTCTCTTTTCCGCTTGGAGCTTTTTTTCTCTGTGTCGACGGCTGGCACACTTTGAGGCGAATACTCTCCCTCTAGACATGCTGTGACTGCTCCAGGCAGCCTGTGTCCCCCTTCACTGTCCATTTCAGCTCCCACTGCTTCTGCCGCCCCCTGGCACGGCTCCTGCCCTCTGCCTCTGGGCTCACATGGAGAGAACTGCCACTCCGTCCGCTGGTACCCGCCGTGTGTCTCCGGATACAGTCTGTCCTCGCGCGGATAAGTGTGCGGCGCCGGCACCAGGCAGGAGCTGGAGAAGTCCGTGTAGGCCAGGAAATCGTGCTTCTGGTGCAGGGCGAATGGGGCCTGCTGGTAGGGCTGCAGGCCGGCCCCGGACCCTCCCGAGTGAGGGCTCCTGACGCAACCCCATAGAGCGCCGCCCGCGTGAGGGCTCCGCATGCAACTGCTGGCTGGCTGATCCATGCCGAAGAGCACGCAGCACAGAGTAGGTGTCCTCAGAGATGCAGCTTTTTGGGTTTGGTGCAAGTCAACCTGGGAAATATCCACTTCAGCAGCATGTGCACACAAACACCTTTGCGAAAATCAGTAAGCAGAAGTATGAAAGCAGACACCTTCCTACAGAGGCCACTCAGGTGTAACACGTCAGCTCACACGCTCTCTGTCTCTCATTCAGCTTTCAGGCTGACCCACTACATCCACTCTCAGCTCTACAAGCTCTTTTCACAGTTCTGAGGCATTCCTGACAAGCAGTCCCTCCTCCTTTTTAAACGCTTAGGTGGGAAAGAGTAGCAAGTTTATGGAGTGTAACGTGAGCTTGCAGAGGAGGAGTCCTGTGGTCCACATGTTGGTACCCCCCAACCCAGCCCTGCCTCATATACTATTAATCATGGGGGATTTTATATGCACATCTAATGGGATTTCCAGGTGCTGGCTTTTAAAGGAACATTGTCTGTAAAATATAAAATGAACACCCACACAGGAAAGTTGACCGGATCCTTTTTGGCTTCTTTTATCCCCAAAACCCCCAATTTGACTTCTCCAAATTTTTGGTGGGAACCACTCCGTACGGGCCGTGCTTTACCCTGGCGTAGTCTGTGTGTGTGGACGTGTGTGGCGACACAGCCAGGGATTTCTCTCACACTGACTTAGGCGGTGCTTTCTTCAACACCTCTCGTGCGCACAAGCCCTAATAGACCAAACACACAAACATGCTGTCATTAATTTTAACACCCAATTAGTCTCATAAGCATCTTAATTGTCTGAATAATTCACATGATAAATAAAACATGGCTTATTTTAAAAATGCTGTGTAAACTGTAAACAGAACCAAATGATAACGTTTGAATAATGATGATCAGCTATTAATTAATTTACAAATCATTGTCCAAATTTCAGTTTTACAGTGTTTTTTTTCCCATCAAGGCTGCATTTATTTGAAAAAAATAAAGTAAAAACATGATTATTGTGACAACTTAAATTAATAAATTAACTGTTTTCTGATTTTATTCCTGTGATTGCAAAAATGAATTTCCAGAATCATTACTCCAGTCTTCAGTGTCACATGATCATTCAGAAATAATTCTAATATGCTGATTTGGTGCTAAAAAAAAAAAAAATATATATATATATATATATATATATATTATAAATGTTGAAAAAAATTGCAGCAGCTTATTTTATTTTTTTTTAATTCAGAAACAGTGATACATTTTGTCAGGAAATGAATAGAAAGTACAAAAGACAATTTATTTGAAATAGGAATAATCTTTTTTTAAAGATGATTAAATAATTTTTTATGTCATTTTTTGTGTCCTTGCTGAATAAAATAATAAAATTTTTTTTTTATAATTTTCTTATATAAATAACTTTTGAACAGTATACCAATTATATTACATTATATTATTAAAGTGTCAACATATAATTTATACTTTAAAAATAGCAATAATCATTTTACTTGCTCATTAAATTAGAGATAGTTTCCAAATCCATGTTTCAGATTGAAGAAGAAATATATATTTTAAACAACGGCATGCTTGGTTTTATATAAATGATGACAGATAAATCAGTCACTGCATGCCATCCATATTACATATTGTTTGCAATCATGCAAGCAGTGTATGATCCAAATGTGAAGTCATTTCTCCTGTATTCTAGTCATGCGTTTGCTCTGGCAAGCGCTCTATTTAACAGATTTCACTTGACATTTCAATGTGGTTGAGGTTGGAATCTCGAGTTTTCTCTTTCTACGCGGTCTGTATAACAAGTGATGGAAAGCAAACATTTTCAGTTGCATTTCTAAGAACTGTGGTCTGTGGTTATTTTTATTGTTGCTTTGCTTTATCCTTTGTGTGATCCTGACATCTGTGAATAGCACAGCCTTCACCCTAAACTAAAGCAACGTAATCTTTAAAAGGTCTGAGGTAAGACTGCAATCCTTTCCCTTTACCCAGCAAATAGCTGAGCCATGAAGCATCCACCTCTTTACTGGCAATCTGGTCCCTATGACCACAGGGGGCTGGGGTTAGACAGCATTTGCGTTTAGATGGACCATCTGTGCGAGAGTTTACGTTTTCTTTCTGTGTGTGTGTGTGTGTATGTGTGTGTGTGTCAGTCCATGCACATTTTGAGTCTTGAAGTAGTCACTGCTCCATGCTTAAACCTGTTGCCGTCAGTCGGCCAGGGCAGGTTGGGGGCAAAGAGGGTGTTTTTGTGTTTTCATTTGATCCATCTTCATGACACCAGAGAGAGTAAGAAGGATGAAAGAGAGTCCTAACGGAGCACCAGCCCGGGCCAGGCTTGGGTCAGAGAGCAGTGGGAGAACAGAAGAGATTCAGACCCTGCTGCTGAACACTTCATTTACTGCTTCCGCCAAACTGTGAGACACACTCTCTCACACAAAAGCAAAACACACTCACATGTGGTGCTGAACTTTTGTTTGAACTGAGATGACCATCAAGTGAAATGATTGACAGTATGGTTTAAAATACATTCTCCTTAAAATACTTGCAAAAAAAACATTTCTGATATTACCTTAATATTTTCCAAATGCAAATAGCTTATATGTATATATATATATATATATTTCAGTTAGTTGATTCCACTTGTTTTTCCCCCAAATACATATGTGAAATATATTCCATAGTCTGATGCAGTGATTTCATTTGTCTGATGACACTTGACACTAAGTCTGTTGTGAGTTGAAGGAAAAACTAAATCGTGCTGCGCTCTAGTGGTTGCTGAAGACAATTCTTAAAATCTCCCATAGTATTTCATGTTCAATAATCACCGTATAAGTTTTTCTTTCTTTCTTTTATTTTATTTTATTTTATTACTCAGTCATATTTCCTAAGAATTTTTATGCTGTCTTTCAAGCAAAGATTTGAAAGGTACCGATAAGTTTGGAAAACACGTAGGCCTATTTCAGAAACAGACTTTTTTTTCTCATTATAATTGAATACATTTTGAATTGAATACATATATATATATATATATATATAGGCTATATGTATGTATTTTGTGGTAAATAACATAGGCCTATTACTACTGTTAACATTTTTATACAGGTTAAAATTAAAACCACCCTAGCTTAATGTTTTAAAGTCTGCATTGAGGATGCCAGACAGAAATAATGTTTCCATGTTAGGTTATCCTACATAACAAACGTTTTGTTTATGCGACTTCAGTCAGCATGGGCAGATATTTCATAAGTAACCTAATCTGTTTTTGATATTTTGTAATAATGCTGTAACGACGATTGTGGTTGACGATTGCATGTTAGCAACACTAAAAAGTTGCCTATAAAACAACACACATCTATTGTGAATTCGTTTTTAACTGCATTTACATGTTCATTCAGTATATTTTTATATGACAGCATTTGGCTATTAATAATTAGCCTATGGCCTACTTTGAATAGGCCTGCGTTTTTTTAACCGATCAACTTTTCGTCATGTTCGCCACGTTGGATATCTCGATTTTTCAGAGTGAGCTGCAAAGAATGATAAACATTACAGCCTAAAATTAATTTAATTAACACATTTAAAAAGTAAAATTGTAATTATTCTAAAAAAAAAATGGCTGTCATTTACACATTCATTCCACTGTATTCATGTGTTACACTTGCCATAGGCTTAATCTGAAACATCGCACATGCTTAAAGGGTTAACGTTACATTCTCTTGCAGTATGGATGAACACGATTTGCTTGATGATAGCTCTACCTACTATGAGCAAAGTTTGCCAAACATCACCATGATTTTGAGGTGGAGGAAAAGAGTCATCATTGCAGCCTGTGCATATGCTTCTGTTGTTGTGTGAGAGAGAGATCTCAGGACTGGTAGGTATTGTGTTTAAATATTGGCTTTAACGGGGAACAGTGGGTCCGAATTATTAGGACGAGCAAGCTAAGCAAGCTATATTGTGTCGTCCACATTCCTCCGACGGACACGACGACATGTTTCTCCGGGCCAACCGTCCTTTTGCAGATGCGCGTTTCAAAAGCACAGATAGTGAAAGACGGTCAAAGGCCCACTGTCTGAAAACCTGCCTATTGCGTCGTTGAAAATAAGCTGGTAGACGTGGAACATGACAGCAAACAAAGTATCAGTGGCAATGAAGGATTTTGCAAAGTTATTTATTTCAATATTCTGTTGTGAAGGCTACATCAAATTCCGATCTGCGTCATTGTGAGTAAAGAAATAGAATTTTTATGCCAATGTAATGTCTAACCCTCACATCCTCGTTTTCATCTGCCTTATATGGTGTCTGAATGAGGTCCATGCTGCCTTGGAATCAGCTAATATGGTTTACCAACTGCCATATAAAAGAAGAGGAATTATGCTAAAATGTTTATATTGGTATAGAATAGCCCTTTGGAACAGACGTGGAGAATGTGTTGCATCTGTTGTGCCTTAAAATGCTGCAGTAAAGCTCACTAGATTTGGTGTCTCAGACCAACTTTGTTTTCACTTCAACTTGACCGTTCTCAAGGGGCAGTGTCTGAGTTTGCTGGGAAGAGCCAAGACTCCTGCGTGGTGTGTTCATGGAATACCTTCCTGTGGATCCCGTCCTGTCCCAAACATCCAAGGGCAGGACTTCCTGCTGTGCAGCTCGGGGCTTTGAAACCGAGGTCCAAACTGCTCTCCAGAGAGTTCTCAGGATCAGGCTTCCACATACTCCAACAAGCCAAAAGGGAACAGTCATGGAAAACACCTCCTATGACACCAGCCATTCTCCAGTTTACATGACATGCAAACTCACACATGCGCAAACACCCTAAACTTAGCTCTCAATCCTATTTTTATAGTCTTTTTTGTTCACACTCTTGCATATGCGCACACATTTCTGTAGACTACATGCTGTATTTTTCAAGACAAACACCTGATTTCCCAGCAGCATGTTTCAGTTCTCTTTTTGGTAAATCGGTTGATTTAATTTAAAACTTGTCTCTTTGAAAAACGCAATAGTCAGGATATGTTTTTCACAGTCTTTAATGTTTCTGTTATGGGAGTCAATAGAGAACATCTGCAAGTTCCCGATAATTGTCTTAGTCATACGAGGAAGTTTTCCAGTGGCTCTGCTTAGCATTTGATGTACTCTCTGTTTAACTCTCTGTTTAAACTGTGACTCAGTGAGGTAAAAGAATAATGTTTATATAAAGATTGTGTGTGTGTGTGTAGTTTGACCAGTTCACAGATCACTATAACAATTTTTCATAATTTATGCCATTATGGTGCTCGGATAAAATTATTTTCTTCACTTTAAGACAATCAGAAAGAGCTTGTCTTCTGTCTATTTCTCATTTTCAATATGTTGTGTTAACATTTCCGTAACAAATCCGTGTTTTGCTTTTTATCAGAGAAAAGATTCCGTCAAAGTGCTATTGAAGCCGCAGGAACAAGCGACTCTGGCTGTTGATGTGACTCACTCCTCAATCAAAAGGGAAAAGCAAGGGAGGAAAGACATTCCAGATGTCAACAGTGAACTCTACACAGCTCCGGTCTGTGGCCACAAGAGCTTTGTGTACCTGTCCTGCTAAATCCATTATGAATCTCCTGTACGGGGCTTTGCACAGCCAGAGAATTCTCGGAAGCCTTTCAATCAAGTGCGTTGCTGCATTGCATTGCTCTGCTGCTTTGTGCCAGGCTTCTCCGGAACTTTCAGAATGTGACATTTACGTTAGATGCTGTTCGGGAATTCCAGTAGCCAAGGTGTGGGAACCGCACTTCTGAGACTTGATGCGGACTGACTTTTATATTTCTTGATAGTAGATGCACTGCAGATAGCATCGTGAGAGATTTGGACCTATAGGGAAAAAAACATTAAAAAAAGTTTGATTTCTTCATCCAACTAACAAATGAAATGGATTTTAGATGCAAGTTGTTCTAGACTGAGGTATGCCAGATGGAATAGTGTAAGGAGTAACAAATAGCAGGAGATTTGGCTTGCTTCAAGAGAGCATACGCTCCATGTAGGTCTCTCTGGACTTCTCTCTCAAAGCCGCAGCAGGCGAACATGTACCGTGTTGAGTTTCATGTGTAATGTTTCAGGAAAAGGCCTTTTTTATGAGACCTGAGGTCTTGCAGAATCGGTTGTATAGCTAGAAATGGTAGTTGCAACTATATCCAGATCTATTTAAACCAGATCTTCAAGGACGTTCTAATTGGATATGCTCAATTAGTGAAAATTGGGAGTCGTGTATTATAATGGATCAGGTGATCTTTGAAAATCTGAGAGTTGAACTGTTTTGGGTAATGCTAAATACATTGTGAAGAGCAATACGCTTCATGCACCTTTCAAAGCGACTTTGAGATCCGAGAGTTATGAACATGATTTCATTTCCGCGTGTGGCATCACGTATGTGAGTTTCCTCTAATGAGTATTATGCGGTATGCAGCAAACAGGCTGCGTTCTTTTTCTCTGCGTACTCCATTTGATGTCCTGCTTTTATGTGCCAAACAAAATGCACTCTGCAGACTATCATGAGACCTCGAGAGTGTCATGTTTCATTGTCTGAAAGATGTTGAACAACAGCCACTTACTTTAAGAGAAACACAAATCTGAAAAGCAAAGGGAAAATAAATGATCACAGAAATCAGTCTTGTTAACACAGCGTGATATACATGTATTTATTGTGTTTGTGCATGTGGAAGCACTTTAATATTTGTCTAGATGAGGCATAGGATGGATCAGTTATGTTAAGTGGTAATTTGATAAAGCACGTAAACTGTTTAGTTCATTTTATATTAATTTCTGTTACTGGTCAATGTTACTGGTTAACCTGTTGAATGTGTTTCCAGCAAGTTCAGGTTAAGTTCTATTAACAAGCCACTGTGAAAGCTTTTCTCATCAACTGCATGTAAATGCCGTCCTCTTGTGGTTAATAGTGGTAATACAAAGAATTGTTTCCTCTAAAAAAAATGTAGTGTGGATCATATAGTTATATAGTATTATAATACATTTTTCATAATATATCTCATAACATATTATCATTAAATCATTAAAGTATCTAATTAATAGATATTATAGGCTTTCAGCAAGCTACTTTCATGCACCGCATTCTTGCTTTCTTTGTCATTGTCTTATGTCACGGTTATTGTGTAGAAAATGATCTCATGACTTCATTTTTATTATTGCTGTAATGTTTTTATAGCGTTTGCTAGGCCTAATGTTTTTTTACGTTCTTTTTTTTCGTATAGGAAGCTTTAAAATAATATTCATATCAAATTATGTTTAAAAAATAAACAAATCAATATTTCAAGTCCATGCATATATTATATTATTAGATTAATTTAATGGGACCACTGTTAATTATATAGAACCTTGCTATAGTTTGTGTGACATTATATAGGGTTATTTTAAATAAATTATCTTTAAGTGCATGTGGGGTCATTTCTGAGAACAGCACAGTTATAAGTTCCAGATGAGTAGGTGTTGAAATGTATGTTTAATGTGATGTTTAACACATTTATTGAATCTCAAGAGAAATCACTGGTTACCACAAGCAAAGCAGGGACAGATGCTAATTCGATAATTGGACAGATTAACCAGATGGATTGTTGTTGTCATGATCAGTGACATACTTTCATTATAATATGTTAGCATAGGTCACGAGGAACATATGTTCAGTGTGTCCCTGTGTGAGCTTTCTCTGTTTTGTGACAGGCATTTGAACTCAAAAGTATCTGTTTTAGGCCGTTTCATAAGCATTCTGGCTTAAGCATTGGGTAATATATTTATTCGCCATGTTATAAAGCTTCAGAAACAGCAAGGTGCTGGAAAGTATACAGCATGATCGTGCTCACTGTGACTTTTGTTTTTACTGACCCCGCACCCCACCCCACCTTCGTCTAGGGTGACCTAAATTACACCACCCAAGAAATGTTTTCACAAGAACATCTGTCTTCAATTTCACCTAAACCAGCCACAGCCATCCTGATCATTATTCACAGACAATGAATGACCCGTGTATTTTTATGTGACTCTATTACATTACATCATTTTCGTTTATATGGCCCTCAGATATACCTATTGATAGACACAGAACATTGTGCAACGTTGAGACTGGGTCTATGCTGGATATTTCTCCTTAATAAAGCCAAGATTTTGGCAAGAAAAAATACATTTAAAATTCCTCCCTTGCCCCTCATTTGTACTGTTCAGAATTTGGCCACTAGTGGGAACTCTATGACTTTCAGTTCAGCATGGTTTCTTTTTCTGTGTTTTGTGTAGTATAATTATATTAAAATATAATTGCCCACAATATGAAGCTAATAAGCTTTAATAAATATATGCAATTTTTATCTTCAACATTATCCACAGAATTTTGTCAATGCAAAGTTTTAGCATTGGGATTTTCTTTTTGTATTTTTTTGTGGTAGATTTATTATTTTTTTTCTGTTCACATCAGTCTGATCCTCAAGCAGTGTTTCTCAAGAGTGAACATAAATATCCTCTGATATGTAATTCTTTGTAGTATACTGCAGTGCATCTGAGCAGAGTGAGTGGGCTACGGCCCCAGCTGTGAGGTTCCGAGTCTGTACGCGCGGTCATGTTTGTGCTCTGGACTCTCCTGAGCATCGTTTCACGCTTGTCTGACCACCTTTTCCACCGTGCCAGACTGTCTCAACACCTCTGAGTCTCCTTGCTCGACATGGGACTGCAGTTTCAAACGTTAGCTACAGCAAACGTACATCAGTAAATCAGCTCACAGCCATAACAGATGCACAGAGGACCTGTTACATAGTCAACTGAGGGAGAATGTTAAAATGTCTGATTGTGTGCGCGAGTGTGTTTACTGTTCCTGCTATGTATGGAGATACAATTCCCACGTCCAAACCTACCTACTATATATATAAAAAGAAGGGGAAAAAAGCTTTTTCCTTTTTGGAAAGTTTACGCTTTAAAGTCCACCTGTAGACAGTAATTGTATCTCTTAAAAATCAAATTTGATCATCAAAAGTGAATGCTTTGAATGCAACTACAGCTACACACTTGCCTCATTTAGACTGCATATTCTATAAATATGCAAATTAGCCCCACCTCCACTCACTCATCCATTAATTGAGGATCACACATTGGTTACAAGACAGGTTACAAGGTAGTTTGTGACATCAGAAACACCAGAGATTTCAAACCGCGTTTATGAGACAGTCATTGGTTCACTGCAGTTTTAAGGAGAAAAAAACTTAGTTCGATGCTATTTTGTGTATTTAAGACAAACGTGTATAGAGTTCAAAAAAGTATGTGCAATTGTAACAGCAAACTTCAGCTGCTGTTATCAGTCTACAGTACGGTTTGTTTACAGGTTTTATGTATTGTTTATCTACATACGTATTATTGTTATAGATATTTTAACACATTGCCATGTGCATAACATGTACACCTAAAGAAAATGATACACTTAGTAAATGAGTAAACTTTTTTACTTACTAAACGTTTTGTGAATAGATAAACGGTTGTTCATTATATTGATAATTTATTCAGTTATATTAAATGTTTAATCAGGAGAAAAGCGTATCTCAAAAGCTACATTTACATTTATCTGACGCTTTTATCCAAAGCGACTTACAATTGCTATGTATGTCAAAGGTCGCACGCCTCTGGAGCAACTAGGGTTTAAGTGTCTTGCTCAGGGACATGATGAGGACATTGGTGTCTCACAGTGGACTCAAACCCTCTCACACCAAAGGCATGTGTCTTGTCCTCTGCGCCATCACCACCCCTTGCTATCAAGCTTAGCGTATCAAAATTCTTATATGATAATAGTAGAATAGAATAGAATAGAATTACAAGAACAAAAAAATTACCATTCAGAAACGTTTTGTAACAGCCGTGTTTAGGGAAGTTCTTCTTGACTCTCTTCATTGATGGGTCTGATTCTGGCTCAAACTGATACGGCAGTATTGACATTTGACCAGAGCACATGCAACTTGCCCCCATAAAGGTAATGGCCGGGTGTAAACTTTCTGGACAACATGTACTACTATGCAGTTAAGCCAATTACAACCACATGAGCCCATTGCCTGTTTCTGAGGGAGTGGTTTCATTGAATCAGGAAGTCAACCTGGTCATTCAAATGACAGAGGAGAAAGTGGCTGACAAATAAAGGTGAAATTTATGAAAAATAAGGCTTTAAAAAAAAACGCAATCATCCTCATAAAAAAAGCAGTAAACCTCCCCTTCAAGTGATGGGGTGGATATTTTATGGTTAAATTAAATCTTGTCGAGTCAATGTAGCAGCGTTAATTAAGAGTGAACTCCTCTAAAAAAAAGTCAAATTATGTCTTGTTTAAAATTCTAGCAGACGGGTTAAACAAGTGTGAAGGATTTTTTTTTTTTAAATTACAATACAGATTAATAAAAGTGTTTTTTTTTTCAACAAAATGTTGTAGACACAAATGGTACTCCTTTTAGAATGGTGTGTGTGTGTGTGTGTGTTCGCGCACATGTATTTAGAGCCTCTAATGAGTTTCCATGCTGTATCCCAGCGTAGTGTGTATTCAGTAGTAGAGCTCAGCATGAGTTCTCTCTCTTTCTCTCACTCTTTCCCCAGGGTCAGCCTCCTTTCACTCAAGCGTGTCTAACAAGGAGGAAAACAGAAGAGACACTGCCCCCATAAGAAAACAGGACATCAACACACTCTATCATATCAATGACAGCTCCTACAAATCCTCTCCACATCCAATTGCATCTCTATACATCCTTTCCCTCAATCTTTTCCCTGACTAGCAGTTTGATATTTATTCTTTCAAAAAAAGACATCCTCCCATCCATCCTCCAATGTTTTGACATTATCCTTTGTTCTCTTTTCTGATCATCCTTCATTCAGTCTTTAAATAATCATAAACAGGCCTCAATTGTGTAACACCCTCTCACGTTTTTACACATGTCTTCAATCCGCTAATATAATTTGTGCAGGACATGTTTGAAACATTTGACAGTCAGGGGGTGATGAGCATCCTCAATGGCATCCTCATGGGTATGTGTGTATAAGCGCGTGTTTACATGTTGCTTGTGGGTAGTTACGCGTGTGATAGACAAGACTCCCCTCTGCCTAAACCCACCACACTTTCCACCGCTCCCCCGGAACGTAAACAGTCTGCACCATAGGAATGTTATCCCAAACCCACTAATTTGTCTTGATTACATTAATATTTTTCAACCGAAATTGCCCATTTCCCCTTCCTATTGCATGTGTTTATTTTTTTTCTCTCTCCCTCTCCTCTTCTCCTGCCTGTTCATTGCGTTCTCTATTAGGACTAAATTAGAGGCCATTAGCTGGCAGACGGATGCCCTGCAGTTCCGGTCTGGCTGTGAGCTGGAGCTCGGGGTATTGTGGGCAAGACGGAGTAACTCTCAGGAGATCCTTGTTGGATAGAGTCACACTGGGGTAAAGGGGGAAAAAGAGGGAGTGAGGTAAAGATAAAGAAAACGATAACGAGTGAGTCAGGAGTGAGTAATTGCTGCTTTCAGGCATGAACAATTTCTTGTACTTCCTCCTTAAACTGTCATTGTCTTGGCCCGTAGATTAGATGAGGTATCATGATGAGATCCCAACATAGTTTTCGACAAAATTTGATGTGATATCAGGGTCTTTTTTAAATTCCAATTCAGTTTATGAGTCTGCTTTTAAATTGAGGCTGCAAACACGATGCAGAATTGAAAATAAATTGAAATGCATATAACTGTCATTTTAACTCAAATTTGCAATGACAAACTTCAAAGTCCCTTTCAAGGAAAGTCTGTTCAATCAGAAGCCATATTTGCAACACCTCCCGACAGTTATTTTTGGGCATCCAAGATCAATCTTCTTGAATGGGAAAATCCTGAAATCTTAAAAAACTTGCTGAATTCACAAATAAATCAGTTACAAACATATTTTGTTAATCCTGGAACAAAAATGTTGTCTTATTCCTACCCCTAAACCTAACCCTGCCCATCCATAAAATCAGACCGAAATATATAAGTAAATAACACTGATGTAGAAGAAGCTGACCCTGGTTGCAAGCCTAAACTTGACCCTCAAATCTGATTGGTTGATCCAGGATCCAGGAACATGATTTACTTGGTGAAATCATGTTCACTAGCTGTCTCGTAACACTGACTGTTTCTATAGCAACCTGAGCTTCCAATGGCAGCTACTGTGACACAATGACTTTATCAATCAGCGATTGGATCCTTTAATTAGAAGATAGGAATTATTCCACCATATTGCACATTGCACTTTCTCCCATTCAAAATCCTTCGGATGAGACGTTAAACCGAGGCCCTGACTCTCTGTGGTCACCAAAAATCCCAAGATGTCTTTCGAAAGAGTAGGGGTTACACCTGGCCAATCCCCATATATATATATATATATATATATATATATATATACCAATTAGCTTCATCACTGTCTCCTCTCGTAAGCTGGTGTGTGGTGGCCGTTCTGGGGCAAAATGGCTGCCGTCACATCATCCAGGTGGATGCTGCACACTGGTGGTGGTTGAGGAGATTTCCCCCTCTATGTAAAGCGATTTGAGTGCCGACAAAAACCGCTATATAAATTTAATGAATTATTATTATTATTATTAAAAGTAATATGAGTGCATCGTCTTTCTATATATAAAGTCTTTGCAAACTTTCAGTAAGCACATCTCATACACTATGGCAATTCAAAGTGCTTTACAGAAAGTAATTAAAATAATCAACATATCAACGATCAAATCAAAATTTAACAACAATAAAAATTGAAAAACATTTCCTTACCATACTGAGCTGAATGCTCTATGTTATGTTCAGTGAATATTTCCTCTTGCCATAGAAGTTCAACAGCAGGTGTTGCTCTGTTTTCTAACTTGAGCGCAGCAGCTGGCCTAGGGTGGATGAGTGTTCTTTCTTCATTTTTACCACAATTGTATTACCATTCAGACCTTATCTACTCCACTGTTACTGACTGCAGGTGATTTTTCAATCCCAACACTACGTAATGATGCTGTAATGTAATTTATCCACTTATGGTGTGTACAGACACTGAATCAGGAAGAGCAACCGCTGGATAAAATGGCAGGCATACTGGTAATAGTCTTTTTAGGAACAGAGTCAACAGACAGGCCTTGAATTCTAAAGCCGATTCTTTCACAAGATATTCAAATTTCACAGCGTTCTGCTCTCTGATACCCTGCCAGCTGTTTGGGGAAGGGTTTGAGTTTGTGCTTCAGTGGAAAGGGTGATCTTTCAGTGGCACCTCGACCGTTTCGTTGAAAAGGGTCAAGTCCAAGATGTTGCAGCACAAGGCAAAGTGCCAAGAGAAACTCTAGTGCTCTATACACTATCCCCCTGATCCTTCTCACAGGGTCATGCAAAAAAGCTCACCAACCCCCTTTTAATTGTTTCCGAGTACAAATGTTTGTGTTTTGGTTTGTCAGGACAAACAAATGATGAAGTAAACATGGAGTTATTCACCTCTCTTGGTAATGAAAACAAATTTGAAAAAAACACGTCATGTGTCCTTCCAAACTGGAACAAACTGCACAGATTTTAATGGCCATTCCAGAGCAGTGCTGGCAAGCATTAGGAGGTTTTAGATGTTGAGTTAGACATTTGAGTTTGGAGTAGCATTAAAAAAAAGGATTCATGTCTGCAAACCTCAGTGTCAAATGGAATTATGTTGATTCAGATGTTCACATATGGACTGAATATTCCCTATTGAGAAAAAAAAAACATAGTTGTACTATTAGTTTAGAAATATAAACTATCAGCATGTTTGAAACTCCAATTTGATTGCTGGTTCAGGTCAAATAATTCCCAGAATCATCTGGACAGTGGTTTAGTGCCGGTTCAGGTCAGTCAGGAAGATGTTGGTGTCGTGCGTGTGCTCTGCGTGTGGAAGTTCATTCAGACCACTCTGTGGGGATTTGAACCACTTGAATCCTGCCACTTTTATCTCTTCCAGCTTTTCCTATCTACTGTCTGTAATTGCAGACTTCCAATCATGCTGTTTACACAGGAGGACTTTTTTATCATCTTCACCCTCCTTTACCCTTACAGAGCTTCCACCATCCTATTACTTCAGAGATGACATTAGACTCTTCCGCCCGCATCATACTCGGCAGTCTGAGGACTTTGAGGGGTGTCAAACTCAGTTCAGCTCCAACCCTAATTAAACACACCTGAAGCAGCAAGTCAACATCTTCGGGATTGCTACAGCTGGAGCTACACTCTGCAGGTAGTAGTCCTCCAGGAGCAGAGTTTGACACGTGTGCCGAAGGGTGTCCAATGAGCCATTTTAGGTTTTAAAAAGGGTGCTCATGAGTGCCCCATGTGCAGAATACAGCCACAAATGTGTCAGAAAGCTGGAGGATTTCAGTAACAGCAACGTTGTAATGTTTTGGAAAGACAGTAACACTCCTTCTTTGAAAATAAACACTTCGTCTGAAGTTTCATGAAGGCCATTTCCTCTATAAACATATAATAGTTCCTTTTTTTGAGGATCACTTTATGCAAACAATGAGTTCTTGAACCTTTCTATGGTTGTGCACCATTTAGAATTGAATTGAGAAGCCTTTCAAATGATGTAGCAAACATGAAGAATTGCAATTTTAATGTAAGTAGAATTAAAATGAATTGAATTTTCATTTCCGAGAATACTTCATTCTTACACTACTTATAAGACTAACTGAATGCAACCCATCAAATCACTTTGAAGAAATTTGAAAATGTGTTGTCACAACAGCGCATTTCCCTGTAGTCCATTTTAAAGAACAGTAAAAAGTAAGCCACAAAAGACTTGTGGTTATCCAGTGTTTCACCA
Source organism: Pimephales promelas (assembly GCF_988280905.1). Classification (NCBI taxonomy): domain Eukaryota; kingdom Metazoa; phylum Chordata; class Actinopteri; order Cypriniformes; family Leuciscidae; genus Pimephales; species Pimephales promelas. The sequence continues at coordinate 22,418,314 of NC_142785.1, read as the reverse complement.
CCTCAAAGGATGGAATTTAAGACATCTTGAGCTGTTCATATGAGTGGATTACTCAATAAAATGATTCTTTTGCACAGTGTGCGAACTCGAACCTTGCCTTCTGTGTTCTGCGGTCTTTGGGGTGGCTGGCGGAAACAATATCCCCCCTGAAACCGAAGCTGCCAATTTCAGGCCCCAGAATTAGTCTACTGTATTTATGTCTATTGTAAAATTCCTGATGTGAGAGGGTTAAATGTGAAAGAGTGGTCATAGCTGGCTCTCAGGCTGAGGTTGAAGAGCCAGGCTAAGCTTTGCATCACACTAAATTGGAGTGTGAAGATGGCCATATTGGAGATTGAAATTGGCCTGTGTCATGGAACAGTTGAGCTCACTGCTCGCTAAATCATTAGTCAATCTGGAGCTGTTTCAACGTTATAAGCTCTGTGAGTGAGAACAATCTATAGGGTTTGTCATTTGAAATTAAAGATGAAGTAATATAAGACCCAGCTCCATGGTTTTGGAGTGACAAAACAAATAAACAGACTTGTGAGTGTATGTTTCCCCTTGTGGGTCTGATGTGCAGTTAATGCCGCTAGGTCAGTGTGTACAGTGTGTTCACGGAATGTGTACGTGTCTGGGAACTAGGTAGATGTGGCCAGAGAATCTCTTATTATGTCATCCGGAGCGTTGATAGATTTCCTCTACTGAAAGTGCAGACGAGAGAGGAGAGTATTTTAACACACTCAATTTTAATTACATAGATATAATAAGTAGAAGTTATAAGTAGAACCTGATTAGTAAATGCCAGAGATGGTGCATGTTTTCAGCCTGTGGTTTGGCACAGTGATTGCTGTCATACTGGGAGTTTGGAGCATGGTCATACTCAAAGGTCATGTGAAGACAGTTTGACAGGAAATTATAACAATAGGATACTGTCAGAGGTTATAGTGAGCTGGAACGGCAAACAGTCCAGTTTTTCTTTCACTGTGAAGATCTAAACATATTTAGATATACAGGAAATCGCAATGGAAGACGATTTCGATATATATATATATATATATATATATATATATATATATATGTTTAGTGAAAGGTAAAACTTCCGAAATCTCTGTGTAAACAATGAGTGACGTACACGCGCAAGCGATCACTTCCGGCGCATGCGCAGACCGAAGCGCCCGTGCCGTCAGATCAGTTGTACATGACTGTGGTACACAAGGTAAAAACGATACTGTTCGTTTTCTCACACAAACCGCTCGTTTTGTGTCTTAGGCCATCAATGTGTACTTACATTTACGAGTCATTGAATCATGTTTAATTTTGACTTCTCTGTGTATGCTCTTTGAGGTGAACCGAGGATGGACCCTCCAAACCTGCATTATATGACTGATAGATAACAACGGTTTGACCGAAAAATATCAAAATTGAAAATACTGTGGAAACAAAGACATCTACATCTTGGATGCCCTTGAGGTAAGCTAAAACGCATCAAAAATTAATTTCAGAGTGAACTGTCCCTTTAAGGCCGTCTGCCGGAAGATGGTTATTTTAGTCGATAAAGTTTTAAATATGGATATTTTTCTTACACGAATGCACACTTCACTTCAGACTTTATTAACCCGACAGAGCCGTGTTATGGCGAGTTAATAAATGTATTATTATTTTCAGAAATGTTTACACGTAATATCAACAAATGTTTGCAATATAATGCTTTTCGGTTGTGTGTTTAATCTCTTGCCTAGACCACCAGAATCTCTGGAATTTAGAATTTAGAAATTTTAACTCCTGGCCACTGTCATTTAAGAGTAAACTTACTCCAGCACACTTTACGTGTGGTCGTATGTCAAGAAATCCAAACACCATATTCAATGTATTCATTTATGCATCTTTTGTGTTTATGTTAAGGTGTGGACCAGAGAACCTACATTTTCCCTAGATTTTGTCATTGTCAGCGTCACGTTTAGCTCATTTGAAAAGCTTGCTTCATCTCACATGGTTTCAATCGGCCTGTCCTGGAGACCTCAGTGGCTGTGGCTGGGGTGCAGAGTCAGACCTGCCCTATGTGCAGGGGAGCAGACAAATGCATTGAAACCAATACCTGGAGAGAATGCAGTGTAGATGGAGAGATCAGGGAATGAAATGAAAGAGAGAGCCTCAGTTAATGAGGTCTAACGCACCATTGCTCCCGGCTCCATCAACACTCCCCATCACTCTATTCAAGTTATTTTCATTAACTCTTGAGGGATGACACATGTTGAATAAGAAAGGAAATGCTTTTTCTTTTCCATCTATTTATTTTTTTTTTATCTCAAGTCATCAGGGAGGCGCTGTACTCTTAGGCCCCTCCCTATCGTTTCCCACGACATTTCATCCTGTTGCATTCCTCCATCTCTGATGCAACATAGCATCTTTTCATTCTTATAAAATATTCATCACTCAGATGGGAGAGGCAGGACACCCTCGTTTGCTCTCTCACCATGTGTTTCGGCTCTCAGCGTGAAGAGGAAGGGCTGAGCTGGTGGAGAGATTGAACACAAACAATGACAGTCTCTATTCTCTGTCACTGTTTCGGAACGGTCCGTTTTGTGTAAGGCTGTGATTTCCAGATAAGTAATTCGTGGATGAGCTATTGTAGCTTCTCCACAGCAGAGAAGGTCGATTTGGGTCAGAAGTCCACACATATTAGGAGAGGTTGACTTTTGGGTAAAACTTTAAAACACTGTTTGCTTATAGGGGTTCAGTGAACAGTTTTGTCAACAGAGGCTTCACAAAACCTCTCTACCTGGATTTACTAGATCCGATCAACACTTCTTAATGCCATTATTATATTCGTAACAAGCAGATTATTGAATTTCAGATCAATATCTTTTGAGTTGTGTAGATTACATTACTGTATATGACCCCTCTGCCCTGGTTGTCTCAGCAGGGTTTATTGTGTGAGGTGGACACGTTTCCGGTTGACAGAAGCTGACAGTCTCCCGCGAGAACTGAAATCTTTGTAAGCACGATAGTTTTAAAGAAAATGATCTTATTTCATGATGTGATTCCTGTGGAAATCTGTTAATCCCACAGAGTTAAAATATTTTACTCTGAGGCAGTTGTAATTGTTACTATTTCTCTCAGTTGACTTTATAGGTTATATTTGCAACTATATTTCTTGTAATTTAAATTAATCTCAATGTGATGATCTTGTTTGTTGAATCATGTTGAAGTCACTGTAATCGAACCAATATGATGACTACAAATCAGTTGAATCCTACAGTACATTAATGTGCCAAGTTACTTCGCTTGAAGTTGTGGCTAACAACACCAGTTAACCATGGTAAAACCAACCACACAGTTACTTGTTACTTCAAGGCGCTCTTTAGCACATGGGACTACATAAACCCACACTGCCCTACAAAGCCAAAAGGCAGTAACTGCATTTTTGGTCAAAAATGAGTTAATGTCATTTTTGGGATATTAAAGACCTCCTTTATCATGTGGATAAATATCTATACTCAATTTGACTGTTTTTTCGAAAAAATAGAGGGTTGTGTTCACAGTAACTCCCAAAACCATACAAGCAACCATGGCAGAAAGCGGTAACTGCAGTTACCCTTCTTTGGCTTTGATCTTCGACGCAAAAGTCCAGTTACGTACTCTGCCTTTGTTAAGCCATTCATAAAAGAGATGTTACGGTGCCACCTTGCAGTTACGATGATCTGCCTTTGTTTTACTGTCCATAAAAATTTGCAGCGCTTCAGTTACTGTCCATGTATTGTCACTAAATCACTTACTTCTATAACACACAAATATCCAAATAAAAAACGAGCTGTCAAATGTGTTGAGTGGTCGTTTTATCAAGTGTTGAACTACTGTAAGAATGGCAAATTGCTCTCGAGGGAGAATGATGGTGGAGTTGGCGTTGAAAAGAAGACATGAAGACCAAGGTAATAAATTATCTTATAAAATAATGCATTAGATGAAGTATGAAAGTGCCATATACTTAACGTTAATTTTGAATTGCTAGGACAAGCAACTGACTAAGAAGCTAACTAGTCTACTTATTAGCCAGCACACCAACACCAACCAAAACATCAATAGATACCTAGACAGCATGACATCTAATACTTAAATAATTAAAAATCACTCAGCAATCCATTCTGTGCCGACAATCCAGAGATGCAGACGTTGCAGGAATGTAGCCTATTCAATGTTGACATGTTAGCCCCAGCCTAGCTATCATGCTACACATTACTGCACAGCGGCAGTAGCCTGCTAACACATACTGCACGGGGGCAGTAAACAATCATTTCCTACCTTTTCTTGTAACTCCATAAAATCCATTGCAATACACGTCATCTACGATGTTTCCACAATCCTCAAAGGTTTTGAACATATAGTCTGTGTCCCTTGCTGGTATTCAGACCAAGCTATCCACAAGTTATCTAGGCTAGTTTCAAAGCGTCTTCTGTAATTAAGCGTCATTTAGCGTTAGTGAAACAGCATAAAGTGTATTTGTTGCAAAATATTATCCACGTACACATACAACTTTTTGTTTGGTCGATTCCCTTCCCATTAGACTTTAATGAAGGTGATCAGTTAATTATCTTCTAAATGGTGGTAAGCAAATTGATTATATGTCAGTTACTGCCTTTTGCCTTTGCACGACTCCTTATTTTTTAGTAAATAATACAAAGGCAGAGTACAGTATCTGACAAATAAGGGTCAAAAGTCAACTTTGAGCACAAGATTTTTTATATACACACATTTCTTGATCTGGGCAACAAGTCACCAGATTTTCATTGCTCTACCTATAATACATTTGTGTGGACAAAACAAAAAACTTTAAAGTCATTTTTCTCAGTTTGACACTCTGGTCAGTTACTGCCTTTTGCCTTTGTAGGGCAGCACAGCCTACTTAAATTGTGATGTTTACAAATCCTTTAGTCATGTAAAGTGATAAATAACTCTTTCACTTACTTTCCACATAAAGAAGAAGTTTATCTGCTGAATAGAAACTAGATGTGGTTTATTTACTGAAGCTTATTAATGTGTCTGAGTGATTAAGGAAATGAGTGTCACTGCAGAGTGCAGACACAATTACACAACAGTGAGTCCTTGTCTTCAATGGTAGATGCCTTGTGGATTTAGTTGAATTGACGTTGGCTCCTTCAAGGCTGAGATTGTGTACTGTGCATGCCTCTGTGGCTCCAAGGTCTGACTCCTGCCTTAAATGCTCCCATGCATCACTGCCTAGAGACTCAGACGCCATACGAGTGCAGAAAGCGTACATTAGATGACACCACCTGACAGAATGGAATATTGAATCTAGCTTGAACCTTTTTGTGAGTCTGATGTAAAATTAAATTTGATATTTCATGTAAAAAGAAAAGCTAAATTACTAGTACTGAGTGTTAACCAGCAAAACAACCTTTTAGTTCAGCAAAAGGTCATTTTTAAAGCATAGAACACAAAATGTATTGTTGTAAAAATTCTGAGGTTGTAAAACTGACATGGAAGTTACTTTTTAAGTAAGATGGAGCACTTTTCAGGTCAGATATTTCTTTTATGTGTGCTCAACAAAGAGTCCAAGTACAACTCACAGCATGAAGACTTGGAGCTTGTGCTTGAAATCTTTGCGAACTCACCTCTGCGACCCACTTTATGAGCACCATTCTTGGGTCCTTTGCGCAACAAGTACAAATCATTCACCACTTACAGTGTCTTTGTCAAAAAACAGTAGGTTATCAGCATGTGCAAAATACCTCCTCTATTCAGGCAAGCAGGAAAACCACGGATTCATTGGCACTGAACCTTAATTGAAATAATGGCGGTAGTATATCTAAATGAGCAGACTATAGCCATGAGGGCCATTGTTTATGTCTGCGGTGCAGGGTAAATAGCCCGTCATTTATCGCAGCTCTTGTTTGTTATAAAATGCAGCTATGCTGTTGATCGTATCAGTGCAGACGGGGCCCATTCACTGCTGGTACTCACAGTTAAAACTGCCCTCTAATGCTAATAAATCACTGTTCTGCTTATATCTTCAACTGTGCTGTTGTTGTAGGTACTATTGCTAACCAGGTAATGTTTGCTTCACTTTTACACATTCCAACATTACATTACATTACACAGTGCAAAATTTGTTCTGTGACGAAGTAACATTTTCATTTTCAAGATAAGCTACATTTTTTTTCATTGTTTTATTTTGGGGAGTGCCAACATTAACATTAATATGTATTTTGACCAGCTGAGAACTTGTGAAGAGCTTATAAAATGTGTAAAGGAGTCAAAACAGAGGCAGGAATCCCTCAGTCACGGACATATGCCGCAACAAGACGCGGTTCTGATGCCTGTACCGAACTGTGATGGGGAACATCACGACTATGAGGAAAAAAAACAGATATTGAGAATTCCGTTTTTAGGGTCACATCATGTCCCGTTTGTCCCACATGTACCATCCAACATAGTCTCATCCCAAGACGTCAACTGACGCTTTTGACCATACGTTTTAGGGTACCCTTTAACGTCAGTTAGATGACGATCCTGGGACGTCATACAACTGACGCTTTACCTTTAACGTCAGGTAGGTGACTGGCTAGGTTTAGGTCTGGGGTAGGGTTAGGATTAGATAACCTCATCTAACCGACGTTAAAGGGTACCCTAAAACGGCGGATGTTGACGTATGGTCAAAAGCGTCAGTTGTATGACGTCTGAGACTGCGCTGCCCTGTCCCATCATATTAATTATTATAATTAACATTTAGTTAATAGTGAGAATTGAACCCTAAACTAAAGTGTGACCCTTATTTCAAATATTTTATTTTTGTACTTTCATTTCATTGTGACTTTAAATCTCTGTAAATAAGTTCTAAATGTTACAGATTACAGCTTCATCTCATTAACTTTAAATGTCTGTTTCTAGTTTCCTCTGTTTCCAAAAAGACATTATTGTGGGTTGTCATGTACAATATAAATGTGGGGGAAAAGGTCATGGTAAGCAAATATAACAATCACAAAGCCCAAGTGATTCTCGGTGCTCTTAAAGTGGAGTGTTTCATCTGTAGAGTTGCTTTTTTAGGGGTGCTTTAAGGAGGACAGTCTTTAGGGAGCTGAGGTTAGAGAGCTTAATGCAGGAATGGATGAACATCTCACACACACTCGTGTACTGATGCACTTTATTTTCTCTCTCTTCATTGAAAACAGAAGAATCCAGTGTTGTCTTGGTGAATCAACAAATCCACCACCACAAGATGACATTTACAAACGTTCTTCACTTTTAAAGACATTGTAATGTGTAACATGTCCACACTTATGGTTCAGTTGGATGTGCAGCGGGCTGCAAAAACTGAAAGCTTTTATTGTTTAGATATCCTGTGATGAACAGCTAATAAAATCCAATCCGGTGAGGCCGTTTGGTGCCGGGATGTCAACTGGGCTAGTTTGTTCGCATGAACTGGCTAAGTGAGGATGAAGGTCTTGGGTTAGACAAAGGTGAGAAAAGCAAAGAGAAGAAATGTCTGTACACCACTTGATTTCATTAGGAACATTTAGGCACGGTCCCAACCCAAGCTGATGCTCTGGGACTGTGAACTATTATTCAAGTTTTACACCGGACCAATTGCACAATGTACATTTGCTTTTGGCCATGTGGACCCCCCCAGAGAAATTGTGATTGATGAGGCCCTGCATGTGTGTATAATAGTTAGGATGTGTGTGTGTCGTTTCTGACACGCGTGCCCTTATATACGCTTGCCTGTCTTCTGCGTGTGCTCTTTTGTATCTTGCTGTAATTACAAGGAACTGGGCTGAACTTGACCCCAACTGGGTTATTTCACGATATGTATCTGTTGGCTGGTGTTTGGCCTCTGAACAATTATCAGAACTCTGTAAATAGCAGTCGGCAGAGTTGGAACAAGGAAACGGCCTTGACACAATCTGCACCATCGCTCATTTCACTAATGGTTTCCTAAAATGGCTCCGATGGGTTTCTCTGTGATGCATTTCCGTTTCAGGGCCTCAGATATGATTAATGGCAGGGAGCATAAGATGTTTCATATTCTGTTAATAAGACAAGTTTTCAGTTGGGTCTCGAGAAGCTTGTTTTGTGATGAAGTGCAGCATGTGAGGAGGTTTTCTATCAGCACTTACGATTTATGTACGACTCATGTTCTCTGGTTACATCATGTCTTGCGTCCCTGGTGATTGAGGATGTAACTGCAAAGGAATTTGCTTATGATAAAAGTGCTTGCATATGTCCTCCCTGTGTTAAGTGCTTTGGCTTTTGTCAATATTATGCTTTTTTAACTGCTTCCAGTGGGAAGAGTTCCACGTTTAATTGTACATTTGGCTATCCAAAGAATAGAATCAATAAAACAATAAACAGTTCTGTAAAAGTTATGTGAATCCAATTTTGTGGATTATTTATATTGTGCACTTGATTCTAGGACAATGTGTTAATCTTTGGGAAAACTGCTGTTCAAAAATTATCATTAACATGCTTTTTGCAGCAGGGTTACTCTAGTTTTCATTTTAATATAGTTTTTCTATATAAATTTCTGTTTTTAATAAAAATTTTCAATTTTTTTTTTCTTTTTGTCATTGTTTCAACCCTTTCACTCATGCGTGTGACTTGTAATGCATTACTTTACTTTTAGTGTTAAATTATTGACTAGTGTTATATTTATTGGCATGTTCATTGTTATTATTTGCAGACGGTGTGTAACTAAAACTAAAATTAATTTGTAGTCGTTTTATTTAAATTTATTTATGCATGTAGGGAAGGCAATTTTTGAAGCGGCTAGCAATAGTAAGTTAGCATGACATCCAACGCTCCTTTCGGGGTTTCTCCAAACCACACCTCCTTCAATCAAAACACATGAACGCACACAGCAGAGTTTGCAAAGGATCATGAAATGAGAGACGGAGTTAAACTCATGTCTAAAAGCACATAACATTACAATAGTAATGATCACAAACAACTTAAAGAGCACTGACCTGTACCACCTGACTGATTGATAGTGTTGCCATTGAAATGCATAAATTCGAGTCACAAACCGCTCGTTTCCATCTCTTCCAAATGACAGTAGTGATTTTGTGAATGCAGCATAAGCTTGTTGTTTTTGTTTAGGGTGAACTGTAAAAGGTGGCTGCTGTTTCGTTTGCGTTGCTCAGTGACTCACGTCTGTCTAACTCACCGCAAACCGATGACGTGTGATGTCTTCACCAGGAGAGTATGGAAATACATATGCTGACAGGGAAGTTGGACATCGTACCATTACATTCGGACCGAATGCGATGATTTGATGCATGGACATTTTACGATCCTACTTCTTCCACAGACGATATATACATAAAAACACATTTACGGTCATTGCATACTGAGTACGAAATTTTCGTATGCGTCTTTTCGTGTTCGTCAGCCTAAAAAAAATTCGTCACGCACAGAAACCTTGCACATTGAGTCCGATGCGTATTTATTAAACCTTTGCGGGGAAAAAACGCAAAAATACAAAAATGAATTCGTCAAGCAGTGACGATGATTTTGTTGTCCTCTCTCTTATTGAAAAGAGAAGAAAGAGGAAGTAGCTCCTTCTCAAGGAATTTATCAAATTTACCTCAGAATGTCAGTGGAACAGTTTGATGCTTTGTTTGCGATTCTAGAGCCACATTTTAAAAACAAGAGCACCAATTTTCGTGAACCAGTCGATTCTGAACAGAGACAGTCAGTTTCTAAGGTATGGACAGACAGATAGACACACACATGCACGGCCCGGTGGAAGCGCTGGGCAGACGGAACAGCTGTAGGCTAGGCTACAGGTTATACCCAAATAATACATTAGTTACCGAATTGGCTGCTCAATCACACATTAATCGATTCGAAATTTCAATCTGATTGAAAGGGGAGGTTATTCCTTTCATAATCCAATCGAGAGAAGAGAACATAAACACTTGAAATGAAAACTGAAACTGAAAGCACTGCGCTAATCTGCAATGATGTGCAGAACGAGCTCCATAGACAGTAAACGAGCTCCTCCGGCCCTGAATTGTCAAAAAACCTCTCAAAATGCTGGCTGTGGATGCGAAAAACGCAGAAAATCGAACCCGATCCGAATGTTTTTATGACGGAGGAAAGCCTACCCTGCCTATAATAAACAGATTTGCATTTGTTTTTCGTTAACTAAGAATACTCTTTGGCAGACATTTTATCTGAAGTAAATTTATAAATTTGTGTAACTTTTGTCAGTCCATGTCCATGGAGTTGAACACCTGACCTTGGCATTGCAGCGCATGCTCTGACAGTTTAGGACATGTGCACATTTTTACTACATTAAACACTAATGTTCTGTGTTAGTTAATCAGATGTGTTGTCAGTCCTGACAGTGTCCCCTCTGTCTTTACCTTTGTGCACTGTGGTGGTCTTAGGGTCTGACTGCTCTCAGAGGAAGCCCTGGCCCTACTGGCAGCCTTGGCCACACTGTGGGAAAATGTCAGAATGTTATTGTAAGCACGATGAATTGCTCCTGACGCATTTGTTTATACACTAGCTCGAATAATGGGAACATTAAATATTTGGCCCAAAATAATAATAATCCATTTCCTCCCTGAAAAAAAAAAAAACCTAATCATATGAAAATGAAAAAAGCAAACAGTCCGTTGAATTACTTTATTTGTGCAAGGTTGATAACGATCAGCCGGCACCCCACTTTATTTGCAAACATTCCCTCCAGTTTGTGCTCCACTGGTCTCTGGACCTTTTGGCAATTGACAGGCTTCATGGTTTGCTGATTTGGCCCATAAATGTCAAATGAGCAATGTAGTTTTTGGGTGCCAATGGCACTGTTGAAAATAAAGAGGCTCAATTGCAATGGAACAAAATTTGAAGGCCACATTATGTCAGCAGCATCCACAGACGCCAAGGCTGACACAAGAAAGGGGTTACACACCCAAAAACCAGCAGTTTTTGTCTACATAATGCAAGTCAAAACAACATTGAACCCAACTGACTTTCCTCGTACAAATATCTTCAGTATTCCACAGAAGAAAAAGTCATAAAGGTTTGGAACGACATGATTTGGGTAAAATAATTTTCCTTTTTAGGTGAACTATCCCTTTAAGAGCTGTCCTTCACTTTGCTCATCTTGGGTTTCTTCTGTATGCAACACAGATTTCGATTGAGGTCATATGTTCAGACTTCATCTAGCATTATACTCTAGCGCCAGTCAAACGTAGCAGTTAAATTCCTGTGAGATCTCACACTTGTGTAAAGAATGCTCTGTAAACATCACACGCATGTGGAGATCTGCCATGTGTAAAATGCATGCTAACTCTGTGTGAATGACACATGACAGAGCGGTTTACACTTCGAGATCAAGGTTTTTGACCTTTTTGTTTGGGTCGAGTGGTTTTTTGCTGTTTGCTTATGACCGATTGGTAGATCACAGGAGTTTGTGTGTGTGTGCATGGGTGTTTGGGAGTGAGAGCAAGGCTCTTTAATTCTAAATCTTGAGGTTTGGCTGGCAGGCTGGTGGATGTCTGATCTTCCAGCTTAGCAGCGTTGATGAAGTCATATAAAGGGAGGGGTGCAGTGGAGTCCTGGGCCTTGAGCTGTGAGCATGACTTTCATCATTCCCTTTCGCACTTTAAACATATAAACAAACAAACTTCACACATTCCATCTTCTTAATGTGTGTAATAGGACATTTTAAACTGCAGTTACTCCATCAGTTTCTCATTTGAAATAGTGAATCCAACTTTGGCAGTGCTTTCCAATATCTTACCCCACCTTTCAAAGGTTTGAGGTCTGTAGGTTTTTTAAAGAAGTGTCTTGTGTTCACCAAGGCTGCATTTATTTGCTCAAAAATACAGTAGTAATATGGTAAATTATTAAAGTATTATTACAGTTTAAAATAAGTTGACTATATTTTAAGATGAAATCCATTCCTGTGATGGCAAAGTTGAATTCTTCAAGGTCACATGATTCTAGAAATCCTTTTACAGTATATGCTCGATTTCTTTCAGGATTCTTGAAGTTGAAACTGAAATAGAAATATTTTGTAACATTTATATTTGATCAGTATAATGTGCCCTTGATGACCGATATTTATTTTTTATTTTTTCTGTTAAATCTTTCGCAAATCTCAAAATTAATATCAGTTTTTCATACTGTAGCACTACTTGATAATGCTGTGATGCCTCCAACATTTTAATCCAAGAATTTTAGTAGTTTTTTAGGCTTTTACTTTTTTAGACAAAATAATATTAATATAGGCCATTTAGTCATACTGCAAAATAATTATCGGTATTAGAATTTTCATATCAGGGCATAACTTTAATTTTTTTCTTAATTGTTCCGGTACTGTTAACTATTTGTGAGGAAAAACATTATTTACCTTTCATAAAATGTATTTTAATTAAGTTGAAACATTTATTGAATCCTACACCAACTGCCTTAAGGTAAAAAAAAAAAAGGCAATATATGGCAATAAGACAGCAAAGACATCTGTGAACATTGTTTTAAGTGCCTGCAAAGCTTTTACATCATATGAATTAGACTATTAGACTGATAAGTTTTGACATTTTGAGGACAAGTTTGAAATGAATATCCAAAATGTAATGGGGAAATAAGTGGCACAAAATGAAAAGGGTTCAAGTGTAATCTGAGGGTGCAGTGCGGCCACATGTCAAACATTTATGAGATCTGTCAATGTAACAGAATGCGGTTATAAACAGTTTAATTCCCAATAACATTAAAGCTGGACTTAAGAGTATATTATAATTAAACTAATAAAATCAGTAAAAGGCTACAATCCGGTAGCGCACATACATTTTTTTTAATGTATATTAATTTATATGCATTTTATTTGAGTTATTGATTTTGACTAGAGACCACCGTGCCAGTGAAGTTTCAGACCTGTCACTACACACATTGAACAGATACATCCGTGAAATCTCCACGAAATCAAACTTTTGGCTACCAAACAAACATAGAAATGTAAATCCCAGCTGTGCTGTCAGGTTTTGAATCATCCACATTCATATTGAAAAGCTCTTTGGCTGCCAGTCTAGTTTGGCTCACATTGCTTTACCGTAAGTCGTTTTTTTTTTTCCCTCTCCAACCTGCTCCCTCAGGTGAAAGTGGAGGGTGATAAAGACTTTGTACTCTGTGCCTGTCTCCTCAGGGTTGAGAGCTGTATTAGAGGGTTGGAGTGAGGACATGCAGTAATAGTACATGTTTATGAATAATAGCGCTTGGGGTTCCAGCTCTGCAAGTTAGCCAGCTTCTCCTCAACACTCTGTACTTGAAGCAGTCGACGTAAATTTTTGGGGAGGAAGTGGAGTAAATCATTGACGATTAACTCAGCACCAGCCTCCTGTTGAATGAGTCATTGCAGAATAATTTAAGGATGAGGAGAGGGTGTGTTGTGTTATGTTTCATTTCAGGGCTTGTTGTTGAAGAGCTAAATGTTGCGTGAAACATTTAAATCCTTTAATGTTTATGTGCAGCCAAGGAGATTTTTACCTTCGGAAAGGTGTCATTTAAAAATGTTAAACCTCGACCACCAACACAATAAAGCATTCAGCTTTGAATTGATGGTTCTTGAGATTTGTTCAACCATGTTTCCTATTTAATTGTAATGATATCCTCTGCACCCATTCACCCTCTCACTCTGTGAATGGAGTTCAGGTAAGACTTGGGCGGGTCCTTCCGTTTCTTGACATATTTTGAAAGTATGGGCTTTGCTTTGTGTTAAATGCTATAAAGGTGCACTTGTATACTCTTTCATGCACTTCCTCTAGACGAAATTCTATATACAGAGGCTTAGTTTTGAAGTACCATGTGATCACACTCTTGTTGTTTTCGTGAGTTGTTGTGACAACACAAAAGTGGGCAGTTAATGTTTGTCCTTGATATTAAGCTTATAAAATTGTTTAAACTCTTGGATAAAAAAGTTTATTTTAATTGGCGCCTCCTGTGGTGATGTTTGCCTGTTTTATAACCCCACAGGGCAGACGTACCATCTGGTACTGGCCCAGATACATTCGATATCAAATTTAACCAGCGTCGTCTTCTGTTTCTGAACACCATACACCCATTTTCTTAAAGGGATCACCGTCCAAATGCAACAAGACGCTCTGGCTGACTTCTTTGTTGTTGCCGTTTATTTAGCTAACAAAAGATGCAGAATGCTGGAAGTAAGGTGGATTAAGTGGGTGAGACGCATTGTTAGACCTTTACTCATGACTTCAGTGGTTCAAACTTTGATTTAATGGGCGCAAAAATGAGAGAGAACGACTATAAAAGGGGATTGTCATCACGAACATTTTTGGATATTTGCTTAACTCTTCAGCAGTATTATTTCAATCTTAAAATAGCTCGTAAAATATGACGGGTGTGTAAATATTCAAAAGGCCGTAATAGTGAAAGATTTTATGACTAGGAAAATATAATTAACCTGATTGAATTCCTAAAAAGGTTAAGTGTTTGGGTGCATGATATGATTCCCTTTGTTCTGTATATTACATGGACAAGAAAGAAAGCAAGGAGAGCACAAGAGAGCTATAGGGAGTACAAAACCTTCTACTATTTCATTCCATGACATCTCTAATCTTCCCTGAACTTCCCGCTTTGGATGTTAAACTCCTTGGATGCAGCTCTACGGATCCAAACCCTGGACAGAGCAGCTGTGCTGAGGCAGTGCACGCGTGAGATCTCTGCTCCCTGTGATAGGGATTCATCACTTGTCGGCATTCGCAGATGGACTTTGAGGATGAATCACATCTGTGCGTATTTGCCTGTAAGACCTTGCTGAGCATTTATATAGTAATTCCATTAATCTGAATGTAATTCTGTCTTGGGAAATAAAGGTTTAGGGCCATAAAATGAACTCGCCTAAATTGTTTCAGGCATGGTTGTGCCAAAGGGTTGCACCAAAGTCCCACAGTATTACTCTGACTTATAAGGTGCCATGGGATGGACCAACTCTCATGCGCTGTCCTGTCCACATTACTGCAGCTCATACTGTGAACATGTGTATGATGGTTGTACCTCTTTGGTTTTGAAGACTTGCCTGTCATTGGACAGTTTCCAGTCCAGTTCCTGCTTCATTGTTGCCAGGCCCGTCTAAGTATCACAACGTTCTGACAGACCTGTTCTCATGGAACGGAATAGATTAAGTTTGCTCTGCCCAAAGGGTTATGGTAGTTTTGCATTTTTTAGATGTATTTTTATTTTAATGTTAAATTTATCTTTAGTTTTAGTTAGTTTAATTCGTTGTTTTGTTAGTTTTGCACTGTAAAAAAATATAAATGAATATATTAAAAAATATGTTTTTACATTGCTTTAAGTCATCAAAATAAGTTTTGCAACTTGTTTTTATGTTATACAAGATTCAACCAATTTTTAAGTCAGTTTAATGTAATTTAAGTTGAAATGACTTAATACATCCAATATATTCTGAATATTTAATAAATTGCCTAAATTATAATCAGTAAAAAAAGCTTAATAAAATAAACTAAAACAAGATTGAAATTTAAAGCAATATTAAAATAAGAATTACTGAAAATAATATTGCATATGTAGGGGAAAATGTGCAGTTTGGCAGTCATTACCGCCCAAAGGGGTTTGTAATGACTGGTTGACAGTTTTTATTAACGTTTTTTTTTTTTTTTAAAGGGATAGTTCACTTTGAAATTAATTTGACAAGTTTTAGCTTACCTCAACGGCATCCAAGATGTAGATGTCTTTGTTTTCACAGTATTTTCAATTTTGATATTTTTCGGTCAAACCTTTGTTGTCTATCAGTCATATAATGCCGTTTTAGAGGGTCCACCCTCGGTTCACCTCAAAGAGCATGCACAGAAAAGTCAAAATTAAACATGATTTAATGACTTGTAAATGTAAGTACACATTGATGGCCTAAGACACGAAACGAGCGGTTTGTGTGAGAAAACGAACAGTATTTATATATCGTTTTTAGCTCTTTTAACCACAGCCACGTCCAACAGTCATTTCACGGGCGCTTCGGTCTGCGCATGCGCCGGAAGTGATCTCTTGCACGTGTACGTCACTCATTGTTTACACAGAGATTATTTGACTGATAAACACAACGGTTTGACTGAAAAATATCAAAATTGAAAATACTGTGACACCTACAACATCTTGAATGCCCTTGAGGTAATCTAAAACATATCAAAAATTAATTTCAAAGTGAACTATCCCTTTAAAAATTATATGTATTTAGTTGTTTTTTTTATGTTGTTTTGTTTTTAAATTACTTTTACTTGACAAATATATCCCTGCCCCGCCCAAGCAAGCAATTGAAATCCAACAAAGAAGAAAAAGCGGCATCAATGGTACTATCTATTTCTGTCTACTCCTTTGCACTCCTGTATCACCACAGATCTCTCTGCAAACAACCTGTTACCTGACACAGTTTGGTCATCAGCCAGAAAGCAGTTTTTCGGTGGAACAATAGGATCATTCACAGAAAATTATATCCATAGTTTGGCGTGTCTTTTAAATGCATCACCCGGAGTTTACAGTCTGCTATTGTTGCTTTCACAATGACAGCGCACAACCCTTCCCCTGCGTTATTTGTTGATCCTGTCCCGAGGAACCATTCAGACCTGGTACATGCGACAGGGCTGCTTCCTCTTCAATGTATCGCTTTCAGGTTATTGATGTCTTGTTTTGTGCTCTTTCTTTATTGCAGAAGGTCAACAGCTTTTGGAACAGACCTTTCGTGTGTGCGTGCGGTTACCAAAACATGGTGGCGATGTCTCCTTCCAGCTCTCTTTCTCTCGCTCTTTCTTGTCCTCGGCCTCAACGGGGTCACATGTCGGCCCCTGGGGAGGAAGAACCTTCAACAACATCAGCCAGGTAGTGTGAAGGATTAGGCCTTTTTTCCCCCGTCTCTGAAAGCAGCCACAAATAAGCAGGCGGTGTTCTCAAGGGATGCTGGGAAGCACGCTCTGGGCTGCCTGTTTCAGAGGTGTATTGTGTTGCACGATGGTTTTCATTTGATGCCACAGTAGTTTGTGTGAGGGTAATTCATATTTCACATTTCCTCAGTGATCTTATCTCTACACTCATACAGTGTCAGACGACTATTGTGGCCTTTAATTGGATGCAGTGTGCTTTGTTGGGACGGATGCTGTGAGGGAACTGTGCCGGGTAGTTCGTAGGGATTCACGGTATTCATCTCTTAGCAACTCTCTCGCCCTCCGCCATCCTCCTCTGCATTTGACCTGGCTCAGTCTGTGCCGAAAGAGACTATGCTGAGAAATTAAAAGTGCCTACCCATGAGACCACTCACTGGCACCTAATTAAACGTCTCACATTCCATCTGTGGGGTGCAAGCATTGAATATGGACGCACACACTCTATAACGCTGAGCTATCGTGAAATTTTGTTCCCATAGCTTTGATGCTGGGTTGCTTGAGATGACTCTATCTCACCACATCAATAATAAATATCTTGCTTTGAATGTTGATCAAAGAAAAAGTAAAACCACACGTTTGTCTCAGGCTGGAGGGAGTGTTGTTCATCAGAATTGCTTAATGTTGGGGATTAATCATAAGAATGCAAGGGAGGAGAAGTTTTGTTTAGTGAAAGAACGCAATAAAAAAACACATCTTGTTTCAACAATGCTGCCATAAATTGGTTCTTTCTATACATTGGCTATGTTTAGATGAACCCTTGTTATGCGATTAAGCGCATGCAAATACAAATACTGTGATTTATGTGAATTTGTTCATAATTAGCATAACCATAATTGCAGTAAAATATGGGAAGTACTGCGGTTCTAATTGCACGATATTATAGGCAAGTTTAATCACATTTAATAGCATTTATTTTCCAAAGTGTGCATGTGCTTAGGGCTGGAGATGGATTACGTGTCACACTCTTGCACAAGTTCAAAAACATAGCAGAGCAGAAGGTAAACAATTTTTGCAAAATTGGTTTGTTTAGGCGGCTTAAATACAGTTTAGTAATTGGCCTTAACTATATACTAAACGACAATTTTTTTTTCATGTATTTTTATAAAGTGCTGACAAAGTGCATAATGTGCATATTAACCATGTGTTGTCATTTGAACAACAAGTTAGTAACTTCACTAAAGTCTTTTGTTTGATTAAATAGTCAGTTCTTTTTAGAGAATCAGTCATTTATTCAGAAATCAGACAGCACGTTTTTAGAACTTTAAATTATTTTATTTGATTTATTTTATTGTTGTTTTTATTTTTTTACATTTTTTTTTTACAAAATGGTTATTAAATAGTTTTTTTATATAGTTTTTAGTTTTAGCCAGCGAAAATTTTGTATTTGTAACAGTGAAATTAAAACAGCAGTAACAAACAGGCCTGTTGCATTTGAACTGAACCTTTTATGAGTATAGGGCTACAACTAAATAGCGTTAAAAAAAACAGCCTCTTTTAAGAGATACGTCTTTCTTTTATTGCGACTAATCAAAATAATGGTAAGTCGCATGTAAATGGGATTAAAGAGGTTTGCTCATTTAATGTAAACACCTTAATTCGAGTAATTCCTTATTCTGACTATTGATAATAATCAGACTTTAGGTGTACATGTAAACGTAGCCAATGATTTATTTAGTGTCCGTTGGTGCCAAGACTTTCGAAATGTCCAACCAGCTCTTGGCATTGTGTTGCAATAAAGCACCTCTCGCTACAAACAGGAACCAGATTTAAGAAGCCAAATCCATTCCCGGAATTTGTTGTGTGTTTAGTAATATGAGAAATTTCACTTAAGGTAGTATCGTGAGGATTGGTGCTGTTGCTTATCTCGCACATTCAAGTAACAAGACCACCATGTGGGTGACCCATTCGGGAAAGTCAACATCAATATATGTGACTAACTCTTAACTGTAGTTTCTCCAACATAAATAATGGTTTGATGGGAAATCGATCATGGTCGCCATACTCTACAATGTCATTGAGAGATCTGCAGCATATGGGTTTGTGTTGGCTGAAAGTGTCAACTGTAAAACACTTGTTATGTGCTTCTTATACCTCATCCCGTTCCCACCACCATGCTGCTAGTCTTCAACTCATGCAGTGCATTTCAAATCAACACCTCATCCCGAGGGATTCACAGTTCACTCTTTTTTTTTCCATAGCTCAAAACACTGTATTCATCCTCAGGAGGTTTTGCCATGCAGGTGGTACATGGATCTCAACCGAAGTATTCTAGTGTTGCCATGTGTTTGTTACTTGAAACCATATTTTGGTGTAATGGAAATTTCACTTCTCAGTGAATGTTTTTTGTTGAATGTTGGATGTTCAACATTAAAATACTCTCAGATTTGTTTTTATGGTCAGTAATCGATATTTTGTCCAAATCCTACTAATTCAAATAAATCATTTTAAACGCTACCCGTGAATTTAGACATCACAGCATTATAATGTACAAAATGAAAAATTGATATTGCTTTTGAGATTTGTTAAACATTACATTTAACAGAGTTATAAAATGTATTTTGTTTGAAAAAAGATAACATAAATCTAATAATGAGCATGCACTAAATATATACTGATAGTCAACAAAGGCATCACTGTAAAGCAACAGAGTTGAAGCACCTTGAATGCATTCTGAGGCGCATGTTTGCTTAACAGAGGTACATCTTGAACTTTGAATGAGTCGGCACTGGGAATGTCATCTGACCATGAAAGTACAAAACCCTTAAAAAACACAGGAATGGCTTGGCAAATTTCTATTTTAAAAGCATTGCAAAATTGAACTTCAAAGAATGGCTGGTTCTCACACAAGCCCTGGTGGTTTTACAATTTATTTATTTCTAGTTTTCAGCATGTTTCTTGCTGACTCAAGAACAACAGTTCAGTTTCTACTTCTTTGAAAAAGTAACATTGTTTGTGGGAAGCTTTGCATGAACCAAACAGCGGACATTGTGAGGTACTGATTATTTAAATTAATTTCAAGCATGAGGAATCCAGTAGCCTTGCCAAGGAATAACAGTAGTCGGGTGGGGAATCACGTGAAGAGGTATTCAAAAACCAAATCTAGTCTGGGGATTAATGGGACTCTTCATCAGCAAATCATTCTGACATGTTAAAGCTCTCTGCGATTACTATAACGTTTACCTAATGTAAAAAATACACGATATAGTTCACTTCCCCCATAAGCATTTATGGATCCTGCAGAACACATCTCCTCCCTCACTCCACTGGGCATCAGGCTTTAATAAATTCCAGCATGTTGTGGTGGTTACTAAGACTGTAATTGATGTACAGAACTGACCAGTAATGCCTGCAAATGCAAACACTTCAGAACTTGTGATGGTTCAACAACAGTTCTGCTTGCTTATGTATATTCACTGACAGTTGTTGAAGTGGAGCTGATTCAGATCTGATCAACATGGTTGTGTTTCTAATTTGGGCAGGCATTTCTGTAATTACGCTCTAAAACAAATTAAAATAGAACTTTAGCCTGATGCGGAGTCAAGTCATGTTATGACTATTCAGACAAAAGATACTGTTGCTGTTGTGTTACTCTAGTTTGATGTGATATGCAAGCTCTTAGCAGCTAGCTTTAAATGAAAACATTGTTTAGACTGATTAACCAAGGCTGGATATAAATTTAGGTTTCCTGATTCAATTTGGTTCAAATCTTATTTATTTGGGTATATTTAAGTTAAAATGTCAGTTTTGCTTACTTGTAACAAAAGGTAATCATTGTCTTAATGACGTAAATTCTACAGTGGAGTGGTTATGCTGATTAAAAACCAGTAACCTTTACTATTTGTTATTGTTAGTAAACAGTTTTATAACAAAAAGTTTTTAACTATTTGTTAAAAAGCCAGCTCATAAAAGTCATTTAGTTGTGAATCAAACGTCCTCGGGTTACGACCGTAACCCTTGTTCCCTGAGAAGGGAACGAGAACTGCGTCAAATGGCACTTTGGGGGAACGCCCCTCAGCATAGCACCTCTGAAGTATGAATGAAACTATGGCAATCTCTGATTGGTGTTGCGTCATGACGTAATGTGTGACGGCACATAGGCGGAAGCTATTAGGACCCGGCACACATGAGATGCCAGCTTCTGTGATGAAGCAAGCGCTCCTAGGCAGGGGAAGGCGTGGCCACGAGACGCAGTTCTCGTTCCCTTCTCAGGGAACAAGGGTTACAGTCTTTACAGGGTTACAACATCGATTTCCTGCGGGCTCCGCGAAAGGGACGACTTCGGTCACTCCACCGCGTGTGGGGCTGCCCGCAGAGAACCTAGGCTGGCTAGGACCTCTTTTATAGCCTGCAGGACGATCCTCAGGTTGCCCTGTTTAGGCTGAGGCTTCGCCTGAGAGTGCCGTCTATGTCCCCAAGCTCCTTGAGGAGGGGCTCTCGAAGCAGTACTCGACAGCACATGGTCTAGTTTGTAGGCCTATATGCGTCGAGATATTTCTCAATGAACACTGCCAGCACCCTCGGGAGCTGACTGTGAATGCCTCACACAAAACAGAATTATTTATTTTTACTATTTAAAATTGTTATTTACAGATTATGTGTCCTTGTAAACTCGTAATCTACGCGCTGCCCTCGGCAACGGCGAGATTAGAGTCATTCACAATATATTTGGCTTTCATCTCTCGAGAAGAAAGTCAATGGGCACGAGGCTGAAAACATGTGTGCGTCGAGATTTTTCTCAACGAACACAGCCGCCCTCAGGAGCTAATGTGCATGCCTCGCACCCACACAGAATCTTTATTGCAGAGTAAACTCGTAATCTACACGCTGCCTCGGCAAACACGAGATCCGAGCCACTATAGATTCTTTATTGCAATGCAGACCTTAAATCTACGCGCTGCCTCGGCAAACGCGAGATCCCAGTCTCAGAATCTTTATTGCAGAGTAACTCGTAATCTAGCCTACACTGCCTCGGCAAACGTGAGATCCGAGCCACTAGATTCTGAATTCCAATGCAGACCTTCTACGCACTGCCTCGGCAAACGCGAGATCCCAGTCACAGAATCTTTATTGCTGAGTAGACTCGTAATCTACACGCTGCCTCGGCAAACGCGAGATCTGAGCCACTAGATTCCATATTGCAATAATTCAGGACAATTCTTATGGGACGAACAACACCAAATAAGACAGACAGTTTGACACAGAGCGCTTTGCTGAAAAACAAAAAGCTGACATCTCATGTGTGCCGGGTCCTTATATAGCTTCCGCCTGTGTGCCGTCACACATTACGTCATGACGCAACACCAACCAGAGATTGGCATAATTTCATTCATACTTCAGAGGCGCTACGCTGAGGGGCGTTCCCCCAAAGTGTCATTTGACGCAGTTTGAGTTCCCTCGATAGGGAACTCTTATGGTTATTGTTTTTAGTGTGAATGGGTTTTTTTAACCTAACTGTATGACACGTCATAATTACTATATCTGAAAAACAGACATGATACTCTACCTCAGTGATGTTCTAAAGGTCCGTATCACTGGCTGCGTGGCATTTTTTTAATTTTGGAATATTTGTTGTGCCTGACGACGTCTTTGAGCGCTGATGCTGAGGAGAGAGCGAGTTGGGTCAGAAAGCTCTGGGGTTGCCATGTCAATTAGAATCAGTACTTGAGGAATCTGAACTGTTTAGAAGCTCATTCATCACTCATCAAAGCACCACATGAGCGATGGCCCTCTGAGAAGAAATGTTGGGAGACTGATGGGCCGTACTGGCTCTCCAATGGTATTGATAGACCTTAAAGAGCTCTTGGCCCTGTTAGTATGTCATTAATTTAACACATCCCAGGCTAAACTACAACAATGAGCTGCTTAGGAAGGGGGAGATGGCATAGAAGATCTTCTCATGCTTAAACTGCTGACTTATGGGCCTTCCAGTGGCTGTACTCTGGTGTTGGCAGACTGTAAACTGCCTGTACACTTGGAAAACAAATCATTGAGGAATTTCAGTTGCACTTTCCTTCATCAGATAAAACCGCTTGCCAGGAATAATTTCCTCGCTCCCCTGATTTACAGACTTAAATATTTCTGAAAAGAGAGTCTCAACATGCCCATATTTAGGAAAACCGTGTGAGTGTGAGAAAAAGAAAAGGGATGTGGGGAGCTGACAGATAGACAAGGTTTATTGATTTGCCCTTGACCTCCATGTTTCCCAGGTCCTGTGATTCCCACAAGAGGTCAGAGATCAGGCTGTGATAAGGCGTTTTATGACTCTGGCATGTCTACCACCCTCATTTTCCTTTTCTTTTTTTTTAAATTAAAGATCACTTGTGAGATTGTTGAGTCCAGGGTGTAGTTACACCAGGCGTTCATAAGGTATTAATTAAATTGGAATGTAATGTTCACCCTAGGTGCTTAGTTACTGCTAGATAGTTTAGAACTCTGCAACTAATTTGGTTGCAATGCTAAACAAATAAGATCTCTTTGAAGTAATGTAGTTGCATAATATGATATTTACCTTGATCCAATAAACCGCATTCAAATTTGTAAAGAGACGTATTGTTGTAAAGATGTGCACTGCAAAAAAAGCATTTTTGTCAAGTTCAAATATCTAAAAATCCTTAAAACAAGATTAATAATCCTATAAACAAGATATATTTACAGAATTTATATAATAAATAATTAGGAACTGTGTTATAAGATTAAGTTAATACTAAAAAAAAAAATAAGATTAATACTAAAAAATACTAAAAAAATAATTGTGTGTTTGTTTTGATGAAACCCTGAAATGAACAAGTGACTCCATGCTTGAGTTATTCAAATAACAATCCCTATGTAAGCATGTCAAAATATCATCACATGTTTAAATGATTGTCAAGTAAAAGATCAAATCTGCATGCCATTTTATTCCAGCTGTCATTCCTGGTCAGAGACTTTCATAATTATTCGTTTTCATGTATAGGGTTAAGTTCTCAGTTTAATGGTGCAGTATTTCCATATTTATTAGTCACATAAGTTGTATCTTAACATTCATGCATGCTATTAGATATTGGATAGATTAATTTATTTCACACAACTGGTGCAGCCGGCCACTGGTGCATATCTGGCACTCACCCTTCACCCTGGGTCAAGTCGGCTGACCAGTACTGAATTCACATGCCACTCTACACACATTGACCATACCAAATTCCTCTGCCTGATTCCAGATTCACGGGCCTGTAGGGGGCCGCAGGATCTCAGTAAACCCACAATCACTATGACTCAATGCTTGGTTCATAAGTCTCTGTGATCCACTTTAAATGGTTTGGGCTCTTCAAAGCGACCGTTTATAATCAAAGGGAAGGAAATCTCGTGCAAGTAAGCGTAGCTAAATGTTATCCCTCATAGCATCTCATATTCACACAAAACATGTGATTTTGTTTTCTTGGAAATATTGCTGCAATATGGAGATTAATCACTGAGTACCTCCATAACACTATCGTATTACTATCTCCCAAGTCCAAATATTCCATTTTATTGTTGTGTTATATTACCATCTCAGTACATAATGTTGACAGGTCTTGGTGGATAAAGCAGGATGGTTCTAACTGAATTCATCCCTCATATACGGAGCCGCACTGCTCATCCTATCCACGCCTACCACTTCCTGCAGACTCTGTTTAATCTTTATTAGATTAGTCCCTTACCTGCTCTCCTTTCACACAACACATGAAAGTAGTTAGACGGAGTACAATTAAGACGGAGTACTCCATCTAATCAGAGCTCAGCTGGAACAAAGATCTGAGGCATGCCAATGCACTGCATGTGTCAGTCACTATTAGGGTGTGCCACTCAAAAGAAAACATGACACACGTGCATCCTGCTTTATGCCATGACATCACTTGTATCCAGCTGATCATAGTTTTATGGGTGGGCCTAGATACCAGATTATCATTCACTCGCGTTTTCGCATTTACATTGAGATGTCTTATATCATTTAGCTTTTTGTCTGGTTTCGTTTTGCCCTCACCTGCTATTGATTTTAATAAATGATTCACCGCGCGGTGAATCAAACAAGCCCAGCAGATCGTGTTCAGCCAACTATCCTCACGGGCTCCGTGGCACGCTGCCTCATTGTGTGAACAAAAGCAGACATTATGGGCTGAGGTTTCTGCCATTAAGACAAGAGTGGGTCCATCATCTTGCTTGCTATTTAACAATGATCTGCTATGGTTTTATATGCATGTAAAAGTCTTATTTCACACCTTTTTGCTTGTGCACAGGCCTTGGTCATAAATGGAAGCAGTGGTTTCTTATAAATCACATATCTGTCTCCAGTTGTGCCGACTATTTTAGACGTATGGTTATGGGAACATGGGCCACTGCCATTTGAATTACCATAATATGCCCTTTTGTAAATACATCTACTGTCCTGCTTTTCCTCAGCGTCTCTTAAAAGGGCTTATTTGTTCAAACAAATGGCATGTCTTCATGTGCATTTCATTCTAGATATTCTTTCGACTAGTTTCGACTATAGTTTATAATTTAGCCCTGGCAAAATCAGCAACAGTTTTTCTTTGCTTGAGGCATGTCTTGTTGTTTTTAAGATGATGAAAACAAAACAGTTATAATCTAATTTTATGACATCTGTAGGATGGTCCGAATATTAAAATTATAAGAACATTCCGTTTTTTGTGTAAATGCATTAGGTAATAGGAAAAAGAAACATTGTGCATTAATACATCTCCTTGTTGGTTTGCCAATATATATATATATATCAAGGCCCATCCATCACATCAAGGACAATAACCATAACTAAAAAGTTTTAATTGAAACCCAGAAAAAAAAAAAGAGTGGCTGCCATTTTAGTTTTTTTTATACATATATACCAAAGTTGGCACTGCATGGTCACACAAAAATTAAATGAATTAATTACTTGAGCTTAAGGGCATTTGGAAAAACAGCCCAATGATTTGCAATAATGACATTTGATAAATATGCCTATATTTCAACCTGACATTTAGATTTCCTTGGCCACGCAGAGTTTGTGTGGTTGACATTTTTACATATACCATTTTTATGGTAAAAAAATGGTATGATGCTGTGATGTTCATAATGATCTGAAGCTATGAGAAAGCTTGTGTGGGAGTAGTCACACATACACTGTGTGGGGAGTGTGTTGTTAGAGTCCTACTAGAACAGTATGAAGATTTTATAGCAGCATCAAAGGAAAACATGACTATTTTAAAACGCCCATGCATTATTATTTTTCTCTCCTGTTTTCTGATGACTTTAATAAGTTCTCAACAAAAGTGATCTTGAAAAAATGGATTGTTCTGCATTAGATCCAGTTTTTTTGTTGTTTTTCAATTTAAAGACTTTCTTTGAAAAGAATGGCAAAGTTAATGCTGCATTAGTCTGGTACATTGGTTGTTGCAGCTCAAAAAACAAAAATTATAAGGAACAATGCCTGATAGTATTGTAAAAGCTTGACTATTGTACCTCTAATATGTTGTAATTCTTTTGATTTAAAACGACTCCCAACATGACATCACATTGTCCTCACTGAACTATTGTTTATATACATTTGTTCAATTCACATTTTTTAATGTTCAGATTTTTATGTTGAGTCCTCACTCATATTGACCTTTCTGTAATAGTTAAAATGCTGAGTCATAACTGCTAGCATGGGATAAAGTTTTTTTTATCTCTGAGAGGAGGTACTTTGAAAATTTGAGGTTGAGTGACAGGACTTAAAAGGGGCCCAAGTGAGTACAGCCGCTGTCAGTATGATGCTCTTATGGGATTTATTTTTATAGAACAGCGGCATGACGGGAATGTATCCTATAGCTGCAATATATAATTCACCGTTGGGGAAATGCAGACACTTTTATTTGGGAGTGGAATACAAAAGAGGCAGGAGACGAGAGGGATGAGAGAGAGAATAGTCTGCAGTCTTTTAAGAACACCTGGACTCAGATGCTGTGCTGTCAGTAAGGTGCTCATACAGTTTTTCATAAACATTACAACAGTCACATTAACTGTAGCTTAATCAAACTCTTGTTATTCTGTCCCAATAGACTCAGCTGTTAACTAGACCTTGGATGAACCTGACACTAAAAACAGGATCGGTTCAGGCAAAAGTGTGTTTTTTTTTTTTCTAATAGTTTTGTATGTTGGTTTCAAACACAAAGTAGTTACATTTATTTACATTTTTGTTTTAATAATAAAATTTATATTCAATATTATTTGGACACGTTTTTGTATATTATCTTTTATATTTTTTGCTATTTCAGGAATTGTTTTACTATTTAAATTGAGTATAATAAAAATATAATAGGCTGTTTAATGGTACATTTCACTGTGACATGTAACCTCACATAAGGGCTTTTCACACTTAGCCCTTAACCCTGCATTATCTCCATTCTAATCCCCGGGTTAACCCTGGGTGAAGGAACGCTTCACACTTTCAATTTAGAAGTGGAGTTTGCACTGTTTTACCCATGGTTATGAAACCCCTCTCCTGAGCTGGGTTAGCACCTCCTTTGCTGTCTTAACCCCAAACAGTGTTAAATCACATGCTTTGGACAGTCACGGAAACGGCATAAAACAGGCGTTTCAGCATTTGTGGATAAAGAAGAGACTATTTCTAGTCCGAAAAGTCCATAAACTTAATAGTACAATCAGAAATATATAATATGAGGATCCAAAATTCTAGCTTTTATGTAAACAAATTGACTTGTATCTTATTTCAGGGAAACAATGGTGAATATGTTCAATAGCTTTTTTGTAGACAAGGCTAAGGTATATTGCTACTGTATGACTTTCAAAGATAAACAGTGAAAGTAAAAAAGTACTTACTCTTACTTTCTAATTACTTCTCTTTTTTTTTTGTTTAAAAAAATATAAATATTACTATGAATCTGAATAATATCACCACAGAAAATGTTCTTGTAACGGATTGAATTTGGCACTTAGCATGACCGTGTGTTAAATCCTCAGGGAGCACACATCCTGGCAAATGTTTAACTTGAATGAAAGTCACTTTGAATAAAAGCGTCTTCCAAATGTAAAAAAATGTCAAGTTAAAGCACAACTAGTTCACTATGACTGATTTGAGCATTACATCTGGCAGCCTACACACATCCTCTCCAACAGAGCCAAGAGCACGTCCTGGTGGGGGACTCGAAAGTTTAATCTTCCATTACCCATCTTCTCCCTTTCCTTACCTCCATTCTGATCCTAAGCAAACAGCTCAAAGTATAGTGTTACCGCCTACCAAATCCCCAATAAAAAATAAATTTATATGCTTTTATGTAGTCACTCATTGGCATGCTGGAGACTTACGTAGGCCGGTATCGGGAGACAGCCGTGGTTAAGGCTCAGGAATGTTAGATGTCCTTCAAGAGCTGAAAATGCATTCGAGTCAGCTTAACAGAGCTTAAACACGGAGACCTCATGACATTAGCTAAAGTTGTGCACCTTAACATGCGTATACCTTCTATGAACGCCTCAGAAAGAACAGTGATCAGGTGTGCTTCAAAATGAGACATTTTAATTGGCTCTATTTGGTTTTTATGTTCTTTTATTATTTCAACATGTTTTAAAGTAACGCTAAACGCTCCGTTTCCTAAAAACACATTTGTAATTAACCGAAAAAGCTGTTTTTTGCGGTTTCAACTGTGTATCAGTCTGGCTTGCAGTTGTGTTTCTGAAAGCAATCAGCTTTTAAAAAAGCTTTTTATGATTTAGTGAGTGTTGGACGAGTCGTGATCCCTGGTCTTAACAAACAGCCAGTGGCAGTAAAACACACTCCCTGAATGTCACCCCCCCCCCCTCATAATGAAACAATAAAGCAGGCCCGTTCTGACATGCAGAGAACACAGCTGAGAGAGTGGCCTGTTCTAATAATCGGGTCCCTGGAGAAAGACCCGCAACTAGACACAGACACTGAGACACTTAAAAAGTTCTGAGACTGCAGAGACAGGACAGAGAGTGACCGTGCGAGGCTAATGGGGACCCTTCGTAAAGCGCAGGTGCAGATGTGTATCCAGGACAAGTAGGGTAAAGGGTTACACACACAAGCCCCCCCACGACTCCTCCAGGGGCTCTTTGCAGAACGAGTGCGCGAACAGGTTCTGGGAGTTCATTCAGGCTGAACAATCTCTGCATTCGTCATTGGCGAGGAGAATGTTTTACTGTATCTGAACAGCCAGTCTCTAAATTCACTGGTTTGCCGTTGTCGCGACGGTTGAGATGCTCTTTCTGGCCGCAGCACTGTTAAGAAGACAGAGTATGTAAATTTTTATGCCGCATTTCAAAAGACGACAAGTGAACCGGACGTGGGAGTGCATGATCCCTCTTAACCACCTACAGAGGTTAAATGATTTATCGTGTTTCATGTGAGCATTCTGGAAAATCAGAACACTCTTTTGGAAAGTCTAGCAACAGATGCCGAAGCTTTCCAGATGCACGATTGCCAACCACAGGTTTAATGGAATGACTCTCTTGATTTTTTTTTTGTTTTGTTTTTCTTTCTCTCTCCAATCTGTCCCTTTCTTCCTAGTCTTTCAAGGAAAATAAAATCTCTCTTGGCGGCAGATTAAGCATTCGATGGGGTGGGTCAACCTGCTGATGTCTTTTCATCGTAATTTATGTACCATCTGTCTGCTCAATCAGCACCTAAGAGACACAGGGCCGTAATTCTCTACAAGTGACTTCAATCTTAATGGATATCACAGCACTTAACAATTACTTCCCAGCACTGTTAACAAAGAGCACATAGAATATTTTAGTGACCTACTGATAGCAATTTCAAGGAGGATTATCATGAGACTTTTCGTCTTGTTGTATTTATAGTGTGCACATTCTGTATTTCTCGTTAAGTTTTACTATGGCTTTTTGCACAACTCATAACCATTAAAATTAAATGGTGTTCATTTTTACAGGTTTTTTTACAGGTCATAGTTTTTACCTTTTTAACAAAAAATACGGTGGCCGAGAGAGCTCAGCGTGCTGCAAGTGAAGAACGCATGCAAATAGAATAGAATACTGAACTCAACCTTGGTTTATTAATTTAAAAAAGTGTAGTGTTGTGAACTCAGTTGAATTTCATGCAAGCCATCAAGTGAATTACATACTGGGAGAAACGCTATAGAAACAAGCCTGCCTGCCTGGTTATCAAATACATCTCAGCATGCAATATCCAGTTACTCATCCTGATGGAGGTTTTGGCTCATGTTTTGGCAGTGTATCACACGAGACTATACGCTATCAGCATGCAAAATAGACATACCAGATATTTAGATGAAAATATATTCCAACATTTTTGAGAATCAACAGATGATATCGATGTGTATGAATTACAGACAATTGGTATTCATTTATCTACAACAATAACAATAAAGCTGAAGAAATACTCTTTAGTCTTCTGTTTTAGCGATGTTTGATAGCACCGGATGTATCTCACTGTGAAAACATTGCTTTTGAAAGGCAGATCTCCGCAGCGGCCCATGGAGGTGTTCTGAGTATTTAGACTGGAGGCTGTTTTTCCTCTGTCATATGAAGTTCATATACAGAATTCATTCTTCAGTCTGGAGGATTGGGGCTTATTCCAGGCCTCGTCTCCAGCCATTGTATGATAAAAAAGAATATGCGCACGATACATCTGTTTGGAGTGAGTAATACTGTTTATTTGATAATAAAAGAAATGAATGACATAAAAGAACGCATGAAAGCGTCTCTATCTAAAAGCACGTCCATTGAATGTGATGAAAGATGACACATCTCTCAGTCTCCCTAATACCAAATGAGAAGTTTTGTGTAACTTGGCAGATGCCTAAATATGGTGTTCAGTTCAACATAACGTTGCCTCTGTCTGGTCTGTTCTTTTTGACTTTCCTTTCATTTGTTGTGACACCTGATATACTTTGAACACCTATTCCATTTAATCATTCTTGAATTGTGTGACACTTCCACGGCATGTAAGACCGGAGCAGCCCGGCTCTGGGGAGTGTTACAGTAATGGTCCGCAGGTTGAGTCCAAGTGTGTGAGGGAGATCAGATCCGTCCTGACGCGGGAGGCACCTGTGGAGGGTAATGAGGCAAGGCAAGTGGGGGCAGGGGCAGTCAAGGGCTTTCCCTTCATGTCGACTTATTGGTGCTGTCAGAACACGGGTCCACAATCGGCCTTTAACGTATCCTGATGGATCCCAGGACGAGGGAACCAAATGAGGCTGTCCTTCTCTCGGGCTATCTACCCCCATGAGCTTGGCCAGGTTCAGAAAGATGATTTGTGTGAACTTCGGTTTGTGTCAGCAAGAATGTTCCTGTGCCGGTTGTCACTTAGAGTATTAGCAGACCTGCTAGTTTAGAAGGCTTTGGAGGGGAGAATATGTTTTTAACTTGGCCATATTTTTGATTAATTATTTCCATTCCTTATCTGCTATATTTGGTCAAAAACCCTCAGGTATACTGATTATGAGATATTTTTTATTTTCTTCAAGACTGTTAGCAGACTCCACATAAGGTCCAAATACTTCTATGGCAGCATTTTAACTGAAATGGAACGCTCCATTAGCAGAAATTCTGTATCTGCATATAGTATATACACCGTCTGGAGTAAAAGTATTTTCATTATTTTATTTTATATAACATTATATGTTATGTTTGACTGTTTTATGATATATACACCACTGTTAAAACATTTAGGGTCAGTGAGATTTTTTTTAAGAAATCAAAATGTTTATTCAGCAAGGATGGATTAAATTAAAGAGCCCCTATAATAGCATTTGAAATGTTCCTATTTTTGTTTTAGGAGTTCCCAAAAACAGTTTAACATGCATGCAAGGACAAAAACACTTTGTCATATGCATTTATTTTTAACTGATTTGCTCACCGACTCCCAAATGATTCGTACAACGACTCATTTTTCCAAACCACTCCTTTGCGTGACGCTAATCGGAGGTGATTGGTCAGAGGACAGACCCAGTTAGTTATTGTTTGTTAGCATAACGCGTAAACATATTGATAAAGCACTGCAGTACTACAAGACGCTCTATCCTTTGACAACTCCAATAACAGCGACAAACATTTCACATATTTAAAAAAAATTGACATTGGAGACCTAGAAGCTGCGCTGAGCGTGACTTACACACACATATATACACACACATACTTTTGCGCCTTCTTCGCGCCCGACATTACAAAACCGTTCAAAACCCATAAAAGCAACAATTATTAATAATACTTACAGGTTGTGATTCATAGGAGGAAGCTGATCCATATACACTGGGTAAGTAAGTTACTGAGCCCTCCTTCAGGAACAACTGCTTGCGAATCCACATTTGAATTCATTTATGTTTTTGAACGATTAATTAAAAGGATGAGAACACAATCGGGGTATACTGTTGTGGTATCGTTGCAAATATTAACTCTAACCACCGATTCTTCACATGCTCGTCCCTGATAAGTGAAAACAAAGTAGCTGAACTATCTTTGCAATGTACAACACAGCGTCTTCTCGACATGATGCTATGATTAAGTATTTGAATGTGTAGACTTCAAGTTTACACTTCCGTCTGCGCGCAGTAACTGGGCGCGGCCAGTATGTCTCTACGTCACGATGTAACAGCTAATGACTCGTTTCAAAAACAATTCATTTCATAGACTCAGAGTCGAATAAAGTTATAAATAACTTTATACACGGTGCACTTTCAGATATAAATCTTTGCAGGATGTTTTCATTCGCTTAGAGCTATATTCCACACCATATGAACAGTCATTTTCAAAAATACATCATAGGGATATAGGGAAATACATGAACTCAAATCTGACAGTTAGACTTTCAGTGTTATATATAGTTTAATGTAGTTCATTTAGTTAATTTCTATTTAAAATAAACACTGTTCTTTTGAAATGTACCATTTTTCATAGATTCATCAGGAAAAAAAATCTGGGTTTATACAAAAATATTTAACAGCACTGCTGTTTTCAACATTGACTTTCCACATTGATATTTTTTAGTAAGTATAATTTTATAATATGTATTGATAAATTAAAAGTCTCACATTGTATACCATCTTAATTTGTGAATTATGTGTGAGGCTGCAATATGGTTATCATATATGTACATACTGTATATATATATATATATATATATAGCATATATAGCCTATATGTATATATATATACGTATATATAGCCTATATGTATATATATATATATATATATTTCAAACTGAAATTCCGAACTAAATGTGTTACAATGAATACATGCATCACGCTATATTTAATTTGCTAATTGCAAACAAATATAATGCCTCAGTGCTAAGAAAATGTATAGCCGCCATCATCTTGGAATTCCTGAAAGCATTATGTGGTATCCGACTTAACAAGTCATTCCAGTGGTTATTTTTAAACAGAAGGTGGGGGAATTGTCTGAAGCACAGTACTAGAATTTGGCAAAAAAGAAGAGACAGCATAATTAAGTTTCCAGTGTTTCGAAATAGCCTTTGTGTCAAGAGCCCTCCTATAATGCCTTAAAATGCAGCCTACGGAAGGGAGCACACTGGTGTTTGGAACGGAGCTTGTGATTCCAAACACAGGATGTTATACAAGATTAATAAAATAGAGATGTTTGTTGACCTTCAAAATATTTAGGAATTATGTAATGTTTGTCATGGCGTGTGTGAATCTACCATGCTTGTGCCCCTCCTGTGGAGAATGTGGGGTATGTGTGTTGCTGTTTTAATAATAATAATATATTTATTTTGAATAGCGCTTATAAAAGTTAATTCTCAGAGCGCTTTACATACGTAGAATTAAAAAATAAAAATAAAAAAGGCATGATAAACACAATACAAAGTATGTTTGGTCCTAGTCAAAATACGTGCAATAGAATTTTGTACCCACTGAAGTTTGTTCAAAATAGATTTTGATGCTCCTGCTAACAAGGTATTGCAATAATCGAGTATTAATTAATTTCAGCTATTGAGTATTATTTCAGCTACAGGAAAAGGCAGCATAGACCGTAATCTGTTCATAAAAATTTGTAATCTACGAATTCGTACGAGTGATTCAAAAGTGGCTAATTCGTACTAATTCATACGACCTCACTCGTACGAATTCGTACAATTTGTCTAAACCGATGTGGCGGTTATGTTTAGGGGCGGGGTCAGGGGTAGGTCATTCGTACGAAATCATATGAATTGGCTAATTCGTAAAATATGTACGATTTAGCAAAATCGTACTAATTCGTACGAGTGAGGTCGTACAAATTGTTACGAATTAGCCACCTCGTAAAATTCGTACGAATTCCCGTGAGATTGGATACAATGATCAGTAATGTCAAAAAGTGGCACTGAGATCAAGCAGAATCAGTATAGCATCCAGAATCAGAAGCCATCAATAAGTAATTTGTGACTTCAACTAATGCTGTCTCAGTGCTATACATTTTACAAAAGTCAGATTAAAGAGGCTCAAAGAGGTTATTTACAGACAGATGAGAGAGCAATTGTGAGGCAATAAAACTTTCTAGGATTTTTGCAATAAATGGCAGATTAGAGATGGGACGAAAATTTGCTAGATTTTCAAAGTCACGGCTATTTGTTTTTACGGCGGCAATTTTACGTGCAGATGGCGCACAACACCATACGACAGAGAGTCATTTATAATACTCCCAATATAGCCAGACACAAAGAAGAAAAACGTAACTGAAACAACCCAGTTGGTATGGGATCAACATTTGTGGTGGTAGCTTTCATTTTTAAAACTACCTTACACAGGGTTTGAGAATCTACCATGGAGAATTCTGCAAGATAAACACCAGAATATTCCATGTTTGCGGTTCAAACAAATTGGGCAACAAACTCAAACTCCTCCTTCATTTCTCTTTTAAAATGATCTTTTTATAATTCTAATTTGTGAGCAGTGTTTTGCTCTATCCTCTGCGCTTCCACATTCATCAATGTGTCATGCATCGGGTTAGATTTCACTCCTCCACCAGAACTATACTCGCAGATATAGCCATTGCTGGAAGCAAGTGATTATAGTTTCTAAAGTTATAAATATGGATATTTTTCTTACAAAAACACTTCGCTTCAAAGGGCTTTTATTAACCCCCTGGAACTGTGTGGATTACTTTTATAATGGATGGATGTGCTTTTTTGAGAACTTCAAAAAGTCTGGCTCTATTCACTCCCATTTTAAAGCTTGGAAGAGCCAGGATATTTTTTATATAATATAATGTTTTGCTCAAAGAAGAAAATTGTATACGCCGATGGCTTGAGGGTGAATAAATTATCGGATAATTTTCATTTTTGGTGAAAACCAATGCTTTAAGGCAGTGTAGAAAGCAGCCACCTCTTTTGCATATGTGTATTTCATCCACACTTTGACTGGAGAAAGCACCTGCTGGGCGATTTGTGCTTTGTATCCACAACAACTCAAGAGTTCACCGCTTTCTGGTTTCATTTATCAGGCCCAGGCAAGATGAAACAACCGTAATCACCGATCTTGGCCGTTATAAATATCAGGGACATTTTTTGATGTGTCCTTTTATGGGAAAAATGTGCTCGCCTAGTTACAGATGTATCTTTAATGTGCAAATGATCAGATTTTTCATTGAGTGGTAAGCGATCACAAGACAAATGGAATTTGCTCCGACCCACACCCTTTGTTTGTTATTTGCACGTCTTTCTGGTCTAGCTGCTGTTGGGTTTATCGTCCAGATGGATGCACTGAAGCCAAGGGAACCTGCAACATGCTTCACAGATTTCAACACTTGCGTTCACCCATAAAAGAAGAACGGCTCATTTAGAGAGGTGACCGTAGGGGTTGTAGGGTAGAGCTCTGATGCTTCCCCTGTTGACTACAGCCCTAGGTCTCGCGGATCTCAGGATAATTTATATTCAACAGCACACGTGCACTGTATGTCTAGGGTTTACCATTGCTATGGTTTCCAGAGGACTCTAATGTTTCAGAGGGGCCTCAAAACTATTCTGACAGATTGAAGCGTTCAAACTATTGACTTTTTGAAAGGAATGACTGATTTCAATAGGACATGTAGGAATATTGCTATTCAAATAATAATAATAATAATGTTGCAGTTTTTATTTTTTATGCAGCTTGAAATTGCTTAAAGCTGTTTGAAGTTGTCTGTTCATATTGTGAATATTTCATATTATGCATTTTATGGCTGAAACCATGATGATAACCCAGGGAAAGTGAGAAAAGAAAACAGCCTTTTGACTTTAATAAAAGAAGAAAAAGAACTTGACAAACTGCCTCAGAGAACCCAGGAAAAAATGGTCTCATTCACTCATCTGGTGGGATTAAGACTGATTTCTCCAAGGGTTTGGTGACGATAGGAAGTTTCAAGTCAGAGCGTCATCAGAGAAAGTGAAATTCCTGGTTTAGGTATTTGGGTTCAGCCTTGCCGAAGATGTTTTGTTATGAACTTTCTAGTTGTGTTTGATACCTGTCAGTCAGGGGCTGAACTGAGCTTTTAGAGTCACTCCGGATCTAGTGGGATTTACAAACTGTAATTTTAGCCAGTGTCTGGTAATGTAGTTCACAGATCATAAGGCAGGTGACCCTTAGACTGGGTTTCGGTTACTTGAGTTAACTATTATCGTGTGTTTAATATCGGGAAACAATTGCATGCCGTTTATGTCATAAAATGTCATTTATTTTATTTTTGTGTAAACATTTACTTTTAATTTGTTGGCAGCTAGAAAAGTATTATTGTGCAATTATAAAAATCTCTCTCCCTCCTTCTCCATCTGTCTCCATCTCTTACACGCTCTCTGTCAGAAATCTCAGATGGTCTCAGATTGATAATGTGCTTTGCATATGTTTGAAGAAAAAATATTGAAAACACATAGTTAGGATGCATGTGAGGAGGACATGATGATTTCCATCACATTTATTTTCCATCTGGCTTGATGCTTTGACATTTTTTCTTAAAGAAATATTTGGCTTATGTCTGTTTTATTAAAGTGGGAGAACAAGTTTAGTTACCCTTAAATTTAGTTTAGTGAATTAAATTGTGAATCAAATTCAGCCAAATTCATGTACATACTTTTATGTTTTCTGTCTTTCAGAATGACCATGGCTGATTGAGTGGAAAACCAACATGCCAACTTACATGTTTTTCCTACATGATTCACTTCTAAAGGTTTTTTTTTTTCCATTGATGGATATGCATCTGCTAAAATCATCCCTTCGCAGATCTCCTCCATCTGAGATTAAAGTAGGATATTTGCTCATCTTCTTTCCGTCTTCAAATACAAGCTCAATCGAGAGGAAAAATAAAAATAAAATATTTTCATGATTTGTAATCACAACATTTTTTCTTTTGTCAAATCAACTTAAATAATTTATGTAGTTCAGATAACATAATATTTTGAGTTTCTGATGATTAAATCAATCTCCTTCATTGTATTAACTCAATTTATTCATTTCAATGAACTTAAAATTTTAAGGCAACTAGGTTACTTCATTATTTTTATTTTTTTTTACAGTGTATACTTCAGAACTCAGGGGTCTTCCACATCTTTGAGATTCTTAACGTCAGACAGAATCAAATTCTGGAGAGTCAAACTTTGGCCAAGTCAATACATATTACATATTCATCAATGTTTTCTCTGCTGAGTTCTGCTATATTATATATTCTCAATACTCTTACAGGAATTTGGAAGTTTTTGAATCAACGTTTACCTCTGTTTGGTATTTCAAGTGAGGGAGTTTGCATGGACATTCCCAGAGGCTGTATGTTATCTGATAAGGCTAGAAAGCTGAATTGATCACTCCATTCAAATCCCTGTAAGCTTCAGAGATCCAAAAGATAGCTGCTAACCCCCTCTTGGGCTATGCACCAGGCCACACGGATAGGAAACAATTTTCACCGCATTTTTACTGATTGCTTTTTTTCTTTCTTTCTTTTTTAAAGGATTCAAAAGAGACTGATTAATCAGAGCACTCAAAATACCAAAAATCAAAACAGTTCCCATCTGTAACAAAATCTCTTGTAACTCACACAATGACATGTTTTTCAAGAAACAGAAGACAAGGGTGTTTCTTTGACGACAGCCAGCAATTTTTTGGTTTGATTTTAATATTATTTTATAACGAATATATATATATATATATATATATATATATGTTCGTTATATTAAGGGCTGGGGTAAGTTACTTTTAAATGTAATGTTTTACAAAATTGTGTTACGCCCTAAAAAGTAACTAATTGCAATACTTTTTATTGAAATTAAATAATGCATTGTTACTTTTGCAATATTTTTTCTCATTATGTTTTTAACATTTTTCTTTTTGCTGGTTTGCTTAAAAGATTTCATTTCACTGTTATTATTCATTTTGAGGAATACTGAATCTCTTTCTGTGCAAGTGAGATGAGTAAATGCCTGTTCACATTTAGTCTAGAAATGAAAGCTTTAGTGTAAGTTCTGCCAGGAAGACTCACTTATGTCACGTATTACCTTCTCATCTAACCAATCGTGATCTAATCTCGTAGTATAAAAGATCGATACTTACACATGTTCGCAGATGCTGACGCCACATTCATCTCCACAGGAGAGCTGTCAGTCAATAAATGGGAAAACAAAATAACTTGCGTTATTTATTTGAAAAAGCTCAGATATTTTGTTGACAAGTAATGTGTTACTCATTAATTGAAAAAGTAATCTGATTACATAACATCAAGTTACTTGTTATTACATCAAGTTAGTTGTTATGCTTGTGCCCTCATCAATTGTATTTGTGTGCTAGGCTATATTAAAAATCATGAAGATTTAGATTTGTATTGTTTTACCGGTCCTTGATCCCAGAAGCAGATGTTCAATCTTAAACTGTTGAATTGTTGCATAAAGCATTTCAATATGTAAAGTGTACAAATTCGTTTTCTTTCCTTTTTTTTTCATTATTTGGCTTCCTCGTTGTTGTGGTGTCTTTTACAACAAAATATTTTTATGATATTTAATTAATGTCAATTATTATTATCTAGTATTTTTTATATATATATATATATATATATATATATATATATATATTATTGCACTAGTTAACCATTTAACAGTAAAGATGATGCTTTAGAATATCATTAAACTTTCCAGTCAAGCTTTTATCAAGATTTGTCCAATTTGCAGGAAGAGGGAAAATATTATTTAATCATGAGTGTTAAGGATACATAAAATCCTAAAGCTACAGTGTACTTTAGCTGAAATTAGCATATTTATCTACTGTTGGACAAATTAAATAAATAGTGAGATGATGAACAGTTTTTTAAGAGTGTTATAAGTCGAGAGGACAAAAAGTGGCCATAGTAAAAATAAAAAAATAAACAAATTACAAAGGTGTTTAGCATAGTGAAAACACTTTTGCGAACATTATTGAAACAATTCTATACCTTTAATGACCAGAATGTGCACCAAGAGAAGTAA
Organism: Pimephales promelas; assembly: GCF_988280905.1. Classification (NCBI taxonomy): domain Eukaryota; kingdom Metazoa; phylum Chordata; class Actinopteri; order Cypriniformes; family Leuciscidae; genus Pimephales; species Pimephales promelas. The sequence continues at coordinate 22,378,984 of NC_142785.1, read as the reverse complement.
ATATCTGCTCTTTCAATAAGAATAAAATGAATCAGCTTGGCAATAATGAGGTGATATCTTAAAAGTAATTCACAAGTTTCTGTATTTCTTTTTAAGCTGTTTTTGGGATGTTGAAGTCGTGGCATTACAGAGACACAGTGAACACACCATTAGAGCTGTCAGCCTTTGTGTTGAGTGGTGATGTAATGCTACAGAGACATATGAAAGCTCATGGCAAAAAAAGTAACGTTGTGCGCAAATCGAAACCTTTCTGTCATGATCAGAACCTGCTGTGGTGCACATCTGGGTGATGAGAGGTGGGAGTATCCTGCATGGGTTTTCAATGGTTGGTACCATATTTTATATCCAACAGTGTGATTGCTCTTTGTCAGCAAATGGATAGACATTATACAGGCAATCATTTCCCCTTCGATTTTCAAATCTAATGCATGTGCTTGAACGCAGGCAGCATTTTTTTTTTCTCAGCCGTTTTGATTTGAAGGCCCCTTGTCCAACACAATAGCGAAGGCAACCCTTAGATAAATAGTTCTGGTGTTTTTTTTTTCTGTAATGCTTGTTTTGTATTAACTGAAGGTTGCTCTGTCATATTTTCCTGTCTTAGGCAGAAATAATAAAAACTGATTTCATTTGTTGTTGCTCAAGACATGCCGCTCCAGAATATGTCATACAAAGTTCCATACATAATTAAGACTATACGAGACCTTCCGTAAACATCAGACTGTGCTTATGTTAACTGCCTAAGCTGTAGAATTATTACATGTAATCAGTTCAAGTTTCTGTATATTGGTAGCCATGACATCATATGTTGATGTCACACATGCGTATGGTGGCCTTTACCTGGCCTTTCTCCTTCCTCTCTGATGTAAGTGTGCTCAGCGCTGTGCACTCACACCATTTGGCATGTGTTTATTGGCAGAGCTGGATTATGTTCAAGGTGTCTGTTTGACTTGGATGGATTGTAATCTTTTAAACAAACAAACTGCAATCCAGAGCCAAGGCTCGACACCCAGCTGGCAAGGCCTGTGGTTAGCACTGATATGAATGTTACCTCGCTTCCCACATAAACAGTCTGTTTGCCTCAGCTTGGTGTGTTTCTACAAGAAACTTCCATTTTTTTTCCCCATATTGGTGACAATTGAGGCACAAAATGTCAACCAGTGCGCATTTGTTTTGAGTTAGGATTTCAAATGTTTATTGACTATACGGTTTCTTTTGCCGCTGCATATCTTTGGCCTACGTCGGATGTTGCCACTTGGTGGGACGGTCAAGGCTCATCAAATGCTGCTGACCCGTGATGTTACCAACCACCCTTGGACACATCCGTTCTTCCCCCTTCACTCGAATTTCCCACTGAGCCATCCTTCATGGATCATTGATAGGTGGCCCTTTTCCACTCTTAGACCCAGGATCCGTTCTTTGAATCCAGTGAGCAGTGGACACTTAAAAGCCTTTTATTGGGGGGTGTGATGGAGGACATGCTGAGTGGCTCCAGTCTCTCTTTCCTGCCCTGACCCTGGCCTTTCCCTCAAACACACCCTCACCACCACCAGATCCCGTTCTCTTTCCTCTATAACACTTCCCATGTTCCCAGGTCTATGCCAAGTGCTGCTCTGCTTTGGATTTGTTGAAGCTGTTAGTTCGAATGTCCAAATAAGGGAGGGGCTTACCATCCATATCCAAATGTGCCCGTCATAATCCTCATGTGTTTGACTTTGGAAATTAGATTTATGTCTGGAGTGCCTTGAATCAAGTATTTAGGGGGGCTGACTTTGCTTTGAGTTAAAGTAATCCCTAGTAATGCATCCAACACGCTGATTTCACGCAGCCGCCATATTGAAATGGCTCCGGTGGGAAGAAAACCGGAAGTGTCGCCTTGAATCATAGGAGAGCAGCAAATGCGATGGCGTATTGTTGAGTTTAATGTAGAAATTTGTTATTCTAAAAATGTACACACAATTATTTTATACTTTAGACTATATACAATGAAATTTAATAATTTATAAATATTTTTTATATATATTTATTCAGAACATAAAAAAGAAGCAGAAACGAACTATACATATCCTATATTGGGAGCCTGTTCTCATCCCAAAGCGCCATATAGGACGCTTTTGCAAAAGCGTAAATATCCAACGCGCATGGCACCCTTTAACGTAAAATGAGACGCAGATATATTTGGGCAGAAGGCGCCCCCTAGTGGTCTAACCCTTACCCTACACCATACCTAAACTTAACCATAACCGAAGCGTCTCATTAGACGTTAAAGGGTGCCATGTGCGTTGGATATTTACGCTTTTGCAAAAGCGTTGTATATGGCGCTTTGGGATGAGAATGCGTTGATATTGGATATTCATATCCAATAGTTTAAATCTCGGCATGCAGCTTCAGGTTGGTAGTCCAAGAAATTGTTGTCTATTTGTACTTCCGTGATTCTTCCCACCGGAGCCTCGCTTTCGATTTCAAAATGGCAGCTGCGGAAAATCAGCTTATAGACTGCGTAAAATCTGGCACAGTTCCTCCTACTTTCACTCGCTCTTACGAGTCTACATCCCTACCAGAAGCCTACGATCGATCAATGAGCGACGGCTCGTGGTACCATCACAAAGAGCCACAAAATCATTCTCCAGAACATTATCATTCACGGTTCCATGCTGGTGGAATGATCTGCCCATACTCATCCGGAATAAAGAATCCCTGACAGCATTCAAAAGACAACTGAAAACGTATCTCTTCCGTGAGCACTTAACATAAAAAAAAAAAAAAATTCTTTAAATCCTCACTTGCCTGGTTTATGCTATCTGAGCAATGTTTGAACTTTGTATTTTGAGCACTTCTTGTGTTGTTATTGCCTCTTCATGATGATAACTTGTTTGGTTTAGTCCTCAGATGTAAGTCGCTTTGGATTAAAGTGTTTACATTTAGTCTTTTGACTAAATGTAAATGTAATGTAAATATAGCATTATTGCATCCATGTTTTTTATATGCTTTATATTATGGCATTGTTTCCTGTCTTTTGTTTCCTTTTGCCATTTGTTTTATTGTTTCCTTTTGTGTTGTGTTAATTTATCTTATTGTGACTTAGGTCATGTTCTTGAGCATTTAACTCACCCTTTTTTAATTTAGTTTGAACTTATTCCTATACAGATGGACTTCTGAAAATGAATCAATTTTACATTTGTATTAAAAAAAAAATGTTATAGCAAAAATAGTGTTTAAAGGTTTGAGGTTAGCAAAAATGACATTTTTGACTAAATTAAGTTATTTTAAACTTTCTATTCATCAAATAATCCTGAAGAATGAACGATTTGTCAGGGTTTGCACAAAATAAGTAAAGCAGAAAAAACATTTTCAAAATTGATAATAATGAGAAATGTTTTAATAAGCACCAATTCTGCATATTCAATTCATATGCAATGCATATTCAATTCATGTGACACTGAAGAATGGAGTAATGATGATGAAAATTCAGCTTTGCCATCGCAGGAATAAATGACATTTTAAAATATATTAAAAAGGAAACCAGTTATTTAAAATTGTAATAATATTTCACAGTATTACTGTTTTTACTGTATTTTAACTGTATCAAATAAATACAGCCTTTGACCCCAAACTCTTGAATGGTAGTTTATATATAATCTTAAATATTTTATTTTCACATCCAGTAACCTGAAATAGTTCATATTAATTATACATCATAACATTTCTTTTTGAGCATTTTGAAAAATGTAAAACACTTCATGTCTTTACTCTGTTTATTTTCAGATCTAAATTAGATTTTGAATCCCAGGTTTTCAGTGTGGCCTCAAACTTTTGGGACACACTGTATGTTGTTGTTCCTTTTTTCTTGGAACTCTGTCCTGACAAACTCTTTCTTTTATATAACATTTTGCTCAGTAAATATACCCACCCTAGGAAAAACTTGGACATTAGTGATGATAGTTATGCAAGTCTTAAAGGAAACTTAATATTCAAACAATTATTTGTGAGAATTTGGCCTTTAAGTATTTATTTATTTATTTATTTATTTTTATTGAGCCAAAACTTACAACATAATCCCAGCTAACAGAGAAATCATCACAGAAAGATGATGTATTTTGGCTTTTGGCATAAAAATCTAAATCAGCTGATCAGATGGAGAATTTGTTGGCCTTCATTTGGACGATTACTTCATTAATGGTTGATGTAGCCAATCTCTCTACTCATACTTTGTCAGAATGAGTTTATTTAGGTACTCAAGCACTTCTTGAATTTCATGGAATAGTACGCCGCTGCTCTGTTACATTTCGCTTGCAAAAGCAGTGTCTTTAATTGTGCATGCATGCAGTCTGACCAGGAGGAAGTGACATTCTGTCCACCTGTGTGCTTGGAGACACTAAACGGTAGACGTCATCTTAGGTGAAACAATGACTTATTGAACAATCTTTAATACATTATAGTCAAGTGGATAACAGGATTAAATGGCACTTTAAGAGCCTCCTCATTTTCCTAACCCTCATACTGCACCTGCCTGATCCTTAGATCAAAATCAACACAAATTGAAACCTCATTTTAAAACTTCTTGAACTCTGCTTTTTTTCTTCTTCGTTTTTATAGTCCCAAAATGCATTGTGATTTAAAAAAAATATATAATTTTTAAATAAATTTTATGTAAAATAAAATCATTTATTTTCATATAATATTGAATTTTATTTTACTGTGGCCCTATAGGTTTGATTAAACCATCAAAATAATATCAAAAATAATTATTTTAAATATGATGGAAGAAAACAGCTATAGGTTTTATTTTACTATGAAAAAAATCAAACAATGTCTACAACATAATCAGTTGCTATATTTCATTGGTTCTCTCTTGCATGTGTTCATATTTCTTATTAGAGCCTGGCCAAAAGTCAGGTAATATTCGAGGCAGGGCAAAAGTAATAATATTTAACATAAAAAGGTGAAGAGTCAATTTTCGTAGGCCAGGCACCACTTTTGGCCACTACTGTATATAAAACTTGGACATTGATGACAATAGTTGGGCGTCTAAAAGGAAGCTAAAGATTGAAACAATTATTTGTGGGAATTTGACCTTTACTTTTTGTACTAAGCCAAAACTTACAACATAATCCCAGCTAACACAGCAATCATCACAGAAAGATGATGTATTTTGGCTTTTGGCAAAAAATATTTCTATAACATAAAATGTAAAACCGTGATCCGATTTTTTTTTTTTTTTTTTTTTTTGCCTATACTTGGAAGATCAGTGCCTTCATTAAAGGGGTGATGAACTGAGAAATCAAATTTTCCTTGAGCTTTTGACATCAAAGAGGTCATCATATTATAAGAATATCCTGTAAGTTTCAAAACTGAAAGCGTCCTTGTCAGTCCAATAAAAGCTTTTATTGACACCAGCCTCAGCAAACGACTCGTTTTTCAAAGTGGGGAACTATGACGTCAAAGAGGAAAAAACACCACCCCCGCAGAAGAAGATTAACACCTACTTCAACACGGCCACCGATTTGCGCATTAAACGCATAGCTAAATAACATAGCCCTACCTCGTGATGACAAACCGGATCGAGCTACCGAGCAATAAACATGCCGTTTATTAAATATTGTGCAGTGCCTGGTTGTGGAAGAAGACAGTGGCTGCCGCTGCATATGCTTCCTCTGGATTCCAACAGGACTGCATGGATAAACTTTATTTTTAATGACGTTCCAACTGATGAGGGTAAAACATTGTCCGTCTGTCTGCTTCATTTCACTGAGGATTGTTTTGTAAACAAGACTGGATTTGCAGACCGATTAAGAGTGAAGAACGGTGCTGTGCCGTCTATATTGGATCTGACAGTCCAATTGTGCAACACACAGACTCTGGGTCGAACATGTATGGGCGAATCATTCCCGTTGCCATTTTACAACATTGGACGTTTTCAAAACAATTTCCCCCAAGTGCATCGACAGATGAGTAGAAACTCATTATAATATGCAAAACTTTTACTTCCAAGTCTTCAGTGCGAGACGGCCATAAAAACCAAGCGTTTTTCAGCTAGGCTCAAAACTAGGGTACAAAATAGCCTATTTTATTCCTTTTGATCATAAGTTGACCTCAGACAACAATATAATAAAATTTAAAAAGCCAGTTCATGACCCCTTTAATGACTGATGTAGCCAATCTATCGACTTGTGCTTTGTCAGCATGAGTTTATTACTTTGCAAACTTCTTGGATTTCATGGGATACACAGCAGCTACGTAACTTAACTACATGCAAAAGCAGTATATGTAACTATTAATATATTTTTTTCATTTTAGTTTTTTAAGGTATTAAATAATGTCATAAACAGAGAAGAAATAAAGCACTTTTCTTGAAATTGTCCCATAGCAATGTTCTAATATAAAAAACGACAGTATTTATAGCATAGGCTAGTCGTCAGCAAAAATGTCAAAATTGACCCAAGGACAAAAGAAGGGTTTAGAATCAATTTAAAACCACTTGTATTGGCATGCAGAAGTGTATGTGAGATGTTTTCTGCACTGGCTGACTGGTTTCTGGAGGAGTTAAGTGGCGTCTGAGATACTGTGGAGCAGGCACAAAAGTGTTAAACACACACTGAGGAGCGAGTCCCAGCTGACCTCTCTCACACACTCCTGCTTTCCCTGTGGCTGTGGAGGTCCGTGCCAGGTCCCTGCTGAGTAACGACTCTAAACAGGGGCCATAACTCAGGTCAGATGCTTTGTCAGCATCAATTTATTTCGGATTTACTCATGCGACACATTCAAGCACTCGTTCCTCGAATTTCTTGGAAATGCTTGGGCCTGCCAGCTACTTTTGAGCAAAAGCATGGCATGTCAAGTGGCCATGAATTTGGGACGATTATATTTGAACTGCGGGAAAATATGTTCCCAATAGATGTAAAGTAAATGAAAATCATTTAATTTAGAATGCGTCCTCAGAGTTTGCTCATATACATCTTTTAGTCATTCTGTAAGATACATAAATGCTGTAAACATTCATAAAAATGAATATTTGTTTGGTTTACATCACAGCGACTCTATGTAGTTTTGTGTACTGAGCAGCCTGGACCCGGTTAGACTAATATAGAGAATTTCATCATGAGAGAGCAGACAAGATTAGGACCAAAACAAGTCGTCCGATACACATTTTCTTGTCAATCTATAGCTCAGACTGTGCAAGCTTAAACAAACAAATAGATGAATGGAGGCCTGTGGGTTGAGTTCACCATACCGGACAAAAAGAGCTGTTTCTGTTGTGACTGTACCGTTCCCGTCTGACGAGGAGATTCTTTCCTTTTCTCGCCTTTTGTAACATGTCTTAGACATTCCAAAGTGCTACAAAGCCTCTACTTCCTAATTGTGGAATATTGTTTACAGAGGGTTCATTGAGAGTTGGATTTAGTGTGTGGGCACGGCCCAACAGGAGAAAGGATCTGTCAAAGCAGTTTGACAAGAATGATAACAAACACACTTCTTTTCACATATATACGTTGCTTAACTTTATTCATGTACTCTTTTTCGTTATGAAATTCACTATAATTACATATAGTACAATACTGGCTATTATTTTCTACAAAAAAAAAGATTGCATAAATAATTTAAATGATGAAATTGAAAAAATAAATATGCTCATTCTTTGTAACAGTCTTTTGGTCAAAGAGAGAGAGTGGATCCATTCATCGAGGAGGATAACGCTCAATGAGACCACACAGGTACAGTATATACAAGTTGCTATTCATGGCAAGTCTGCTTACATTATAAAAATCCCTTCCAGTTGCTATTTTAAATACACAATTGAAAAATAAGCAAATATTATCTGCACTGAACAAAAAAAAAAAAAAGAGGGGGAGTCATGAAATGGCATTGGCTTAATCTCTTTATCCTGTGTAAAATCAACATCCAGCCCACAATCTCAGAGTTTGGTTCACTTATTTGTCTCTTCTTTTTCCGGTCAGATGACAGAAAGGATGGCACCATTGGTGAAGACTTCAGGAATGGATGTAGGTAACCTGCTAGCGATTGCAGATAGCTGGATATCCCCAAATGGTTTCCATTGAAGGAGGGTGCAGAAAGGTTTTTTGCCCGCGAGGAATTTTTGCAGATTCTTGCACACATGTGGGCCTCTTTTTCGGGTTTCTAACAAACAGGAACTGACCATGTCTAGAGGAAATGGCTTTTTATGACTCAAATCCTAACACAGGAATGGAACTATTTGGTAATTAGGACAAGTCACAGGAATATCGTTTGCGGTTCTTGACCTCCGGGGACTTGGACCGTGGAGGGCTGACACAACTTTTCGAACTCTCCATAACGTGGCTCTTACTGCCAGTTCCGATCAGTTTCTTGTTGAAATGTGAAGTTGCAGAAACTCACATGGTGCCTGGCTCGGTTCCCCAGCCCGTCAAGAGCACTCATGGGCTGGTAAAATTGACCAAGGTTAAGAAGTCTGGGCTTCAACGATCTGTCAGCAGCGGAATGTCTTTTGGGCCCGACACGGCTGGACGCTCAAATCAAACGCTGCTCCAAGTCCCAAAAGAGGAGGACAAATCTGGTGCACAAACATTCACATGAGCGCTTGGTGGATTGGTTGAGTGCTCAGTGTGTTTGCCCGTATGTTAGCTTACCCTTTCAATGAACTTCAAACTTGAAATGAACTGCTTGGGTAAGAATATGTGGAGTTATTCCTCATGAACTCTAATATCATCATCACATTCCCTGAACTAATCTCACATAATTGTATACGTCTTTTCACTCAAGCATCCATTAGTCCACTGGCATTCTGTGATCAAACTGGGACTATTTAGGCTCAAGAGCACATTCAAACAGTGAGACATCTGAAATACGTTGGAAACTTCTTGGCATGCCAATAAGTTTGTTAAATGCTAATGTGTGTATTCCTTTCCTTGGATTGCAGTTTCTGAAATATGTGTGCGTATATGTAAAGGTGTATTTGTATGTATGCAAGAGAGAGTTTCTGTATCAGTTCAACTTTCCCCCTCAGTACGAATTGCTGTTGACCGAGGGCACTTTGCTACGGTGCTTCTTATTGCGCCGCGGCTTCTTAGAGGGCAACTCCTTGACATCCGATTGGTTGTGATGGCGAGTGTAGCGTTTGCACTTGCAAGACGTGACCACTCGGATTTTGTATGTCCTGTTTGGTCCGTTCGGACACTGGAGTTGTATCCGCTGGGTGCGGGAGTGAGCTGGGATGCAGCGGTAATCGGAGGAGCTGCTTCTCCACCATTTTCCCCTTAGAATTGAGTTTGGCATGAGATGAGCTGGAAGGCATTGACCAGAACATACCAGTTCCTTCACAGGTTTGACACTACGGCAAGATCCATCAGTAACGTAGCGGGTAGAACGCAGCTCCCGGCAGCTTAGTTCAGAGGCTCCTGGAAAAGAGAGCAGATTAGTTGAATGTTTACAAAATGGTTTAAGGATGCATCTTAAATAAAACACAGCTACCAATGCTGGGATTTATTATAGCCTGTGTAACACACGGGGTTTTGGATTGGTCACAGCTACGATAAACAAAACTGATTTTATTTTTCATGTTTTGTTATATACACAGGCATTAAGCAAATGTCCTAAAGTTGACTTTGTTGTGTTTTCCAAGGAAAAAAAATGACTTTTTGTCCAACTCTAAAGGAAATGCACGATCATAGTTTTTATATCGGCTCAATATGTTTTTGTTTTTGTATTTAATCTGGATTGGATGTTGCCACTCATTTTTTGAGGCTGGAATTGATGAGAAACCCAATCAATTGGAAACCCACAGACACTAAACAACATACATTTACCAGATAGTTCTGGTAAGTACAGATAGGACCGAATCGAGAGACTTCTGTCTGGGTGAGAGCTAACATTTTTGCAGTAATCTTTGAATTTAATGTAATCTCCTCAAACAACATCGACAATGTCTTCATTTATTTTTCGCAGTTTGTGTCAGTTAAAAAAAAGAAACTGAGAGTGAAAAGATCCGTTTCCTTCTTCAGCTCCCCTCCTGGAGAAGAACAAAGGATTTATGTGTGTGATGAGTTCAGGTTCTGCCTCCCCTGATTCCCAGAAAATCTGATCTGATGTTTTATGAGGAGCTGGAGGAGAGCCAGAGGAAGATGAACATATCTCAACATGACCCCACACTGACCACCAGAGAAAATACACACATCACCTCTTCAAGATCAGCACACGAGAGTGTGATTTCTTTCTCCAACACATCCCACCCCCTGACTGGCGAGTGTAACATACATGCTTGGCTTGAAAACTGTTTCCTTATGCTGAAATACAACATCATTTTAGGACTGTTCACTGACATGACTAGTTATTTGGAATTATCTTGCATCTTCAGTTAACTTAACCAATTGCTCAATCCTTGATTATTTTTATTACCTATTATTGTGACAATACTCTGTGTAATCTGGAGGATTGCTTATTATTATTTTTGGAAGTAATCTGTGTATTTATTTAGCAATAAATTTAAACATTCCAATTACTCAAACACAAGGCTTTACTTTAGTCCAAAGTCTTGATTTGTGTTCTGGAACCAAGCTCTAAGGGTGTTTTCACAAGAGTCCTCTTTAAAAGAACCAAACTAAGACCCCTGAAAAGGGCCAATTGTTAAAACACCCATCTTTGTTTTACATTGTGTCTGCTAATTCGTCCATCCACATACACAAACACACATTGTACATTGTTAGAACTACTGTTGGTTTGAATTCACAGTAGTTTTACTTTTCACAGGTGGGAGTCATTCTCATGGCAATGCCCTGAAGAAAGGACCCCTTGGAAAAACTTCTCACATTTTCAACTACCCTGAAACCATACTGTTGCAATTAGATGGTTATGGAAAGGCAGAGCTTGTCTAATTATTTAAAATTGGGGATACAGCAACAAAAAAAGGGTTACTGAAGTTAGTGTATCACTTGGGCCGGTGAAAAGGTGGAGCGGCATCCACAGCATGCATTCTTTCTGAATTGGAGCTTTTATTTAAAAGCGGCACATCTATTTAGAGCCAGGATATCCAGTTTTGTGGAAGTTTATAATGGTCCTATGTGTAGCCCATATACACTATTAAATACAGGGTGAATTTTTAAAGTCATTGGTTTAACTAATTGCTGGAGCAAATATCATTATTAGATAGGCTTGTTTATTTAGTCAACTTTTCAGTTGTGGATGTCTAATCTGTTTTAGATAACAAAACAGTTTAGGTCTCAAGTTGTAGCTAGTGAAAATGATCTAATTATTATATTTGAGATTAAATTATGAATTTATTTAACTTGCAAACACGCAAACCCTCAATAACTGCAGCATATTCCTGTTAAAATGTTCAGATATATTTCACAATCTGTATTTATCTACATAAATATGTAATCACTAATGTACTTTAGTGCTTTCTTAATCAAACAGCTTCAAATTCATTAAGTCAAAATAACTAAATTGATATCAGCATTGGGTTACCAGGGGGTTTATTAACTTTAAAGAACATTTTTGAATAAATTTCTTTTTGATTACAAAAGAGCTCAAAATCCATGTTAAGAATTGGAACATCTATACAGTATTATGTTATTTGAATAGAGCTCTATACTTTAAATTAAAGATCTGTTTCTTGTTACTTACCATAAATGCGTGTGTTGGCTGATGACCTCCTTCCTCCGTTCTTAGCCCGGTTCATTGTGTTATTGTCAGAAAGTTGTATCTGCTCCTCGGGTTTATTCGTGTCCTCCGTGTATTCTGGTATAATTTCTGTAGCATCATTTTTTAAAGCCCTCCATCCGTGCGCCGCTGTGAAACATCCCTGTAGCAGCACCAGCAGCAACAGCCGCGCGCCGCAGTGCACGAGCGCTAGAGACACCTGCATACTGAAATAACGACTCGTTCAGCGGGCAAACTCTGACCGGTTTTCTTCTCTTCGTGAGAGGCTTTCCTTTTTAAAGTAGTACCACAGGTTTCGGGTGGGGGGAAAACAGATAATTTAGCGCTTACACGAAGTGGGAGGGATTTAGGCAAAGTAGCTCATTCAGAAACTGATAGGGAGGAAGGGGCACCCGCAGAAGTGTAAGGTCAACATGGAGAGAGGAAAGTCATCTTTTTTTCTTATTTTTTTATTTTATTTATTTATTTATTTTTTTTACCAAAAATGAGACAGTGTGTGATTACTGCTCTATTAGGCCTACATCATGTATCGTTGCAACCCGGTATCACGACAAGACGTGAAATAATCACGTTGGTCCACTTTGGAAAACGTGTAGAACCCCCTCAAACGTGAAACTTACACGTTTGCGTTATTACACGTTTGGGTTATTGAATGTTGTTTTGATTGATGTTATTGTATGTGATATATTTAGGATGGACATTGGAAAAGTGTATATTTTGTAATAGGCATTTTATTGTTCCCTATTTGGTTTGAAAATTGATATTGTTCAATAAAAAATGCATGTTACAACAATTTAATTGTATAACAGCTATTACCAACACAGCAACATTTTTCTTCTCGGAATTAAAAGTATAACATTAGCCTACAAATGCAGCGAACACCTAATGTCTCCTAATCTGTAAGCACTAAGGTGCTAACCTGGCACTGAAGATCATACAGGAGTTTCTTCCCGTTGCTAAGCAACGGAACTAGGTCGAGTATTTAAAAAGGTTATGGTTAACACATTTAACGTGGTTTAACGTCGATGTAATACGTTGTTTTAGCATACCTTTTGCTTAAACGAGGAGCTGGGGCCCCTGGACGCCGGAAAAATAGACGTTTTTCATTAAAAACGTGACATTTAGACGTTTTTTAGGCGTGGATCAAGGGCAAGGCAAATGAATCCTTTCACCTTGAAAATGATGTTTTTTTGCATTTTAAATAATAGAACATTTCTCAGTGATCGTCAATAAAACAAAATTCTGTCGTTATGGCAGAGGCGATTGCGTGTAGAATAGGTCAACCTCCGGGTATCTTACGCAAACGTGTAAGTTTCACGTTTGAGGGGTTAAACCATAGATATATGGGTTAAACGGTTAACCATCTAGCTACACGTTTTCCAAAGTGGGCCAACGTGATTATTTCACGTCTTGTCGTGATACCGGGTTGATCAATAGCTGTTTTTTTTTTTTCTTCACTTCAAAAGTTCACAAAAAATGTAGGCTGCTACAGTCATAATTTGGGCCTTTTTCTTTCTTTAAAATGTAGGCCTATTTTCTTTGTGCTATTACATTATAGCCTTCAATTATAGTTTTATTATTATTTTGTTGTTGTATTGTGTGCAAACTATGGCCTGAACAAGTTTAGTTATAGCCTATACTTTTTTCTAAATTAGCCCATCTTTCAGCAGACACAGGCAGTTGATATTTCTCTGACGCAACACAAATTATAACATACATGTTGTGATATTTAAACAGAATAGGCTACTAAAGTTTTTTGTGATATATTTATGATAACAAATTGGGGCTAGAGAAGCAATAAAATAGGCAGCTACCGATCACAATGGAAAACATGTCTTGTGTTTGTTAGCCTATTTGGAGACCTGTGAATTTTATTTGCTATGATGACTAAGTTTAATCATAACTGGAACTTTTGAAAGTCTTATATAGGCTATCAGCAAGGACAACTTTTACTACCCCAATCCTTCTTTTCATTTGACTCTATTTTTGTGTGAATATTTTTGGGACATGTTATCAGTCTGCCAGTATAAATTAAAGACTACTATGAATAAGCAGTGGGACACGCACAAGATACAGATGCTTTATGTCACATAACTGTCATGTCAGCATTAAATGCATCGCTTTGTACAAACACTGCCCTCTTGAGGGAGCCCAAACAAGCAAAAACCTGGAAAGGATATTATTTCTCTTTCATTGCATAAAACGTTCTGCTTCTCCTGTCTGTTGCATTATTTCTGCATGAAATTCTTAAGCTAAGCAATTGTCAGTGTGCATGAGACTGGTTGAGCAATAACTTCTAATGCTACACGGATACATTGTGTCCGGCCAGTCTTTTGAGCTTAGAAACCACTTTGGCAGGATAGATGGAATTAGTCTGCAATCCATTGTGACTCTTCTTTTTGTCCTGTCATCACGAAGAAAAAGAAAGATCACAGTGTCCACCACAGGCCCAGTCTGATTGTAGCCTATACTCTTTCCCTGTCATTCACTAGCTGTTTTTATACCTCTTTGGGTTTGTGCACAGAACACACAGTCTCCAGGCATGCTTTATCAAGATAGCAGCTTGAGCATAAATAACACTTAGATGTGTTCCAGATTTACAAGGGCTGCCAGCAAAAGATATTTGTATAAAGAAGGAAAAAAAGGGCAACACTATGTCAAAGCCACATAAACAAAGCATTTTACTCATCTGGACTGACAGGGCTAGACTCTCAATGCATGAAAGGCAAACATACTAACTTGCAGCTGAGCATTAAAAGTTTTCAGAAAATGGAACAGGGTCAAAGTTGAGCAGAAACGTTAATCTTGCGAAAACAGAATGTGCTCTCGGGGCCTGCTAATACGTTTTTATCACCAGATTCATGGTTAAATCTTGTAGGCTATAATAATAATGAATATCATTATTATTATTTATTTTTAAGTTAACAACATAAATATTGCTTCATATTTTGAATCTTATTTAAACATAATGGTGGCTCAAGTGTCACTTACATTTATTTACAAGATCTTACATGGGTCATAATAAAGTGTGAAAATTTTCTTTTTTATATGATAATCAGCACAATTTTTCAAACAAACTAGAGTCAGCAAAAGATATTTTTGCCAGGGTCGATATTGTCCCCACAACTTTTGAAACATCTCCCAGCACGGATGTAACTTAATAAAATACTTAACAAACAAATAAATAAAACATAACTAGTAGAGCATTCATTTAGTTTGTTTGTTAAATAAGAGGCGATCTATCACACTGAAATACTGTATGTTGTTTTTGGAATCAAGTGATCAAAGTGCTTGTTAACTCTGCAATGTGTGGCGAGATAAAGCGTTTTCTTGTGGCTCGCGGATGTTGCAGAGACTCTAATCGTTCCGGTGAAATCACAAAGTAAAATGCACACAAATGTGTCCCTGCTTGATATACAACAACTGATAAACATAATCTGTTTTAATGAGGAAAAAGAAAAAAAGAACTACGAGTGCAAAAGTTCTACCACTGTGTTACTGTCAGATCCATGTATTTGTTCACGTGAAAATTCTCGGCACCAACGCATATTAGATCTCATTAAAGGACAAATTAAACACAATATACTGTACCATTTAAATCGATTGCTGGACATCTGTATGTTATTGTACATGGGTACATCTGATTTATGATTTATGATCCCCTCCCCCCAACAACACACCTGTCCCACCCACTTTTTGTAGCAAAGTTATGCCACTGAGTTATAACACTTCACAAAGCCTGATAAGAGGATACACATTAGTGTATAAATATAATATGTGGTAAATGTATAGTTTGCACAAAATATTAGTGATTTTTGTGCGATCGTATAGCTGTCCTGTGAACTGATGTCTCATTTATAAATACAGCCCTGACAAATATTATTATAAAAGAAGCATTTGTGCAATGTTACAAAAGAAAAACATTTATGGATCATATTTTATCTGTACAAGTACCGCTCCCCTGCAGCTTATGAACCTAGACAGTAATACCTCACTTCTCAATCTGCCAAGTCATTTCCATTTGTCATTAGTAGCACATTTTTCATGCTGGATATTCTGAAAATTTCACATAAATAAAAGCACATTTGGTGTTTAAATAAGCCATGACTAGCTGAATCATACTAAAAGCACTTCCAAGACTAAATCATGTTTTAAAATACTTCATTTGAGTTTAAAAGCAGCGGAAACCTCAGCTGTGGTTTTACTGAGAGTCTCGGCAAACCTTGCTGACCGCTGGGTCCGTGTGTTAACCACTCTATGTACAACAGGGCAGCCACAAGTGGGATTGTAAACAAGGATCACCTCCACCGATTCTTACAAGATATGCACACAGACTGGTAGTGTTGCAGCTATGCATGGTGAGAAAAAAGAACAAAATGCCAAGCCATTAAACTCATTCTGACGAGGTTATGAACAAATAGGTTTGTGGGAGAAATATATCTGCAGTGATTGTTGCGAGAGAATATTATTGACAAATGTAGTGCGTCATTGTTCTCTGGTTCCCTTTGTTACAACCCAGATTGCTAGTTTTCCCAAAATTATTTATTTATTTAATCAAATCAGGTCCAAGGTTACTGGAAGTGAGAACAATGAACAATGTCAGAACAACGTCATTTCAATGTCTTGAAATGATCAAGCAAGTTGGCATTGTCATTTACATACTGTCACCGTGATTTCGCCAAGTAAGAAGAAAGTACGATATATTTTGTTGATCCTGGAACAACATTCTTGTCTGAAAATTCATCCCAACCCCTAAACCTAACCCTACCCATAACTTAACCCTAGAATCAGAGGGAAATGATATGTGAATGACACCTTTCATAAGGTTGTGAGTCTAAACTTGACATAAACTGTAAACGTGTCCCTCAAATCTGATTGGTTGATTGAAATGTTGTTCCAGGGTCAACAAAGATGTTGATACAGGAAAATGTTGAACTTGGTGAAATCATGTTCTCCTTGTGGGTCATTATAGATATGTTCAATCTCATTGTAATGAATAATTTTAGTGTATTAAAGGGGTGATGAACTGAAAAAATCTAATTTTCCTTTTGCCAAGAGGTCATCATATTATAAGAACATCCTGTAAGTTTCAGAACTGAAAATGTGCTTGTTCGTCCAATAAAAGCTTTTATTGACACCAGGCTTTCAAAGTGGGGAACTATGACATCAAAGAGGAAAAAACACCACCCCCGCAGATGAAGATCAACGCCTATACTTCAACACGGCCGGTTTAGCCGGCCAAGATCAATTTTTTTCATTCAAAGCCTGCACCTTTGCTCTAATAGCCGCACATTCTGCTTCAGCCTTTAGATGAGTGAAAGATTCTCATGACACGCAATTGAGAGCGCTTGTTGCTTCGCAGCTACGCGTGACACTGTGCGCTACTTGAGATGCGCTATCTTGGGGCTGAACCGAACTAATATCGTCCTGCTCCTCCTCTTCTTTTTCACAAACTTGATCAACCTCAAGCCAGTTTGTGACACCTTCTAAGAAGCTTTTGAAAAGTTGATATTTGGGTTGATACCATAAGTTATCAGCCTCCTTTTCATATGCATCTTTCATCAATTTTTGTACAGTTGCTTGTAAACTAATAAACTCAGCGAAAAATCCATCAAACGAGATAACTTGTTTCCTAACAGTTTCTTTATCCTGTCCAGCTTCAGTAAGACTATTGATTTCATTTCGTTTGCGTGTTAAAACACCAAGCTTCCCCCTATGTGTTGTAATTAACTTAAACAGTTCTTTTTCTTTATACAAATTCTGCTCTTCAGGCTGTTCGTCTGCCATTTTTCAAAGATTAACTCAAAAGTTCAACACACAAATGAGAAGAAAAACGAAAGTGAAAGCCCATTCAGTTTGTGGTGTAAGCACGGCGGCTCAAGTTCAAAGTCATTATGTGAGCGCAGCGGCTCCCTCCAATTCAACGTTTTACTCACGAACATCCAGTTAAATCCTCCCAGCGGGAAACATGTATAATCCACATACTTTAGAAATGCAGCTCTCATTCTTCCAAGTATCCTATGGGAAAATCCATACTTCTAACTTTCCAAACGCAGGTAACTTCCAAATGTTCCAATGCAGCCATGGTTTTCAAATCTGTAGTGCCTTCCAGTAAGTCACTTCGGACGCCTCAGGGGTTTCAATAGATTGTTCGTTTTATTCCAGTATAGTATTTGATTCTCTTGATAAATAAACCAACAAGTAAATAAATTGAAAACCATATGCCTGCTGGCGTCCATGCATTTCCAACATCCAATTCCAAAAACTGTTCCACACATGGGTTCCTCGTTTGTTGACTAATTGGCAAAGGTGTGCAAATTTAACTCCTTCTGTTCCAAGGTATTCCAAGACCGCAAGATCATGATTCACCAGCAGGGGTCATTAAATTAACTTCAACATAAATGTCCCAATCACAAAATGGCTCCTACAAGAACTGCCTGGATAAAATTTATTTTTAATGACGTTCCAGCTGATGAGGTAAAACATTGTCCGTCTGTTCGCTTCATTTCACTGAGGATTGTTTTGTAAACAAGACTGGATTTGCAGACCAATTAAGAGTAAAGAACGGTGCTGTGCCGTCTCTATTGGATCTGACAGGAATTGTGCAACACACAGACTTTGGGTCGAACATGTATGGGCGAATCATGCCGGTTGCCATTTTACAACATTGGACGTTTTCAGAACAATTTCCCCCAAGTGCATCGACAGATCAGTAGAAACTCATTATAATATGCAAAACTGTTATCCACTCACAGCAGTGGGCGTTTACTTTCAAGTCTTCAGTGCGAGACGCCAATAAAAACCGAGCGTTTCTCAGCTAGGCTCAAAACTAGGGTACAAAATAGCCTATTACTTATTCCTTTTGATGTTTTTGAATGCAAAAACCAAGCGAACATCATAAGTTGACCTCAGACAACAATATAATAAAAATTTAAAAAGCCAGTTCATGACCCCTTTAATACCTCAGCAATGTGCTTGTTATGGAAATGGCTTACTTGATTTCACAAGATCAACAAATTATGTGTGTTGTAATCTTTGATGGAAAACTCAAAATATGTGGATCAGTAATTCACATGATATTTTGCAACAGTTGGTAAGAGCCGAATGCAATTTTCTTGAGACGTGAATCATTCTTTCATTGGGTGTTGATTTTCTGAGTGGAAGTGTCTCTGAATTTATTTGAGACCATTGAAATCTAAAGCAGATTTTTAATTGCAGAAACACACAATGATGATGTGCTCTTCTGATGGAGCGCCACTATTTCCCAGAATGCTCTGTAAAGGTGCGTTAATTAGCCACAAAGGTATAAAAAGAGGCTCAGCTGCTGAGCATGCAGGAATTTATTTGGGTTCTGAGAGAGAGTGGGGGAAAAGGAAGTTATTTCAAGAGCACGTTTCAAAAAGCTCCACGAGTTTGCTTTTTTATGGGATCAATAAAACCAGATAACAAGCATGTGAAAATAATCTAGCTCTCTTGTATCTAATCCAATAAAGACTAATTATAAGCAGGACTAATAAACATGGTCATGCCACTGGCTGTCACGTGAAGATAGCTGATGATGGAGTGGCAGGAAAGATATTCCCACTGGCCACCCACACTGAAGAAACTGTGCTGAGAAAATAAACCTGCTTTGGGAAGGAACAGGTTTCAGACACCTCACAGTGTGAACTTCTGTTTTTGTCAATGCTGTCGATTTGTCATGGACTAAGACCACAGATGTGTATGCAAATCCTACTTTGTGCTGATGTATTCTTCGTTTGGGTTTCCCTTTAAGTCAGAGGTCACTCTAAAAGGTCATTTTTTACTGTTGCCATACCAAGTGAAAAGTGCAAACTAAATTCATACAGCAAACAAATGTTGTGGTTCCCTGTTAAGTGGCCATTTTCTGAATATTTTTGGTTAAAATAACTTTTTGCCACTTTGGTTTTCTGCCACCCACATTGAGACTTCGATGTCTTCCAAATCTAGCAAATGGATTTATACTTGACCTTGCAAATAGGGGTCAACTATGGAGTCTGTCCTTCATTAACTCGTGTTTCTCTGTTGTATCTTAGCTTGGGCTTATTTATGCATCAATAACAGAGCTGAAGATCCCTTTTCATGTGGTTTGTGTGTGTGTGGCTAATCAGAGATCATTTCGGTTGATCTCCTAAAATAATGAAGTTGTGCTTTAGATGTGTCTAATTTGTTGTTCCACATGACTAGGAACAAGTGCCGTGTGTATATTTCACGCCTAAAATCAAACAATGGCTTTGGAAAAATAACAGCGCATCCAGCTTTTCTTCCCATTTGCTTCCAAATCAAACACTCCCGGCAGTATCTCACCAGCATTCTGACTTGGGCCCTTGGAGCCGCACATCCATATTCTGCTGTTTTTTACATGACAGTTCTTTAATAAATATCAGACGCACTTGGCAAGGCCCCGCAGGAACGCCACAACAGCAGAGTGCAGGAAGATGAAACGAGCAACACCACTGCGGGCACAAGTGCTTGGAAGAGGATCTGAAGCCCATCCATTCCAAGAATGTTCCCTCCCATATTTCCCAATAATTAGCGCTGCTCCACAGATGTTCCTTTTTTTTTCTCTCCAGTTTTCATTATGGGAGCAAATGGAACAAAAAAAGTTGAAAAGTGGAAACATCATATGCTTTTCATTTAAGCCAGTCATTAAGAAAGACGACAAAGCAAAAGCGGGATATCATTCACAAGAAGTGCCATTAATAATGAGGTTTCTAAAAGATTCGTTTTTAGATTAGTTGTTACTGAAACTATGTTCTTCTGCCAAATTATCTATCCGGAATTTGGTCGAGCCCAACTGATTGTTACACAATCTGTCAGGCAATGTTTATAATAATATTAAACACAATTATACTTGTCTTAACATAACAATTTCCCTTTTGTTTCTTATTAATTTAACAAATTTACATGGACATAATCATCCATGACCTATAAGAATTAGTTTACCCAAAAATTATAATTATGTCATTCCTCATCATCTCAATTCTTGTATTTGTGTTTCTAGAAGTTATTAGGTTAATTCAATTGAATTTAAATGTAAAAAAACACAGTATATATATATACACACACACACAGTGCTGCTTGAAAGTTTGTGAACCCCTTGCAGAATCATGTTCAGAGGGATCATACAAAATGCTTTTTTTTTGTCCTGAATAAGATATTTTTCGTAAAATAAGTTTACTGTCTAAAAAAAGTTGAATTATAAAAATGACCTAGTTCATGTTTATCGAAATGTTTACGTACCCATAATTCTTAATACTGTGTGTCATTACATGGATGATATATGACTTTGTATGGGAGGGGGGGGGGGGGCATCATTTGCATATTTGAATAATCCAGCAGTGATTTTATGATTTTGATATCCAACTTTTCACACTGAGGAGCTTTTTCACAACTATTAAAAAAGGTTCAAACATTCAACGATACTCCAGAAGGAAACACAATGCATAAAGAGCCAGAGTGCGAAAACTGAATGACGATGTCCAATTTGTCTTATGTTGTTTAAAAATATTTTTTTCTTTATTTAGTACTGCGCATTGTAAGCAACAAAAGAGTTAAGTTTACCTTGATCTTTAAATGCAAAAAAAATTCTCCCCCAGCTCTTAATGCATCGTGTGTGTCTATGTCTGTTTTAGCTGCTGTGTTTGTCCTGACGTCTGAAGTGCTATGTTTTTTTTGTTTTTTTTTGTGGTCCTGCACGGTTTGTGAGTGTGACAGGGTGGAAACCCAGGACAGAAGTCTCTAAGGACCCCACAGCTGGGCTAGGGTAATTGCAGTCTGCACGGGGTTATGGATAGAGATCGGCCCAAGTGTCAGACCAATTGATTTGAGCGTTTTCAATGATCCTTGTGGATATATGAAGCCTGAAAAGCTGGTCATCCCCAGTGCCAGGTGTGCTGAACAAATGCTAAAGGACTTCAAAAACCATTCACTTCAAATCACAGGGAAATTGTCATGTGATTCTGTGACAGAGTGTTATATGAATATGTGGATATGTGGTATGTGTCAAAAGAAAGTTTTTTTTTTTTCTGTTTTGTTTTTTTATGGTGCAAGGCGCACAGGACCCCAGAGGAAGGCAGATTTATGGAAGTGTTTGTCTCCATCTGTTGGAGACAGGCTATAAACTCTTACCATAAAGCATCTCTCAGATATGTGCATAAATAATGTACATACTGTAGCCTACTTCCATAATATTCACACACCCTGACCCAAAACCTTGACCCTGCTCTCATATTTTATAATGATCTCTTCAACATAAAACATGATGATATATGCATTACATCTAGCCGTGAATATGAAGTCCCCATTTTGTCTTTGTATATTTGCTGAGGCAACTCTGTTGCATTAAAGTCTATACACAGCTGAATGTTACCCTACTTATCTCTGTTACCTAACAGGAGTAATTAGGGGCTGTTGTAAGTGCTTTTTCATGTGCCTCATTCTGTTGTAATCAAAGACCGCAGAGGCCCACAGACAAGGACTGCTTGCAACACATAGGAGAACTAATAGTCTATTGTCATGCAAACTACTCTAGGACATGAGAAATGAGTCCCTCTCATGCTTCTAGGAGGAAATGCAAAAGTAATTGATGATTGCACTGAGCAATGTAGTAATATGAGAAATGAAATGGATATGTGTGTGTGTGTGTGTGTGTATTTATTTTTAATATGTGTGTGTAATTTAATACATAATATAAATAATTATTGATAGGCCTACTTGTTAAAAGGGCTTTGTTTAATTTATTAGGCTAGTCTACTGTCAATAAGAGAAAAAAAGAATGAATAAATGAATTAAATAATAATATAATCTCATTGTTGCATCGCTCTCTCTCTCTCTCTCGCTCATACACTCTAAAAATTGCATTTTTAACCCAACGTTTGGGTTTGTCCATATTTGACCCAAAGTTGGATTAAAACAACCCAGCATTTTTAGGTTAGATTTTTACCAATTTTTTGAATGAAAGATCAAAAGAATAAACGATGCATTTATTTTTTTACAGACATTTTTGATCATATTTACCAGGGGTACCATTGATTCTCAACATTTTTTTATTTTGTCAAATCAACTTAGATAATTTATGTAGTTCAGATAACATAATATTTGAGTTTCTGATGATTAAATCAATCTCCTTCATTGTATTAACTCAATTTTTCCATTTCAATGGACTTAAAATTTTAAAGCAACCAGGTTGCTTTTTTTTTAAGTTAAACCAACAATATTTTGTTACAGTGTGTATGTATCTGTGTATACTGGCTTCAAACTACTGAAAAGTAGTGTATGTGCACAAACAGTTCTCTACAAGTTTCCTCCACACAAATTGACTAGCTAATATTTGTATATTAATTTTAATTTTATGGGTTTACTACCCCATAGGTTTAACCATGCATACCTAGTTAAAAATCGTAAGCTGAATAAATCAAAGACAAAACAAATGCACAATTTAATTTTAGCCATTTATTTTGCCATCATAAAACAAAAGAACATTTTTCCAATGTAAAAAAAAATAACTGATTTAATCAAGTGCACTTCAACAAAGTGTCTGTAGAAGCTGTACACCTTGCTTTGTGAAGTGAAGACATGAATCAAAAAAATATATCTAATCCATCTTCAGGATAAGGCTTTAAGGTGGGATGTTTAGACAGCCTGTGTCATGTGAATGCATTCAATTGACCTTCATTTCAACCATCCTGTAAATCCTTTCCTGATTGAGTCAGATTAAAAACAAAACCAGAATTCTGTCATTCAGCCGCATCAAGCAACTCCCTAACTCAAAATGTTAAGCATAATTTGAGTGTGAACATTTGTGCCAAACCCTTCTGCCAAATTTGCAGCTACTGAGGTTTCCGTGTCCTTTACAACAAACAAGTGGTCAATCATTTTACAATATCACATTACAGCAACAACACAAAGCATACAGGAGTAAAAGACGGCACATGGACGATATAGAGTTACGTTTAGTCAGCGGCGTGCACACATGAATGCAAATGTGCTTGTACGCGTGGACAAAACAAATGTCTCCGCAAAAAAACACAGACAATACTTTGCACCGATGGCTAAAAAATGCACGTGCATCAAAAATGCATCACTTACGCACATCGACATGTTAATCTAGACACCTTGGACCGTTTGTGTTCAGTCTTAGGTAGTGTTCCTTCAGTGTTATAGAAATAAAATGAAACAATCACACACTGAGAATGGATGGGACATAAATACAAAATGACCAAGCAGCATTGTGATTCATTATTATTTACTATTGACATCATCAAGCAATATAGTGGTACATTTTCATTTAATCTTCCCTGTATAATTACACTGTTTACAATTTCTATACACTGTGTAACATACAATCGGATATATATGAATAAAAGGCAATACATAGCAGGACAGTTTGTGCAAACCACAGGGGTTATCAACAGCAGATGGCAGTGTTTCTCCTTCCACAGATCCTTTCAGAAAAGGGCGTGTTCTTCATCTGAAGCCAAAAGCGCCAGTTGAAATTTCCAAATATGCTTGTTCAAAATGCGTCATTGTTGCTTTTTGAGGTTAAAAGTTGCTGCTAAAAACTCAGGCAGATTTTGTTTGCCATTGGCACACCATTTTGCCATCCTCATTGGTTCACGTTTTTCATGACGGCACACAGGGTTCCATACATAACTACAGCTGGTTAGGTTGTATAAAGCCTAGGTCTCCAGATTATAATAAAGGAATGTTTATAGTTTGAATGCTTTCATACATATAGGTATTTGTCCATTTGAAATATTCTTAGACAAAAACCCAAGGATAAAATGACTATGGGTTAGATAGTAGCTACAATATATGAATGCTGTGAGGTAGCCTGCTACAATGTTATAGCTGTGAAAACAGACTTCGATCCTCTAATACATATAATTTACAGAAAATAACAGTGCAAAACACACCACTCTCCATCACAGTGAAAAGAAAAACAGAATAATATGGAAGCTTTTAGCAAACAATGTGTATGAAGCAAAATTGTGTCTTATGGGTAAATGTGCAATGGCATTCATGGTGTTTTAAAGTGAAGTGAATGTTGACAACAATATATTAGATATTTCTATTGTTAATAGATACTGGTCATACACAAATATCATGGACAGGTCATATACATTCATATATGTCAACATCTAAATATATACAAGTATAGGCTATATATCTGGAATATAGAAATGTAAAAAAGAGGCATAAGTAGTGCTTTGCGTTATAATCTATCCTACGATTTGTACTATTATTTCCCCTCAGTAATAAATATGCAGAGGCCCAGGGGCTATTAATACTGTATTAGATCACAATCGAAATTAGATTAATTGAAAAAGCTACATGTTCGAAACTGGCGCATGCACTTATTCCAAAGGGGTCATTTTATGAGAAATCTCTTTTTTTGGGGGGGGGGGGGGGGGTGGGAGTTAACTTTAGGAAATCTAAACTTTCTCCTCAGTCCAAAAACACCCTTTACTAAAGTCAAGATACAAAAAAAGTCTCATTCTGAAATGTTTAACATTTAAGATGCCAATACATCAACATGACCCAACCAGAAAAGCTATATGAACAAAGTATGATAGATACTGTTGTTTCTAAACACTAGAATAATCATAATAATGATAAGTCAGAGAAATATTCTGTGTTGTTGTTGTCTGATGTATTTCAGTCTGATCTGAAAACGGCACATTTCAATGTGGACCATTGAGTTAACCTGCTGAAAAGACGCTGTTTGAAGGACAACCATCAATCTAACTAGTTTCATATGCAAAGAGGATGCTTACATAGAAGACTTAAAGGCACAGCAGCAAAAACGGCCTGTTTAATTGGATTAACGTTATAAGTGGACCTCGGGGGAAATTATTAAATGATAAAAATATGTATGATATGACCCCTTTAAAACCTGAAACAAGCCAGGAATGCAGCAAACCGAGTCAATTCCAGTGCTAAAGCGATGCCGTTTAAAAAAGACAAAGCTCGGCCCAAAGTAAACCAATCGAATTCAACGGCTACCTTAAAATATCTACGCTCCACATGCTTTGCACTCCTACCTCTGATCTTTGAACCAGCAATATAAAGGCGCACAAAGCCTCTGGGGTAATAAACCTTGTGTAAGGGCACATCATTAGGCAGTTGGCATGGCAGAGGCTCTCTACCTATCAGACGTGTCTCTCTGGTCAAGGCTGACTGTGATCTTGTGGTGGACAAAATGTGGCATGAGACTTGGCAGTGAGAGACAGTGATTCCAGAGTAAAGAGATCTAATGGGGCTGATTCATTATCACTGCTGCATAGAACCGGGTTGAACCTGTTTGTAGCATCTGATGAAGCCGAGCTTCGACATACGGTTGGCTTGTTGATTGTATGCTACCATTTGTGGAATGTTAATTTATCTCATGTTAAAAGAGTAAATGGGTTGTGTGCTGGTACACAACAGTTTTGTCCTCCTGTTTAGTCCTGATTTAAAATGCTGGAAAGCCATAAAAAAATCTGGCTATAGTTCTGTAAATGAGTTAAAAGGTGTATTTTCGTGCTTTTTTAATACCTAAATATCATATTCCTCCACATACAAATAGGAATGGGGTAAACACTCGCAGTATTTGTGGCAAATAGGAGCCCATAGGATGATTGTGCTCTACGTTACAGATGATGATTGGATTGGGCTAATCTGCTCCAAAAGTTGAATTTGTGAGATATACAAATAGTTGGCAATTGGAATGCTTTTGGTGTACCTGGTGAAACACAGACACTGATTATCATGGGAAATATGCAAAAGCAAATCAGTTGTGATGACATATAAAATGCTACCCTTGCTCCTTCTACAGCCTTAATTATTCAGTAAATTTCCCTTTACCAGCCAGCTGGAAGCAGGAGTAATTATTCAGGATACGGACAACACCTCAGGTGACTGTGTATGTGAGAGTGTGTGTGTGTGTGTATGTGTTTGAATACACTTTGTATACCTCCATGCATATGCTCTGGATGTATGAATACATTCGGTTAATATACTAGGAAAGGAAATATTTTGCACACTAGTCTGACTGTGTGAGCCTGGATTTGTGAGTATATGTGGGGGTAGAGCATATTCTATCATTTGGTTTTCAACTTGCCCTCCTTTGCCAGCTTTTCGTTGAGTTGGCATAGCTGGCACAGGAATCCATCATTCGGGCCAATTTCTCTCTTGTGTCTTACTGTAGCTGTGGCAACTCGAACATCCATATTGTGACGGAGCATGAGGTAAGCGATGACGATGGTGGGCGAACGGCTGTAGCCCTCCCGGCAGTGAACATACACCTTTCCTAGAAGAGAAATAATGAACAAAAAAAAATTAAAAAGGGAGTGTTTGGAGCGCTACCATGATCTCATCCTTTAAGGATACAAATGTGGCTTCTGCCACAACATCCGTTTTATATATTACGTTGTGAACCTTCTCTAGTCAAGGAAACCTTCAGACCAATTCCCATCCAAACATGCAAACACACACGTACACATCCATTATTGACCTGCTGCCCACTCTCCAGGAGGAATTCACCTTGCCAGCCCTAGCTGCGCTTATTTGGTAGATAGAGCATAGGATCTGAAACCTGATGCCTCCTCCACCAGCAGCCTCACTTACTTATGTTCTCCTGTGAGTCTTTGTGCTGTTTATGTTTCAAGGAGATAGTCTTCATTGATTCCTAAATCCCTACTCCCTGTAGAACAATGTAGAGCTACATATTTTCAAAATCAACTAGCCAGTTGGTAAATTTAAACAAAACATTAAGGATGTCCCCCTGTATACAGTAACTGTACATGATCACATAGGACACTTTTCCGCACCAGCTGGTACAAATCTTCATTGCTCGGATGGACAGTATAAATAACATTTAATATTGACAGTATAAAATACTATTTAATTTCAAATTCATTCACAGCCAGCAATATTTTTCTAAATAAGGTTTTTGTTGTTAGGTTTTTTTTCTGATGTGTTCTTATTAACTGCTTTAAAATACATGCTGTTAACCAAACCACTGTCAAATCATTTAAATTAAGTGTGAGAAGGAAAACAATATTATCTAACATAACCACAGTGAATAACTGTATAAATTGCAAATTAAGTTGTATGCGCATGCCTTAAAAAAAGCATAAATCTGTATTCAGATTTCAGATTGAGCACTTTGACATTTGCAGTATATGTAGCTCACTCACAATTGTAATAATCAATAATAAATAATCATTAATATGCTAAGGGAATTGGCATTGTAAAAATGTGGAAGTAGACTTACAGATATAAAAACGCTTGTTTGGTAATGTTTACTCATTGAAATCAGATGTCATGAGAAATTCAGTTCTTTATTTTTAGTAGTATATTTAAGATTGTAACCATGGCCCCTATATTTTTGATAGTAATGTTATAATATTACGTTACTCCCTCTTTCAGAAGTAACTAATTCCTTTATGGAAAGTAATATGTTATAATACTTTTGCATTGGTGTTTCTCACCTGGGCTAGGCATGCTTGTTTGTTTTTTAATATTTTATTCTAGGTTTTATTTGTATAGAGACCGAAACAATAAACATATATAAAAGTGTGACAACAGCGATCCAATGCGTGTATACAGTAGCTAAAGCTAATTTGCAACACTTGTCCCTAGAATAACAAAAAAGTTCTATTTTTGGCAAATGTAAAGGCACCATAAGTGAAATGAATTGGAAATGCAAATTCATGCCTAAACAGTAGAGGGCGCAGCTCAAACCTTTCAGCTGTAGATTACCATTCTGGATTGCAGAAGAATAGGACACAGGAGAAGAAAATTCAACACTCTTAGGTCCTTTCCCAAATGGCACACTTCATATGCACTTTAGGTCTTGTGGACTTACAATGGCTGCCGCGTGCATGTGTCCAATAAGTCCATGAGACCGTAGGGTTTCCCATTTTTCATTTTAGGTTTCAGAAGGGTGCTCGCGAGAGCCCCCTTTTGTGGTCGATATATGCGCCCTCGATGCGCGCTTTTGCCGAGCCCGAACTGAAGCGAGCTCCGCAGCAGATTTTTGCAGATTTTTTTCGGTCGATATACGCCCCCTCGATGCGTGCTTTTGCTGAGCCCGAACTGAAGCGAGCTCCGCAGCAGATTTCCACCCGACAGTCAAAGCGCCGTTACATCACAAAAATGCAGACTCATAGTAAGACTGTGACTGTTTAGGGTGCCATTTGGGACAGGGCCTTACTTCAGCAATAACAATAAATAAATAAATAAATAAAAACACAAATGTGATGTTTATCCAAATAACCAGTGGTGGAATGTAACGAAGTACAAATACTTCGTTACTTTACTTAAGTACATTTTTCACGTATCTTTACTTTACTTAAGTACAATAAATAGTGCATACTTTTTACTTTTACTTCGTTATATTTTGCAGCAATTATTCTACTTTCTACTCCACTACATTTCTACAGCTTCTGTTACATTTTCGTTACATTTTCTGTTCAGTTTTTCCCCTGCCAAAACGTAATCTGACCGTCCGTTCGTTGCACGTTTGTCTCACCAGTGACGTTTGGTTGCCATAGATACAATATATCAACCCGGTCACACTAAATGCGTCTCGCACGCAGTGTGTTTATCATGCAACTCATACGCGAAAATTAGTTTTTACGTGCATAGGAAACACACCGTGTGTAATATATGTTTGGTTTGGTTAGGATTATGGCAAGCCAAGAGGTTCAGAATTACACCATAAATGAATCGCGTTCACTGCCAAACATAGTTATTAACATATAGTACTAAGGATAAGCATGATATTGCCTAATTGCAAGCTTGTTTCAGAAATGGTGACATTTTGTTCCATCATTATTGAACATCATTATAGGAGTAGGCTATTAGGTTGAATGTGTTAGAATTAAATGTTTTATTAATCATTAGAAAATAGACATTAAGATAATAAATTGTTATGCAAGTACTTTTACTTTTAATACTTAAAGTACATTTAAAATAAAGTACTTTTTACTTTTTACTTAAGTATGGTTGTCATTGTGTTACTTCTACTTTTACTAAAGTAAATATTTATCTGGGTATTTGTACTTTTACTTAAGTACTGAGATTCAGTACTTCCTCCACCACTGCAAATAACCATCATATTTGCACAGCGCACACAACGCCTCTGCACCTTACTCCCGATTTCTCTCAACATGGGATG
Organism: Pimephales promelas; assembly: GCF_988280905.1. NCBI lineage: Eukaryota > Metazoa > Chordata > Actinopteri > Cypriniformes > Leuciscidae > Pimephales > Pimephales promelas. Next base: position 22,349,151 of record NC_142785.1, on the reverse strand, counting down.
AGAAGAGCTGCCCATCAATGAATGGAAAACAAATTGACTTGTTTGAAAAAGTAACTCAGACTCAGATACTCAGAATGCGGTTTTCTAAAAACAGTCCTCAAGTAAAAAAAAAAGCTTTAACAAACGTATTTCACTGCACTGCAAGTCACATTTTTAAATGCAAACATTTCTTTGGTGTGAATGACATTACCATCTAAACTATACTTTGAACTTTGGCCTCTCAATTCTAATCACTGAAACTGCTCAAGATAATTCTTAATTTTAGGCTCACTGTACTGTATATGGGTAAGGCAAAAATAAAGGTTTATTTTTTATGTACTCACGTAATAGAATCCTGCTAAATAAAATCCTAAAACAAGAATGGATCTAAGACTAGTCGATAAATCAGCCATCGTGGCCCACCCGATGCAGAGCATATTTTTAAAGACTCAGATTCAGTGTGACTCAGAGGCAGCGGGAACACTCAGACCTTTATCCCTCCCACTGCTCATTGTGATTCAGCCTGCAAATTCACCAGATGACATCAAGTCCACTTTAAATATGGCTGTCACAAATGTCAGCTGAGCTCAGTCGGGCTGTGAAATGGCAGCATATATTCTAGAGGTTTTGTTTCAGCTTAAGCTCTCAGTGAAAAGATTAGTGTCCTCCCTCGACCCAGGCTTGGCGTGTGATTTACTGCTTACTGGGTTCCTTCTGCCAAGATGACTTGCAATTAAGATGCTTTATAATTGCTCCTCTGTGTTAGAGATGGCATAAAATCCATGCCATAAAAGATGGGTTTAAATGCACCAATTAAAATGACTTGTGTGAGATATCTAGGGATAAAATGTGTGTATAGGGACTACCAGATCCACTATGGAATACATTCTCCATGGATGCATATAACATTTCACTAAATTGAAATACTGTATTATTTCCTTTCATTTTTTACATCCTGACAAAGCACTAAAAAGACAGTGATGCATACAAGAATGCTGGCATAAGGGAAAGGGGTTGGTGTAAAAATAAGTAACTTGCCTTGTTAGACAAAGGTCAAGTTATAAATGCCACAGCATAGTCGTGCATGTCATTTTTCTCCACAAACTTAAGACATTGCTGGCTTAGTACTTCCTGAATTATCAAGAATCTGTGTCATTTTAAAGGGATAGTTTGCCACAAAAATAAAAAATCTGTCATTAATTAATTACTCACCCTGGTGTCGTTTCGAACCCGTAAGACTTTCGTTCTTCATCCGAACATAAGTGAAGATATTTTTAAAGAAATCTGAGAGCTTTCTGTCCCTCCATAGACAGCTACACAAATACCATTTGGACGCTTTAAAAAGTTCATAAAGAGATTACAAAACTAATCAATATGAATTCAGCGGTTTAGTCCAAATTTAATAAAGAGACACAATTGGTTTATAGAATAAACATTGAATTTCGTGTTTTTTTGACGAGGGGGAACCAATGAGGTTCATTCTTGTGTTTCGCAGAGGTTTGTTCTTGCGCGTCAGGCCGGTTCGGTTGAGCTGCCGTTTAAGTTCGCTGATCAATGTTTTATGTAAATAAAAGCCTAAATTAAAAATGTTAATCATAAAAAGCGACCAAGTCACTTCAGAAAATCTAGACTTAACGGCTCCACTCAAATGGATTAGTTTAACGATCTGAATGAACTTTTTGAAGCATCATAGTAGTTGCGTACCTGCCAATGGAGGGACAGAAAGCTCTCAAATTTCATCAAAAAGATCTCCATTTGTGTTCTGAAGATGAATGAAAGTCTTGCGAGTTTGGAACAACATGAGGGTGAGCAATTAATGACAGAAATTTCATTTTTGGTTGAACTATCCCTTTAAATGGACTGAACAAGATTTCTACAATATCTTGGGATAGTCTTATTGGTGAATGGCAAATGCTTTCTTTATAATGAATTTACATAGGTCTAAAAAAAGACCAAAAAAGAGAGAAGGATGAGCAACCAACCTTTTCCATGTGCCAGAGCCTTATCAATGAATTCTGCCGCTTCCTCAAAGAAGGCACTGATGTTGAACTGCTTGGTGTCATTGGCCTGTATGCCGTGGTACGTGATCCCAGTTCCTGTGTAGAACTCTGCATTGGTGTTCACATGCATAAAAGAGTTTCCCTCTGCGACATTCAGTATGTGTGTCACACCCGCACGCTGCAGACGCATCACGTTCTGTGCCACAAACCTGGGGAGGAGAAGCAGAGCACGTGTGAGACTCACCTGGAACACACAAACCAATTTTGTTATGGTTTTATGGTGATGTTGTAGTTGAAACCAGCAATTTTTGAGTCCGAAGTGTGTTGAGACCGAGTCAATGAAACCAAGACCTTGAAATATTACCACAATGTTAATTTTCAATGAAGCCCTGTTCACACTGTCAGCAACCTACAGCTACAAATAGATGTGGACGTGTTCAGTATAAAAAGTAAGAACACGAAACCACAACGGCAAATCTTAACAGTAGTGATGTTCATAAACATTACTAGGTCAACCAGAACTAAGAGAGCCAACTAAAGACCAAAAAGTCCAGCGACAGAATGGCGAACGAGGCTCAAAAGTTGGCCATCTCAGCAACATTAGTGATAGCAACCTTTGGTGATGTAGTGCGGCTGATTTCAGCGATGTGAAAATGTTTTTAAACATGCTAATGAGCCGTGCTCAAAATTCAACATCTACCAATGGGAGCGAAGAAACTGTTCTATGCAATTTGTCTCTGGCAAGTGACAAATAAAAATTCATGGGAAACCATATCAGAGAAATTATTGGCATTCATATCTGGCAGCAAGAAAACTTTGTCTTTGACAAAAACATAATTAAAATAAAGTCCCATTCCCATTTATTATAATGTATATGACAAAAACATAATTAAAATAAAGTCCCATTCCCATTTATTATAATGTATATGCTCAATTTATGTCGTCTGCCTCCTTAAATGCTCAAGCTCTTTAAAGCAGGAATAGATTCTGATCATTCATCAGGAAATAAAAATAGTTTTGAATGAAATTCCAATTGTTGTGGTGTAAACTCTGCTACTATTTTAAATTGATAAAGATTTTTAAAACTATACTTAGTTATAGTCCTTTGTGTGAACAGGCCTTTACAACTTATTTTACCAGCACTATCTCAAACTCTAAATGTAGATCTAGATTAAAATGTAATGACATTTTTTCGTGTTCATTTCTTTCACTGCTGAATCATTAATTCTTGATAAACTGTTACGTAATTATGTTAAGTACATGTTTACGCATTAGCGATAAACAATGACAATATGCACATTCTCAGTTTGTAGTTCCAACAAACCCAAGACCATGCCAACCTCACCCCAAAGCCTCAACTACGGAACAGTCTGCTGTGTCTAGTTTAAGATTGATTGGAGTGAATTGTGGAGCCGCTTTTAGTTGGCAGACATGTAAGCCGATGTCAGAGGGCCCCTGGAGACAGCAGTGTTCGAAACCAGAACAGACACACCAAGGAAATATTGGCTGCTGCCCAGAGGCATACAAAGAGCCAGGCGTCCAGCGTAGTGCCCAAAAATAGGCCTTCAAGTCCACAGAGAGAGAAAACAAGAGATCAGAAGAGAGCGGAGCAGAATGCTCTGCAATGTAGTGACATTGTCTGTATTTTGCTTTAGCACCTTGAACTCTTTCATCTTTGTCTGCTAAAAATCCAGCCTCTTTATGTCTCTCATCCACTCCTCAGCAGCACCATCCCTCCTTACAATGTAGAAGATGAATGACTGCACATATGGGTAATGGAGAATATATATAGTATTACCTAATACAATTAAAACACTTACCTAAAATTAGACATGACACTGTATTTACATAGTATTAAAAAAACAACTTAACTTAAAACTAAATAAGGATAAAATTTGCAGCCCTTTTGGTTTATAAGTGGAGGATGTAGCAGCCCATCAGTCTGCAGCGTAGTCTCTTCAGTGGTGATGAAGTGATGGACTCTGACTCTGATGCGCCGCCCAACGCCCATAATTCAAACTCTCCCCTAACAAGTGAGTCTGTCTATATGGAGCCTTTGCAGATTGTAGTCATATTTCTCCCTGTGTGTGTGTGTGTGTGTGTGTGTGTGTGTGTGTGTGTGTGTGTGTGAGAGAGAGAGAGAGAGAGAGAGAGAGAGAAACAGAGAGAGAAAGTGTTTGCTTTGCATCTTGTTCACCTGTCTTGCACTGTGTTCACTGCAGTCCCTTCACATGCATTATTAATGTAAGTCTTACAAAGAGTAGTGTGCAATGAAAAAAGTGCACCATTGCCCCATACTGCACCTTTACACATGGTATGGTGGAGGTTAGTTTTAACATGAACTGATACAAAAATGTTAGTAGTGACAATGATGCACAAATGCAAATTAAAACATCAATAAGCATCATTTAGGATTTATATATAATCATAATGACTTTATATTACAAAAACAGGATCATTTAGGTCATATCCTACAGTCATAATAACACTAACTGAATAATAATAACCCCAAAGATTTGGCACACTCTTATATCTGCACTCAGTTGCACTCTTATAGCTGCACTCAATCTGAACAAACAACAGTGCAGTACATGATACACATGGAAGTAAAATAATGACAAATGTTTATGAACCAAAAAAGCGTTGAATTGCATTACTTGAAAAAAATATGCATTGCATTAACCCTGCTTGCATTTTGATGGTCTGAAATTCAACATGGTTGTACTTTTAAGCAGAGAATATTTCAATTCAAAACATTTCACACACGTTTTCATCATTAAAAATTAATAATCCATTCAGGTTTCACTTCCACAATATTCATTCTGTTTAAAAATACAACCTATAATATTCGAAAGGCCTGCAATTTTCGGTCCATTTTATTTCACTTTGGGAATCTGTTTTGCAGCAAAGATCCACAATATAAAGTTAAGAAAAGTAAACAACGGAGAGAAATATGTATACTACCTCAGATTTAACATTTTATCTGTACATCAGCATCAGGATATACGATTATAATCTCATTCACAGTAGCGAAAGCTGCTTACATGTGCAAAACTAACTGTGAAGACTTAAATGTAAACACAGCTTTTGTCTTTATCAGCTTTTCCATATATAAACTGGTCCTGATAATCATCACAAATACTTACCACTTGCACCATTTCTGTAAATCTGTAAACTGCCGTTGCTCTATAGTTTTCTTTGTCAACATGCGCTTGCATCCTGCTGCTGTTGAGGAGGTTGACTAACAGCTATGGAGATAATCAATCGGCAATCTATTGATACTCCTGCCATTCCCGGATGTCAAACGTTGAATTTTCACGACTAAATTGGAAGCGAATTTGTAAAACGAAACAAATATTTTTGAGAACTAATCCGACTGATGTCATGATGACTGATTTTATCTCATGTTTTCTTTGATAATCTATACAGTTATGAAAGAAAGAGAAAAAAATAATGTACTTTAGACTGTTTACAGCACAAAATCAATTTATAAGGAAAAGCAATTTGTGTGTGTTACTTTAAAAATGTATTCCAGGAACAAGTCAATAACTAAAAATGTACCTATTTTGTTAATGTTAATGGTTAAAGTACCTAATGCAAATTTTAAAGTCAGCATGAAACAAAAGTTGCAATTTAGATTTTAATTTCTTTTGATAATTTTAATTTCTTCTATGTAAAGCACTTTGAATTACCATTGTGTATTAAATGTGCTATATAAATAAAATTGCCTTGCCTTGCAATACCCTTTTCTTCCTATAGACTTCATTTTGTTTGAATGATTGATTGAATAATGGTTTGCTATTGCTGTGATCTCATGTGAGGGACAGGTTGTCCAGCTCTCACGCCAGTAAACACATTATCAGAGAAGAAGAAATGTTGCTGCAAGTGGGAGGGGAGTTATTTTGTACAGAGCCCTGCATATGACATGCGGACAAAAAAATATTGTTCCCACAAATTAAGAATTCATTCCCACCATTTATTAATTAATTTCTTCGTTTTAGTATATCAAGGTCATGTTGAAATTTCTCATTTAGATCTAACTAAGACAAGGTAACGAATTTGTACAACTTGGCCACGATTTAGTAAATTGATGGAGTGAATTATATGTGCGCATGATTTGCACAGTGTACAATTTAAAATAGTCCTTTACGCCACACTGTGGGATCTCAGACGTCATTAATGTCAGACTGTACAGCAGTCAAGATGCATAAAAAATGGATGCACGCAAGAAGTCTCCAGTGTTTTACATCATCAATCCGTGACACATTCGGAAACAAAAACAATAGCGTTAACTTAGTCATGGCTTTTCTTTAAAAGAAAATGAAAAAAAAAATTCAAGTGATGGTTTGTTGTTCTGTGATCAGAGCCACAGAGCCTCACATTTCTGACAGAATTTTTGCCGGAGGTAAAATTTGATGGCAGTGGTCATTAATCGACTGTCTGCGAAATGTCAAACTAGCGATCAAAGACTTAGGACTTTGTACCAGGATAAGAGGAATCTTTTAGGATTCTCGAAATTTGTCTCAAATCATGACCAAAATCGTACAGAACCCGGCTTTAAAACGAGAGAACAAATTAGTAAAATGTGCGTATTAGTAAGTCTATTAATACGCACTATTAAGAAGAAATAGTTCATTTGTGGCCAGATATAGGCCAATTGTTGTTTTTTTCCCACATGTCATGTGATCAAAAAAATTTAATTGTCAATTGTGATATCATGGCAACTTTAAAGCTGCAGTCTGGCGTTTTTTCTCTTTGTCGCCATCTCTGAACCTTTCTGGATCCGCCATTCTAATTGATAAGTTTAATTATATCAAGTGCTGTGAGAAAAGGCTATAAATCTCCACTTCCAGCATCCTCACACACAGTAGCCTACTAGCCGAGACTCCTTCTTTATGTGTACAAATGTGACGTAATGACGCAAAGACATGCTTGAATCTCCCCCGGAAATCCACCAGTACCACTGGAATTAAAAACATTACAACCGCTTTGAATCGAGCTAAGGCAGCAGTTTTGAACACTGGCTGGTAATGTATTTTCTCAAATATGTAATTTTTAACCCCAAAAAGCTACGGACTGCAGCTTTAACACCTAAATATAAGTTAACTAACACAATCTGGCTACCTTTATTTTTGGTTTTAAGATAACCCAAAAGTCTATACAAAGCCTTTACAGACTTTTTGTCATCTTAAAACCAAAAATAGTGGAGACAGTGGACGTGTCATGGATTTTGAAATTTTCATAAAAGTTTATTTTCTTTAGCTCATGAGAAAATGAATGACTTATGATAGAGGAAATATGCATTGGTAACTAATAATTTATTACAAAGAAACACGTGACTGATGTAAGACTGAAACGATTTTGTAACCAGTGATCTCAGAGATAGCAAGATGTTACCGATAGAGGACAGTCGTGAAGAAAAGCAGCTTCCCTTGCAGTCTGACTCGCTATGTAAACGTTATCAAAAATCTCCAGTGGTGGCTTGGCTTCGTGATGTTCTCATAGGTGGAGAGGTGACACACTCGCTGATTTGGTTGTTTCGCTCCTAGACCATTTAAAATATTCGGCTAGTATTCACCGGGAGGTTTTATTTATTGATCCAGCTACAGATCAATTGCCAGTGCCACCTCCTCACGAATCAACACATTTGACGAAGAGCTGTAAGCAGATACCTGTCAGTGTTTTCCTGCTATCAGAAGCAGACAAGTCTGCATGAGATCGTTTGAACTTACGCATTGCCGATGTAAATCCTGGGAAAGACCTCGTTGAAATGTTGTGCTGGGAGGCTATAAAAACCGCTGCCGTTGGACAGCAGCTTGTTGAGTTGTTGTACAGTCGCCTCGGTGTCTGGTATTGTGACTTCCAGTGGTACCTTCGCGGGGCTGAGATGCTTCTTCATGCTTCTGTCCTCCTCCAAAAGCAAAGCAAAACAAAAAAATAAAAATAAAAGAAACAACAAGTGTCTAGTGATGAAGATGTGACAGCTTTCGAGAACCCAGCATTTTATTTCCCTCCCCTCTCGGTGTTATTTGCGAGCTTTCTAGACGCTTTCGCAGGCAGACAGACACACCCGGACTCGCCCACCGGCGGTCTGATGTGATGCTCCGGTGATGAGGTCGGTAACAGAACTGGCGGAAGATGGCGACAACGCCCCGATACACGAGTCAGAGCGGCGTTAAAGGGGACTCTACTCGCTCGTCGAATCCATCCACATTTCAGACAGGTAGACAGCATTTTGCACATGCATGTCGGTTGTTGTGCGTAAAATAATGCCTTTAAAGCTCATTCTCAACACATAATCCGTTTAGTGACTCCCATTGATCTATTAACACGGATCATCGACCCCTCCCTTCGTGTGAGGCTAGATTTGTGTGTTAATTGATGTTGTGACAGCCAGGCTTAGTAAAAGTAATTAAGATTATTTATTTATTTATTTCTCTCTCTCTCCTTTATTTATCCAACAAGTGGCTTTTAACCCACATATTTTAACTCTGAAACTTAATGTCTGCTTTATGAGGTCAAATTTGACAGACCCCGAATTCAATTACAAGCGCTCCAATTTGTATTACAAAGAAGGTTAACTAAATATTGAGTGACATAATTTGTGTGTGAGCATAAAATGTGTATGAGCTGTGTATATGAGCAAAAAAATATATATATATATATATGAAGAGTTCAGATGCAAAAGCCTCTAAATGCCATTTGAAATGTTCTTCTTTAATGATGATTTTTATCAAACTTGTATATTTAAGTTCAGTAATTTCACTTAAATAACAATTAATAGGTAATTATCATTGCCATTTAAGTGAAATTACTGAACTTAAATATACAAGTTTGATAAAAATTATCATTAAAGAAGAAAATTTCAAATGGCATTTAGAGGCTTTTGCATCTGAACTCTTCATATTGTCCCCACATAATGTAGGCAACCGGGGCCCACGGCCACTTGTATGGTTTCAAACAAATAAAGAATATGGCTCATGTTTTTTATTTGAATCATAGCCACACTAAAACTGAGATCCTTGCAAAGTTCACATATTAAGTGATTTATTTTGCCTAGTAAATTTTCACTCAGAATATAAAGTGTATTTAATAGCACACTAATACTCTAGTCATTCATTTAAAAAAATGTATTACTTTCCATCATTTTTCATCTTCCATCCTAGAGTGTCATTTTCCAGTATTGGTGTTTATTTTTATGAACTACTTCTGCCTTGTGAGTATCATTAAAATAAATAATAATGCATTGTTTTTTATGAAAGCATGTAAACAAAAATATCCTAAATTTGTAATCAACTATTAAACCACTAGAGGGAGTAACAGTACATGTTTTGGATTTTAAACAAATCTGCACAGACAGCATTTGAAAAGCCTAATGGTTTAAGGGTCAAGACACAATGTCAATGAAATAAACTATATTTCTCTTCCTTTTCCTATTTCCTATTTTATGTTTCTAAAAAAATATGTATTTTTTTAAGTGTAAAATATTTTTATTTGTCCAAAACATTACTGAGTGCCCATTTAAATGTTTTTTTCCCAAGTGTAAAAGAAGAAGAAAAAAAAAACACCTGAATTTACTGACCAAAATACAGGTTTTTAGATATATTAATTTAAGTAAATAAGTGAAATACATAAGTGAAGCTACCAGTATTATCTTTATACCAGCTGTTTTATGGATAAAACTCAGCTTGTCACAGAATCCAATAGACGACGTTGGCAGAAAAGCTGATCAATGAGAGGAAAGTGTTAGAGCTGGTCTTGTGTCTAATAACAGTTGACCTCTGCTGTGACCTTCTATTCTACAGTTGTATAAATACAATCAATCTGACTGGTTAGTCTCTGATTATATTTTGGAGCGGTAGTACACTTTTTTATTGGAATGTCAAGTCTAAATGTCATTGTCTGCATACTCATTGTGACTTGGATGACATGATATTACAATATAAAGCCAGCCATTGTCTGTTGCCATAGCAATAAAATAAGGTGCCATGCAAGACCATAGCAATGAGCCTTTCAAAAAGATGCCTAAGATCCCAATTTATTTATTACTTGTGTTTACATTTCCTACAGAGAGAGTTCTCGTGTGGATTTCTCTTCATAAAATATAGCCAAGGGCATGATTTGAATATTTTGGAAGTAATGGGTTGGGGGAAGGACTGCATCAGTTCAATTGTCTTTTTATTGGCAACTTGGGACTCTCTGTATGTCCATCCAATTAATCCAAGAAAAAACTAAACCACCTGAGACCCCGATAACACAATTTTATGCATGCTTTTTTCAACATAATTATTTATATTGCTGTAATAACTTTTGATTGTCATGTAAAAGAATCATATTTTCTACAGAAAATGTTGTAAATTTGTAATCTTTTAAAATAAACATTTACAAAAACATTTATAAACATAAATAGTATTTCTAGTAAATACAATCTATATATATATATATATATATATATATATATATATATATATATATATATATATATATATATAATGGATTTACATTATAACTAATTTCCAGCTTGTTGGTAATTTCCAATTTCCTTTTATAAGTAAACAAAATATTGTTCTTCAGAAAACGTAGCATATTAGTTCTTTTTTACTACTTAACATTTAAAAATTATAAATATTTCGAACAAAAATAAAAATTATAATATGTTTCATAGTTACGTTAAAGCTGTACAATTTTGAGCTTATTGCAAATTTTTAATTTCCTTTTGTAAATTTGTCATTTATAAACTTTTACAAATATAAATATTATTTCTTGCAAATATAATTATTTATAGCAAATATACAATTCTTATATATATATATATATATATATATATATGAGCTAGACCGTAATAAATATTTATTGCATATATAAAACAGTCTGCTTTAAACGCTCAGAGTGAAGTTAAATGTCTCCTCCAAATGTATTTGGCCCCATCAAACATGGTTCTTAGAAAATTAATGTATTCAGGAGAAAATCTCACTGCAGTAGTCAATAAAATGTATCATCCAGTAGGTGGCACTCTGCTCTAGTTATTTAATGGACATTTGTTTATTTGTAAGGATGTCACCAAGATGAGGACGAGCTCTAAGCATGTTATTATCATAGCAAATCGTGTTTTGCTAATACAACACAGCAGTCATTCAGATTGTAACCTTGGCAATGGCATTTTTACTTTCAGCATTTGCTTTCATCATCACTGTCAGATCCTTATGGAAGAATATATTACTAATAATGACCTTCAAGAAAATATAGCCCCCTGAGACAGCACCACACTATATGGTACTCGTGCATAATCTAACCATCTGTTTGCCGAAGCACCTGGAGCAAATGACAGCAAGGAACAGAGCCTGACTTTGCAAAGAGACACCAAGAGAGTTTCAGAGACTCTGCAGACTGACCTCCTTTACAATTGTCAGCTTGTTGTGGGTGGCACATGAATCTAACACTTGAGAAATGAGGTCATGACTCTCATGTTTGTCATTGAGATGAGGTCATCTGGTCCTCAGCCGTTTTGTTTTGTTGTCTGCGTTAGACCTGAGGATTATAATGTTTATTTAGAGCAGTGAGGGTTAAAAAAGATGCATTTAGTTTTCTGCATTCTGTTCTTTTTTAACTGTTAATAAACACCACACATGTTTAATAAGGGAAACGTATTTAGCCTTTACCCATTAAGGTCTGACCATGAGATCAAAAACCATGGTGATTTTTTTAAACCCTTATAGAAGATGTTGTGTGCCCACAGCCCAGAACATGTTGTTAAATTTGTAATTTAAATCTGTGGTGATTTGCACTTTCTTTGAACCCCCACTGCGTTCCCTCTCCTACTTCACTGGTGCATAAATAAGCAGTGGGACGTTTTCTAACCTGAATAACAGGAGAGCTCACAGAATCTCTGCACATCTTAAATGTCTCACACACTTGACAATTCGTGTTCATCGTTTATTGGGATTTAGGTCTTATAGGTCACATATATTTAATATAAAACATTACTTTTTAACATCAGATAAATTCATATTTTTATTCAGCATGGATGCATTAAATTGAACAAAATGACAGTAAAGACATTTGTAATGTTTAAAAATATATTTTTTTCTATTTTTTTAATAAATGCTGCTCTTTTGAACTTTCTATTCATCAGATATCCCTAAAGAAATGTATCAGGGTTTCCATAAAAATAGTAAGCAACAATTTTTTTTAACATTGATAATAATAAAAAAAATGTTAGCTAATGTAAGCTATATTTGAATGATTTCTGAAGGATCATGTGACACCGAAGACTGGAGTAATGATGCTAAAAATTCAGCTTTGCATCACCAGAATAAATTACATTTTAAATTGTTAAATAGAAAACAGTTATTATCAATCGTAATAATATTTCACAATATTGGTGTTTTTACTGTGTTTTTAATTAAATAAGTGGAGCCTTGTTGAGCACAAGAGACTTCTCTTATTTATATTTATAAAAAAAATCATACTGACCAGAAGTGTATATTTTATATTTTTTGTGCTCTATTTTTTTCTATATTATTTCTAATATTTTCTACTATGTTGCACAGTATTACATTGCAAGTTTTAAATTATTAATGTTACTATAGCTTATAGGGAGTTATTATTGCATTACATGGGAGTCATGGGTATTCTGTGTTAAACAGCTCTCATAAAAGAATAAAACATGTTTAAAGAAATACATTTTGACAACAGACACTAGATATATTGTAGCTCAAATTAAACGGGGAGTGTCTCCAAAGTTGTCAAAACAATGCTGATATAACTTGATGCAGAAAGCTGAGATACGTTGTCAAGGGAGAGCCCTCATTACAAGGAGCATAAATCGCTTAAGCTCTCGGTTTGTCCCCTCTACCTTACCGCATTTTTGTTAGTTAAAGCTAGAAGACAACGGCACCACAAACCAAATCTTCATCAATCTTCAAAAGTTTATCTAAAGCTCTTTGCACCTTTAATAACAGACGTCTTATCAAGTAGGCTACATATGCGTATTTTGTGTGTTGTAGTTATTAGAGTTCTAACAAGCATGCCAGACCAAATTAGAACGAATACAATAGTGGTCTTGTTGAACACAAATAGCTTAGTTTTTCTTTTAAAAACTGTAGCCTATTAGTGAAAACAAACGAACAAAACTGATTCTGTAGAAGTGTTGTGATGTCTCTTCCTCTCATCACCCGTGCCATGAAACAGTCAGTACTCTACAGTTTTCCACATCATGAGTTCAGTATGTAACCGGCCCTGAACACACAAGCCCCGATGGCTGTTTCTCAGAGCTCTCTTATGTAAGTTGAAGGCTGCACTTGTTTTCATTCTCTGAAAGGGCTGTATCTTTGTATCTTTGTTTGAATCCAAATCGATGACTGCTCTGTCACATGAGGATTCAGTCCTTGTAAGCACAGGGTTGAAATAAGAGTACAATTATCTTATGCGAGTTAAATACTTGGAAACTTTAATTATACATTTTTTGACACCAAATTGTATGTTTCAGAAAATATCTCGCTGCAGTTTAAGAGGAAAAATGTAGAGTGCAGATTCTTTTCCTTTAAATAAAAAGGTTCAAAAGAGCTACAATCTTCAGACTGCAACACCCTTCTAAAGGATGTCACACCAACAAGGCTAGACTGCAATAGGCCTGTCGGAAAGAGGTTAGACTTTATTGGGTTAGCCAAAGGGGCAAGACCATATTACCTTGTCTAAATGTCTCCGAATGGCTTAGTGTGTCTCAGTGGAAAGATTACCAGGCTTTATTGGCTAGACACAACAATAAAAATAAATAAATAAAACCAAGCCCCTTGAACCTATTACTCTGGATTTGTTTAAAAACTCATGGGAGTTCAGCACAAGTTCAGTTCTATCTAAAGCTTTTGCAAATGTAGTGTGTTATGTTGCCAAAGCCAAGTCCTGTGAAAATGCTACCCAAAATGGACCTAGAGTAATGTGGTGTTTCTCATAATTTCTTCCCTCTTTAAACACAGTATGATGGGGTTGTGCAAAACAACAGCTTGGCGTTAAGTTCTGTACACGTGACTGTGCATCTGAGCAGATGTTTATTACTTAACTGATGCACAAAAAGCATTAATCTTCATTGTATTATTGACAAAAAAAAAAAAAAACACGTTTTTCCACAGAAGAAATAGTCATATAGGTTTGGAGTGACATGAGGTTGACTAAATGATGACAGAAATATCTTCTTTTTTATTATTTATTTTTTGTGAACTATCCCTTTAAATTTTAGCGTCAAAAGTTCAAATTGATCTACTAATTCAAATATGTTTGGGGAACAATAATATCCCGAATAACAAACTATTTTGTAAAATACACATAAAGTGGAACATTTTTCCCATTTTTTTGTACATTCCCTAATCAATATCTAATCATATAATATAAAATATTTCTATCATGACAATTCTGAAGAGTTTAGCATGGTAATGGATATTACAGTTTTAATGTATTTGGTCATACAAATAGCCTGAAAATACGAGGGTTGCAGAGGAACTCTGAAAGCACTCTGCAAACTTAATTGGTCTTAATAATGACCAACTTTAAATGTTGAGCAGCAAGCTCATTGGCTGCAGAATCAACATAAACCAATCAGCTTGTGCCATGTAGTTAACAATGTAATTATCAGCAGGTTGTGTTAAGGACCCATCCGCCTGTGCCATATAGAGTTTGATAATTTGGTATATAAAACATAAAATGTAAATTAAATTCCTAGTTTCAGTAATTTCCTTTCCATTTCATTCCACAAAGTCCATTTGATTTTTTTACAAGCAACATCTGCTGGATAAGGTCACTGCCGCAAGAGTGAAGCTTACAATCTATTTTTACATCAGTCATAATGAGAGAGAGAGAGAGAGAGATCGACATGCATTCATTACTCCGAATCAGGATTATAACTAAAACCATTAAGAACATTTACATTACTTGAAATAAAAAATTTTAAATCGAAAATGTTTTTTTTATATATATATTTTGCCAAAGCAACATTTCTCATTTTCATTTAAAGGCCATGTGAAATTCCAAGTAAACAAAAGAAATGCTTATCCACTCCATTGGCCTTTGGTCTGTGTTTCTATCTGCTCGTGTGCATGTGTGTTTGCGTGGCCCAGTGTATGCCATGCACTAACTTTGAGTGTGCCAGGCCTTAGCGTGCCTTGAAGCTCAGATCTATCTTTAGCTATTGCTGGATTGTTTTTCTAGTGGCCTCCTCCTCCTCCTCTTCTACTATCCCTTCTTCTCACTGCTCACTCCTTTTACTGCACACTCCAACTGTTACTGGGCAGATTGGTTGAAGAGTAGTTCTGAGAACCACATGCC
The DNA here is from genome assembly GCF_988280905.1 of Pimephales promelas. Taxonomy (NCBI): domain Eukaryota; kingdom Metazoa; phylum Chordata; class Actinopteri; order Cypriniformes; family Leuciscidae; genus Pimephales; species Pimephales promelas. Next base: position 22,333,855 of record NC_142785.1, on the reverse strand, counting down.
ACATGTTTTTGTATGACAATGAATGACTGTACACTCAGCTGGCCCTGATCTCAGGCAGAAGTGAGCTGTCAGCTGGAGGCAGTGCACTGACGCCTCTCCCCGGCCTCAGCCCCCACACATGCATGCTTATGTGCTGACACGAGCTCCACATAAGTGAGATGCTTATTATGAGTGTATATGTGCTGGAGAGGGAGAGAGTTGATCATCAATGTGATGTTTGTGTGCCATTTATCTTTAATTCTTGGTGGTTAACGAGGAGTTTAACAAACAGAGGAAATGTCCTGCTTTAGCTTTCAGGTTATATCAGTCTATCAATAAATCTATCAATAAATCTATCAATAAATCCATCCATCCATCCATCCATCCATCCATCCATCCATCCATCCATCCATCCATCCATCCATCCATCCATCCATCCATCCATCCATCCATCCATCCATCCATCACAGTCCATGGATTCACTGCCTCGCCCTTGCTCTGTGTGAGTATGTGGTGTGTTTGTAATTCGATGTACCATCTCCAGCGTTTTGGAAAAATATTATAAAGGTTGAAAAAGTTACATAGTGCTGCTTTAAGACCAAACACAAGCATGAATGTGTAAAATTGTATAGACAAAACAAGAATAAATTACATTTGATGCAACTAGGTTACTGTAAATGAGAAACACAAAAACACATTATTTTACGGAATATAATAAGGGCATGTGGAACTGCTAGTTCACGCTCCTCGTTTCTCAGCAGGTTTAATGGATTATTTAAAAAAAATGTAAATATAGTTTCAGCGTGAACTTAAAATACATTTGTTTATCATTTCATAAATTTCATAATGTTAGATCAGTACTGTTCACTGTTTATCAGCACTTTTGGAACTCTGTTCAACCATTCAGATTCATGGACCTAAACGAACTTGTGTTGATGGATGGATGGATGAAATGCTGACAAAACCATTAACTTGGTGAGATTTATAGTGAAAACTGGCATTTATGTTTGTAATATTTCTGATTATTCCACACCACACAGTAATAGGCTGACTGGCCGCCCTCACATTACTTTTGGTTCCAACACCAGTTCAGAAGAACATTATTAATTGCAACTCAATGTATCTTTCTACTTAAAGGGGCAATGGAGAATTGTATATAGATAAGAGATTACGTTTTTTTATGATTGCTATGACATATTTTTTTAAACTTTTAACAAGTTATAATTTAACTTGTACATTTTTTGGCATATCTCCTCCCTCTTGCACGTAATCCCTTAACCTTGCAATGGAGGATCAAGTGAGGACAAAAAAAACGTCTGCCAAACTAGGCACCGGCTTGGTTTCTAACACAAGCTAGCCTTACTCTATCCTCCACAGGACAGATCAGGGTCAGACTTCAGCTACTGAGACAGGTGGACAGTAGAGGTTACCCTTTCACAGCAATGTCAATGTGTTAGGAGAGGTCATTTGCATGCTGTTAAATGTATGCACTGATTTGAATTTGCATGCAAATGAGAACATGTTAATGTATAGATTGATTCCAACCTCTTAAGTGTACTTTCATCCAATCGTTATACAGGTAAGTGCACATAAAGCTCGCTATTTTGAAAGAAAAACACCATCTTTGACTCTTTAAATAATTCAGCAAAAGAAAAATCTTTGCTGATCACTGAGAAAACAAGTAAGGGAAGCTTTTGAGAGTTTGTGTGTGTGTGTGTGTGTGTGTGTGTGTGTGTGTGTGTGTGTGTGTGTGTGTGTGTGTGTGTGTGCACGTGTGTGTGTGTGCACGTGTGTGTGTGTGTGTGTAACCAGCCCCCTTCACCACCACCCTTTTTTCCTCTGCAATGCAGTAAAGTGTGTGAGTCTGCCTAGGGAGCAGAGCTGCAAGCTCCGGTACTGCTGCTTTGTATCAACCATTTGCTCTCTCTTCTCTTCCCCTGTGCCATACAACTGTGCTATTTACATCCATAACTCTTCAAAGTCCCCATCATCCTTTACAGTCACCTCTTTGACAGCTCTGTTCCCCTTGACTGCTGCATCGAAATTGCAAGCTGTCAAGCTCTCCTTCGTAGTCAGAATCACAGCGTTTGTGTTTGACTGTCCATCTGTGCAGACCATCACACATAGATTTACCTTTTTTGAAGTCATGTACATTGAAATGGATGGCATGTCCTGATTGTACTTAGGTAGTTTGAGTTGTTTTTCAGTGATTACAGAGGTTTTTTTTTAGGTTCTGTGCTGCACCAATTAGCTCAGGTGCTGCATTCATTAATGCTGACCCACATATTGCAAAGTGGGAATTGTGGGACGCTGGAGGCAGAGAGTGACACATTCCTAAAACAGTGTATCATAATGTTGCATGTAATTGCATGATACTTAGGGGAAATATTATGGCCACATAGAATGGAATTGGAATGGAATATATTTAGTATACTTTGAAATGTCACCTAATGATTCACTAAAGAGCATTTCAGTGAACAGTTTTGAAAATAAGTGTGTAAAGAATTCATAATGTTAAAATCCTTTTTCCATTATAAGAAACTTGTACAATGGAAAGGTTCCATGTATGTTAAAAGTTCTTCATGAAACCATTAATGCCAATTAAGAACCTTTACTTTTAAGAGTGTATATTTACTTTGTCTTGGCGTCATTGGTGCATAGTAAAACTGAAAGCAAAGATGTGCTAAAATGCAGCTTATTGAAAGTGGCCATTTATACTTCTCATTTATAGTAGCAATAGTGAGGTTTCGTGGTGGCTTGGTGGGTTTAATGAAACGGAAATGGAATGAGTGCAAACAAAAGACCAGAATCAAAGCTTTTGCTGTTTGAATTAGCAATTAACCACTCTAAAATACAGCAAAACCATTAGCTTATCCTGTTATTTGCATCATTTACTCTATTCTCCTCACAGCCATAATGCTATGGTAGATTAATTAGCTCTTGACCTCTGTTTTCACATGATTGAGAATAGTCTGGAATTGCTTAGCCACCCACTCTTAAATAACACCACAGAAATGTCAAATACAAGCATTCATTCTTTTCTATTTTTAGAGTTCAAGACAACAGTCATCTGTCATCTTTTCTGAATTGTTATATAGAGTATTTATGAAGTTTCCATTTTTTACTTGTCTTCTAATAATCTTTAAAGTTTTAGCGAGTATGCATCTTCATTGCCCGTGGTTAAACTTTAAACATTCTGATCCTCTCCAAACAAACCCTAGTGATGTTTATGCGAATGCCGGTTACTAACTTGCTTAAAGTGCTGTTTCCAAGAAGACGGGTGAGTTTGTCCCCAAACATGGTATTAAGCAGCAACAGCAAGGAGTCTGACTGGTCCTCAGCTCTTACATGAGGCAATGGAAAAGTAATGCTGTCATCTCTGGATGCATGCTTTTCATAGATCTTCCATTCTTTTTGGAAGTACGACCAAAATAATAATTTTCACCAGAAAACGTCATCTGAACTAGTAAGAAACATCCACTTCTGTTCTGTTCTGTTCAATCGCCTCTATAAGTTATCATATCACGCAAAACCGTGAAAATTATACTTTGTTCTCAAATTGTTAATGTTAACAACGTAAGCATTGCGTGACTACATGTAATGTCCTTCCGATATGTATCTGTTTTCACATCCGGTCTTTCCTGTAGCCACTCCGAAGTCCGAACAAAGTCTTTTGCATTTTACAACAGGTGAATCTGTTGTCACAGTGATTGTCGTTTGAACCTTTCTGGATCCGCCATCAAATCGATAAGTTTAATCAGATCAAGTGCTGTGAGAAAAGGCTATAAATCTCCACCTCTCCAACATCCTTACACACAACATAGTCTACTAGCCGAGACTCCTTCTTTATGTGTACAGATGTGACGTAATGACGCAAAGACACGCTCGAATCTCCCGCGGAAATCCACCAGTACTACTGGAATTAAAAACATTATTATAAGCTTACCTCTTTGAATCGAGCTAAGGCAAACAGATCGTTTTGAACACTGGCTGGTTATGTACAGTAACCAGTTTAAGTTGATATTACAGCAATAAATACACTGATTTTTTAAACCCATAATAGAATGTCCATTCACCTTTCTGAACTCGAGCTGATGACCGCTCTGGAAGAATGGGTTCAGAAAATAGTCAACAGAGCGAGCACAAGCCAGAAAATAATTGTACGGGAAAGCTTGTTATGGACTTGGTAGCAACAGGGATAAACAAAAGCTTCTTTATGGAGGTGTCCATGTAGGGACTGTGGAGTGAATACCCGATCTGCTTTGCATGGGTTCCCCTCAACAATCATGAGAGGAACCGTGTTTGAATCCCAGCCCTGGGCTCAAAGCTGATCCACACAAAGATTAACAGCTACCTGAACTCTCACCAGCAGCGCCTGCCAGCATGAAGACTATTTTCCCTGCCACGCATTAGAGGAGAATGCTTCTTAAATAGGGCAATTGTTTGCTAAAATAAAAGGTGTGAGTGCCATGAAAAGTCCAGTTCTAGGAAATAGTTTTTCTTTTAATATAAGAAGAGTGTTGTGGACCTCAAATACTGTATATATATAGTTGCACAGAAGTCTTAGAAGGAAATATTTGTACATTGTCTATTTACATATACTGTCTCTGTTGTTGTAGCACCTGAAAGTATTCAAATCAAGTAACAAAATGTGCTGAATCCAAACATTGCATCATAATTTGATGAACAACTGTGCGTTTTCACAGGCAAGGAATTACCTTTAGAAGGTCAGCTTTACAAATATTTAGTGCCTGGTTAAACTAGTTTGTAGCTGATTGATGAATACAATACTTTTAAATGAATAAAATCAATAATGATTTAATAATTACTTAATCATTTCTTTGTGCAGATGACAACGTTATCAAAACAATCCCTGTTCACATGGATCTGCGAAAATGACTACAAATTTTGTATTATGCACGCCAGACCAGTAGTTAGCGATGTCTCTTTGTAAAGAAACACTATGCTCCTTCGTACATACAAGTGCTGCATCCGAAATCGCATACTTCCCTACTATATAGTATGTGACAAAATAAGTATGTGCAAGTTCACAGTACTCATAAAAAGAGTACAAGTAAAAAGTACCTGGATAACATACTAGTCCAATCAGACAATACCGAGACAGTAGCGTAAGCGTACATCAACCGACAAGGTGGTTTACGCTCCTGCCAAGTGTCGCAACTTGCCCGCCACCTCCATGGAGTCAGAAGCATCTGAGGTCACTTCGAGCCATTATTTTCCGGGAACCCTGAATTGTGCAGCCGACAAGCTTCAAGCTTCGTATGGGTTTCCCCCAGTGAGCCTTCTTGCACAGACCCTGTGCAAGATCAGGGAGGACGAGGAGCAAGTCATGTTGGTTGGTCCGGACCTGGTTCTCCGAACTTGTACTCCTTGCGACAGCACCTCCCTGGCAAATTCCTCTAAGGAAGGACCTTTTCTCAGAGATGGGGCACCCTATGGCACCCTTGTCCGGATCTCCACGTATGGCTCCTGGACAGGACAAGGCAGGTTTGAGTACCCTACCACATACGGTGGTGGCTACCATCACTTCCGCTAGTGTATTGTCCATGAGACATGCCTACGCCTAAGGTGGAACCTCTTCATCAACTGTTACTCTTCTCACCGAGAAGACCTCAGAAAATGCCCGATCCTTTCGACCCTTTCGGTGTCGTCCTTTCCTTCCTGCAAGATGGGTTGGAGCGAAGTCTGTCTCCCTCCACCCTGAAAGGCTATGTTGAGGACAAGTCCGTGGGAAAACAGAACCTGATCATCAGGTTCCTGAGAGGAGCAAGGAGACTAAATCCTCCTCACCCTCCTCTCGACAACCAACACATTCGCCAGATTCTACAATCTCCGAGTGAAGCCAGTGTCCGCCCATGTACTCGCTTCAACCAGCCGGGACTAGGACCCGCTCAGGTGTCTCGCTTGCTCGCCATTCCACTGCATGGACTGGATACTTTTAATTTTGAACAATATAAAAAACGTTTAATTTTTATAACGGCCTATTTATAAATGCTGAAATTAACATTAATAAATGGTTCAGACATATATATTTTTTTTATTTTAACTAATGTAGTTTTAAATGGAGCCTTACTAAAAATTAATAAAACACCTTTTTATTTATTTTTTATTTTATTTATTTATTTTTGCACGCGACACAACTGTTCAGTGAATTCACCTCTATTCTTGAAAGTTGGTCTAGCTTTTCATATGAACACATACTGATGAGATTTCAGATTCTAAATTAGAGATGTTCACTGCAATGTGTCTGAAGAGGACCTCTTTTGTTACCAAGTGAGTCGTTTACTACATGAGCACCCACACTCACGTGGGCTTCACTTCACATGTGCGTTCCTCTCTCTCACAGCCTGACCCCACTCACGATTCTTCATGGCTGGTTGAGCAATAATGGCACAACACTACTGTATCTAGCATACTGTACTGTTTGCCTGCAAGACAGGCTGCTTGGAATGCTGGATCAAGAGGGGTGTCCTGCTGTACAACAAAGGAGTCAGCACCAGTGTGCATTCAGCCAGAGGCAGTGCAGGCGAGTGAGAGATCACCCACCCACTCTAAAAACTGCTTAACTAACAGAAAACAAACAGTGGGTGGTGAGAGAAGAGCCCTGAGTGTGGGTAGGCAGGGTATTGATAGAGTGATATAAGAGATTTTGATCTGTTAATAAGTAATAGTAAAACAGCATGAATTTTGCTGCATCTGCAAACATGCTTAAACCATAATGCAAAATATAACATTGAGAAGTGTTTGGCAAATCATTTGTGCAGTCCAATGTAAAAGTTTCGGTATTGTTGTGCTACTGAAGACAAGGAATGCATTGAAACTTACGTTTATGGTGCTTTGTTCACATTGGCAGAAGAATGGAACTGTAAAAACTGATTACAAAACCTGCTCTGCAAACCCTCCAGCATTTGTTTGCCCTCACGGTTCTAAGACGTTCTTCTTTCTTTTAAATTCAATGTGATTTCTGAATCCTAATTTTTCAAGATTATAAAACTTTATTTATTTCCAGGTTTAAATTCCCAGATTTCCAATGTGCCGAAAAAGAGACGGATCAATTTTCAATCACTCTTAGCAACCACAACACTGCGATACATAAATCAGCTGTTGAGTTGGATCAGATGCTGCTGCATTAATCCCAAAGAGCTGTCTGGCCAGATGGGATACTGGGCTAATCCTAGTACAGGATCACTAGACCTCAGAGAAAAGACCGGTGAAAAACACATAAAAACCTTTTTTTTTCTGCCTGTGCCCCACACTGGCATTACCAAACGTCTTTCCAATATTTAGGATTAACATTGTGGATTTTAAAGTAATGCAGACACAAAGAGTATACACCAACACAATGCATTCTTAAAGGGATGGTTCACCCAAAATGAAAAATCTGCAATAATTTACTCACCCTTGAGTTGTTCCAAACCTGTATGAGTTTCTTTCTTCAAATATTTTTCAAACGGTTGATTGACTTCCATAATTTTACCCCATATGGAAGTAAATTGGGCCCCATCAACTGTTTGGTTAAATTTTTGGTGAACTATCCCTTAAAAAATTAAAAACATTTTTTTGTAGAATGATGCTTGCTGTTGGAATTTCATCATGCGCATCGAACGTATGAAACTCATCCTTATTTGTTGATGACAGGAGCAAATGATTATTTTAGATGTTAAGGTTTGTTACACAACATTAATGCGGTGTGTTTTGAATGATCAGAGCATTGTTGAATTTATGTGAAACCTTTGGCTTTGGAATAAGCATTTTGGTATTTATGTAAGGAAATAATTCCAGAGGGGCCTCCCGCCTAATGAATCACACTTACAAAACTATGTTGCATGTGTGAACCTAAATAACATTTACTAGGTATTTTACAAAAAATATATATATTTCTGAAACTTTAAGGCAAGACACTACAGGTGAATAAGGTACACACTCTAACTAATATATACCATAGTTGATTAATCAGTGCATTAAGACAACTGATTTGTATAACAAGTTTTCTGAAATGCTATGTTTAAATGTGTAAATGAGACGTTAAGAATTTAAAGATGCACTTATTTGCACAAATCTGAACGTTGGGTAAAATCAATAAAATTGTAAATCAGAAAGTATGGTCAGCAGCCAGAAAACTACACGGCCTTTATATTGTAGTTACAGATAAACTGTAATGAATTAAACATTTAAATGTCTATTCTGGATCTACTGACAATGGCTGCATTTCCCAAAATCATAGCAGGCCTACGCAGATTGAACCATTGCCACCAATGGTCTCTGCGTGAAAAAATAAATAAATAAATAAATAAACTGTCAAAAAGAGCCCTGCCTAAATCTAAAGCAGAGATAAATGGTGAGCTCATAGAAACCCAGTAAAACCCCAAGCCATCTATAAAGTCCAGTGTGCATCATCTGTTTCAGGGTGTTTTCCTCAGTGTGAAGAGTGAAACTGCAGTGTTGTGTTGTGATCTCCCCAGAAAACCTTTTGAGTTGGGGTATAGATTTATGACCCACACTGACTCAGTTCGGTTCCCGACAATCCCACTCCCCAGGACGCATTCTCATCTCAGTCCCAGTGGCAGCTTTACGAGCCAGTGGAAAATTGTGCTGGCTAGAGAGATCGCCGCCTCCTGACAACAACGGTTAAAGGATAAACACATTGCATCCCCCAGTGTGAGGGGCACTCTTACAACTGCGCTGAATCTCTTCCAGACCCGTGAGGTGTATTTCAAGACAATTTTGGATTTAGCAATATGGCTTGCAGGATTTTTGGAGATCGTAAGCCACCATAAATACTCTATATCCCTTTCTGCCCCCTCTGTCACCCCCACATGAAATACATAGCCAGCCACAAAGGCAATTAAAAGGTCCTGTGCAGCCCTAAGAGGTCACCCATGGTTACACACTCACAGTTGCTGAGGTGACAAATAATAACGTCTGGGTTGTTTGATTTGCCAGCTATACCACAGAAGGGGCTCCCTGAGCACCTATACGCTGCTCTTTTTTTGTGTTGTATGAAATTACAGCTGGATTGAGGCCAAAATTGCATCCCAGGATGTCAGCTTTTGATGTTATTGTTCTCTCTAGCCCAGATATAAAAGAAAGGTATTTAGCAGTTGCACATTTGAAGTATACTATAGTAACTGTTGTTTTGTCTGCAAGCTAGTTTCTATCCTAGATTAAAATACATGAGTATAAATCTCGACACAGTGACTGAAAATACTGTGGGGAACCACTCTATGATAGATGTGACATGATTTGAAACATGCACCTGCCATCTTGTGATTCCCCTTCTTAATCTTTTCAGAATCCCAGAGGCATCCGGGTCCACCTCAACACATTGCGGATCATTTTACCAACATTCAGAGGCTTATTTTAGTAGACGCAGTAGACACGGGATATGCTTAAACAGCGATTCACATTCCGTTGGAAGCATTTTGAAAAGGGATTGTTTTCAAAGGGCAATTTGTTGTGACGTTTGGCAGTTTTTGATTCATGCTGTCTAAGCTCCTTATAGTTAGAATGGAACAACCCCATTCGAATGTAACAACTTGCATTCCATTCGATAGTTCACTTTGAAATTAATTTTTGATATGTTTTAGCTTACCTCAAGGGCATCCAAGATGTAGGTGTCTTTGTTTCCATAGCATGTTCAATTTTGACATTTTTTGGTCAAACCGTTGTTGTCTGTTCACATCAAAGAGAATGCACAGAGAAGTCAAAATTAAACATTATTTAATGACTCGTGAATGTAAGTACACATTGATGGTCTAAGACACAAAACGACCGGTTTGTGTGAGAAAACGAACGGTATTTATATAGTTTTACCTCTTGTTAACAGCCGCGAAATGATCTGAATCAGATGTCCAACTGAACCGAACTGAACCGTCTCTCCAGACTTTACGCCGGAAGTGATCTCTCGCGAGTCCACGTCAGCATTGTTTACACGGAGATTTCGGAACTTTTACCTTTCACTAAACATATTTAGCTATATCGCATATTGTGTTAATATTGTGATCAATTTAATGCATCCTTGCTAAATAAAAAGTATTAATTTCTTGTTAAAACAACATCCATTTCAGATGTTTTAGAAAGAAACGGATGTTTTAAAAATAAAATAGAAATAAAAGTGTGCATTTTTGCAACGGACAGTTTTGCTGATTTTATTATAGGTAAAATGAAAAAGTCATATCAGTTTATCAGGACTGTCTACAGTAAACATAAGCCCCAGTTTAATAAGGCTAACAGTGATTCAAGAAGGAGAAGAACATCAGATAAACATCTTTGTTTATGTGCTACCTTGGTATTGCCAATTTTCCCCCTAAGATTTGGCCCTGGAAGCTTTGGCAAATAGAAAAATAAATGCAAAAAAAGTAGTAACAAAGAGCTATTTCAAACTACACATGGAACAGCCTTCAAGTTATCAAGTAGGCTACTGATAAAATTCCATCATGAAGGTCTGAAGCATGTTTACTCAAAAGTTAAACGTTGAGTGTAAAGTTGGAGGCTTAATACCCAGACACTAGTAACGTAATGTCAGCCCAGATCCACATGTGCCAAGGTGTGGGCCGGATCTGGGCCGACACTATGTTGCTGTCTGGGTATTCGGGTGAGGCTGGAAGCATGAGCATGGAAATACTCCACAGGGCTCGTTTAGTGGTGTACTAGTGCATTAATGACAGCTGATCTCACCATGTGACATCATGCATGGCTGACCTGAGGGGACATGAACAATTTAGAATGGTTTGAAACAGCTCTTTGTTACATAACACTTTCCCCTTTTAAAAATGCTTTTTAATGGCATCTTCTAAGACTAAAAATAACTTTTTTTTTTAAATCCACTTCATTGTAGTAAAATATTTAGACAAACATTTGCATTAGTAAATCCGTATTGTTGGAGAGGATTACTCCAGGACAGTGCCACTTCTTAATTAACCAGCTCAGCAGGATGACTGGCCTCATTCTTAAGATAACACTGAGAGAACCAGTTGGGTCAAATGCCACTGATACCAAGACTGTAATGACATTTGTCTTCATCTTCAGAGCTCAACCTGTGTGATACTGTGTATTAACAGCCAGCCCAGGGGTCATGGATCAGAAACACTGACAAGCATCTTTTTCTGAGGTGGAGGCAGGATGACCACAGAGATCAATAAAATCTTTAACATTTCCCTTGGTCGTGCCCCTTTCAGCACAGCAGATGCTCATTGGACATTGACAGATGAATTTCAATCTATTTTTGTCCATTGTTTGGATAAAGTAGGTACTATTACTGAAATATAACACTAACTTTAAATAACATTATCAAACTGGCAAGTCACATATCATCGGGTCACAGGCCCAGAAGTCTTACTACGTTATCACATTTACTGATCTCTCAGCCCATCTTGTAAATCATCCCTGCTTCAGTCTTCTCACCATTAACCCAGAGCATCAATTAATCCAATCAGAGGAAAGCAGCTGCTTTACTGGGAACTCCATGGCAAAGTCAATAGATGTTTCTGTCAGTGCAATGTTGGGGGTCGGGACATCTAAAAACCATTTGCTCTCTTAAGACAATTCCATCCTCAAAATAAGAGTAGATTAACATTAAAGGCGCTGCAGCATGAAACCTGTCACTCTCCATTTTGTATGCCTTTGTATCAACATATATCTTACATTGGTTGTTTAATAAATAGTTTTTTTGTATATAGTGTCAGCAAATGTGATATAACATTGTTTCCGCCCATTTCTAGGCTCAGTTTCTGAATTTGACTCTGTGGTTACATCAATGTTCTTTCAGTATCAATGCATTTCCTTTGGGACATCCTCCCTGAACAGAGATGACATCATCAAGAGTGCCTGCTCTATTAATACTTTAATAGGGGCAGTTTTCATTTTCATCACAGTGAATTAAAACCTTGTATATCTATCTAATAATAGAATAATACATGATTTAATAATAAATTATAACAAAAATTATCCTTTATTTCAGCAAATACTGCAGCCTCAGGAATAAAAGATATGGCTTCTGAGACTATATCAAAGCCATCTATAATTTATTAATTCTACAGCATTACAAAAACTATATACAGCATGTAAAAACAAACAGGTTTTCCAACTTAAATGTAGATCTGTGAATAGTGAATCTCAGCGATTCGCTTAGGACTTCAGTTTCACAACTAACATAGCGTGAACATGTATAGGGCCTTTTATTATATCGGCACTGGCAATCAACTTAACGTATGTGAAAAAAGGATGCCTTGTGAAAAGTCAATATATTGCCAAGCTATGTTGCTTGGGAAAAAAATAAATAAAAAAGGCAAGGATGTAGGCTTAAATTCTGCTGATACTACAGCCTATCATTGCTATCACATATTCCTTCATTACAAAGGGAAGCTGCACAGCAATGACTCGGCATGGAAGAAAGCAGTTCAACTTCAATACTGTCTGACACATAAAGGTCAAATCTGTTTTCTCCTGGCCACTGGGGCATCTGGAGCATTTCCTTCATAAAGGGATTCCCAAAATCTTACGACAAGTCAGGGTTCACCGATGAGCTTCGCAAGTTGAATAAGTCCTATTCAGCTCATCTTTTTTTCTTGCTGTGCTTAACCATTTTCTTTCGTTTGAGGATCATATCATATAGTTTTTCCAAACCGAGCTGCAACCCCTGCCCGTCGACCGCACTGCACCCTTGAACGTGGTGTAGGGTGGAGGCACTCAGCTCGTGTACTGCCAAAACCTTCTCCACGTCAGAAACAGGCAGCGCAACTGGAAGGTCCTGTTTGTTAGCCAACACCAGCACAGGAACTCCTTGGTTCTCTGACGTACGTGTAATCTTATGCAACTCCACCTTAGCCTCCTCCATGCGCTCTGCCTCCGTGGAGTCTACCACAAATACCATGCCGTCTGTGCGTCGCGTGTAGGACTTCCACAAAGGTCGAAGCTTCTCCTGACCACCCACGTCCCAAACCTGAAAGGTAATGGCACGCCCATTTCCGACCGGAACTTTAATCTTCTCAGTGTTAAATCCCTTGGTTGGGATAGTTTCAACAAACTCCTTCAGCTTCAGTCTGTATAGAAGAGAGGTTTTGCCCGCAGAGTCCAAACCAATGACCACAACGTGGAGGGACTGGAAGTTAGGCAGAAACGGTGTGTTGGGGGCAATCTCTGTCAATTGGTTTCCCATGGCAACTTGGTTTTCTCACCCTCTTGTAAGGAGAAGCAGATTTGTCTAAGTGTTTGGCATTTGCACCTACTTCAAAGGTACTGCAGACAGACAGACGTGCTTGTAAGATCGACGGCACCGCGTGGAACCTAATTAAAGGAGAAACAAAAGCTGATTATCATCACCGATATGGAAGTTATTTACAACTTCTCCAGATTTGCCTTCAAGCAAACACAGTAAACCAGCTGCAAGGTTTTAGCAGCTACTAAATAAAATGTTCAAGTAATGAAAAAGGATTTGGTTCTATTCTATAAAGAAAAATATTTAATTAAATTAGAAAAAGACTTTGGCACAATAGCTCATAGTAAAACTCTTTAGTGTCAATATCATCCACAACAAAAAAAAGAACACAAATAAGTTAATTGTAACGTTAAAGACCGATCTAGAGGTTGCTCTTAATGCTTGCTACTTCTAATCCTCTTAAGTCTATACAGAAATAGATTTCTAAAAATAAAAAACACATATTATAATTTCATGTAAACAGCTGTGATTTATTATTACATTCACGCACATAGTTCAAATAGAAATTATGGGTAGGCATTGGCAACGTCTAAGTACTGTAAAAGGTACGAAAGCTAGATCATTATAGTTTAAATTATAAAACACTATTCGAAACAACTTCAAAAAGCCTTATAAAGATTACAGACTAAAATCAAAAACATCTTTGTCGAGCAAATTCAGCAGATAACGTTACTTGAGAACGAAAACCGCAGTGTAGAGAGAACGAAAACCTGGCTTGTGAACGATGCTATTTCATCTTTGTCAACATTCACACCACTTACCTAATAGATGTCTATCTTGAAACAGGCAGCTTTTCCATTTCTCATTTTGAAACCATAGGCGACCAGTTCTCCAAACGACTCAAAACAATGCTCCTTTTCCAGAGTCTCTATCCCCTCCGATAGCAGCGACCTCTGAGATGAAAGTGGAGCCGAGCGCACAAGATCCAGAACAACAATCCCCGCATGTGACGTCACGCGAGCGCCTCATTCCTCTCGCGACTCCCTCTAGCGTTTGATTGTTCTGAGTCTTCAACGTGAGTTATCGAATGACAGCCCAGCCGTGTTGTTATAAACAGCACCTCACTGTGGAGAGCCTAAGGCATCGAAACTACCAAGTAGTAGATCTTGTATCTGTTGGCAGTTCATCATGTGTGCGAATTATAAAGAGTTATCCCTAAATGAAGAAGAAAATGGTTATTCGATATAAATTAATCACAATGCGCTAGCGAACAGCTGTCTTTATCAGAGAGTATAGCCTACCTACGTCTACAAAAAGACAGACCCCTAAATATACGTAAAAAGTAGTAAGTGTTTTGTTTAAAATATTTAATAGCTAACTTCGCTGTAACTCGTAAATATTTTTTTTATTGTTTTAGTGTTTTTTTTTCTAAAAAAAAATAAATAATAATAAACAATTTATTTGCCACAACGCGCTACAATCGACCTGTGTGGCGTCAGTACGTAGCGATTGCTGAGCGTTGCTAGGAAACATTAAGCTGTCCAGGGAGGACGTGGGATTGTCCGCTGTGGATTTTGACATATCTGTAGAACATCAAAACTTGGTAAATGTTGTCCACTGCTCTGAAAATGTGCTTTTCTTATTGGTTTGTTAAGAGTCTACTTATTATTATTACTGTTGTTTGTCTTAAACTAAGACATACTTTTACATGTTTTTGCTTTCCTATTGTAGACATATGTAACGGTATCGGACTTGCGCAGGAGTCAGGACTAACGTTAAATGTTACGCCACAAGTCTACAACGGCTTTGACTAAAAGTTGTCACAGTACGAATTGTTTAGTTTTTATAAGCTCATTACGGACGCTGCTAACTCAGCTTTGTCCTGTACTTTCAACATTTATGAGCAGCAAGAAATCAGTTCAGTGTTTATTTCTTTATGAGTGTGTCATGACAAAGGAAACATCTCACCGTGTGGTTTTGAATTTCATTAATCAGGAAATGGTCTCACGTTGCAGGCAAGCTTGTGGTGTAGCTAACATGTCAGCAATGCACTGGGAGGCCCGCCGCCGTCAGCAAGTGCTGAATCGCAGGTTATCTGCCTCAGTTAAGCAGGTCCCCATGTTAACAACATGTAATATAACCTTTTTTATAAATAGGTTAAATATGACATGTAAATAATAGGATTTTATTTATTATTTTAGGAAGACAAGCAAGGTAAAAACAAAGAGCATTCTGAGGCACATATGACACCATGTGAACCTGCAGCGTCCAGTGAGTATCCAGGTAAAGCTGCTCATAATAACAGGTCAACAAACATTCAGTACACTCAAGAATTCTCCCGTGTTTTGGCATGCCATTACGAACAAACAGTCGCTGCGTTAGATGTGACTGAATTATATTTTAATGATCAAAAATACCAAATTAACAACATACAACATACATGAAATCTTCACTCAGTCCGTGTAAACATTTGTTTTCTTCAGAGGTTGACAAGCAATGTGGCTGCAAGTGTCATGCCAAGATGAAAAGATACACAGTGAGTACATTTCTTTTAGAGAGATCACAAACTTGCTTAACCTGTTTCTGTAACTGTAACATTTAACAGATCCAGGGGTTGGACATTATCTCTTTAAAACATTTAAACTTTACATTAAGTATAGACAATTTGTGCATCCAGGCCCTGTGTATAATACCACAGCGATTATTTAAAGAACTTATAAGGAAGAATAAAGACGCATCTACATAAGACGTGTGCTTGATTTGCTCTAGTCCCTCCAATATTCCCAGCAATGGTGAAGATGAAGACAAGACTACTGGGACAGCACCAACTCCACATATTATGTACTATATGTATTTTACAGGAAACCAGACTTCAAGTGTTCTTTCATAATCCTAATAAAAACAGAATTGGGTATTTAACAGTTCTGATTAGATTTTTTGCAGAATTTGCTCAAAAATTCAAATAATTTCTATTTAATGTGCAAAATTGTGGTGTGCAAATTTTAAAACGTGTTCATGTGCATACTAACAAATCAACAGGAAAGAAGAGTGGTCTAAGTTAACAGAACACATTCATTAATTATTCCAGTGATATTTGTATTGCAGCATACATTACTGTCATCATAGTCTACTCCTATTTAAATGGACTGTAGTAAATTTTGGCATAAAATAGTAATCCTTTTTAAAGCAGCCTACTTTGATTTCTATTACATCAGCATTCATGGCCATTCATTGGCAATGGTTTAGTCTCGTGGAGGGTAGTGACGAGGCATAGTGGAATTCACACCACAGTCAATATACTCAAAGGCATCTGTAGACACCTCCTCTGAATGAGACAGGTAGGAGACTTTGATATTCAATCTGTAGACAACACAAGGGATTTTACATGAATTAATAAATATGAACTGAACTGAATTTATACAACCAAACATTGGCATGTGACATATTAAGATAAAGTTAAAGATAAAATGTGCTTATTCAAGTTATCATTGTATGGTGCAAGAAATTTAATTTCTGCAAAAAGATTAAACGACTGTTTTCAACATTGATGATAATTTGTTACATGCACAAAATAAACATTTTAAAATTATTTCTGAAGGATAATGTGACTGAAGTCTATTTTTTTGGGTTTTTTTTTTTTTTTGGCTGTATGTATAATCAAATAAATGCAGCCTTGGTAAGCAGTAGACGACAAACTTTTGAACAGTACTGTAAATATATTTTAGTATAGGTGTTTTTTTTTTATAGGTCATGCACTTTATAACCTATAAGATTTTAACAAGACTATAAAGGTCACATCACTGACAGTCAGCAAAAGTTTTAAACATTTAAAAGGTATACCAGTTATTAATAATCCCTCAATGCGCACCTTCCAAATCCAAGCCTTCAAAACATCAACCAAAGATGGCAACTATCATTCAATGATTCAGTCGAACAATATGCTAATAGAAATGCATATTTGCGTAGAAATGTATACTTACTGCAAATGCACGAATAAAGTGTGGATCTGAAAGGCATGTGACTTGCAGTAATTACTGTAAAAGAAACAGACATTAGAGAATGTTTCTAGATATATTTTGTTGTATTTGAAAACAGTCATAAACACAACAATTAAAGACATTATTAGTGAAGTTTAGATACTGATTGAATTACTTACTTGAGGCCTTGGTCATCAATTACAATGTTGGCTATAACTTTAATCTGAAAGATGAAAGAAAGATCAATGAAATTCCAATAGGATCAATGGAGGATTTAAAGAAAGTGTTTTTGTTTTTAGACTTATTCATAATTTTCTTCCCAGGTTTCTGATGCCTAGTACAATGCATTTGAGAACATTTAAATTGGAAAAATGCTTTATATTACAATTTTCTTAAATAAGTTTTACCGTTTTCTGTGATCGAGGAGGAAGGTTGGTGACATTGAGCAACTTGGTATTACCAACCACAGTCTCAAAAATCAATGCTTGCACACTAAGATTGTCAGCGGTGATTCCGACAAAGTTTTGGTTGGTGAGGTTCATTTCGTGCTGAAGAATGGAAAACATAGATAAGATTACAAGCTTTGTAAAAAAAAATTGCATTGCAACAGTTGAATCTTAGGGTGTCTTCTATATTAGTCAGATCACCTACTGTGAGCACTATTATAACTTTATCTGGAGTGAAATAGACCATAGATGACTCAAGTTCCACAGCTGACATATCCATACTCCGTGGGAAGAGGAAAAACAGGATCAGTGAGCAGGTCAGGAGGCATAGCCCCACTGCTATAGACACATAGAGTTTCCTGTGGGACATTAAACCGTGTAGTTCATAAATTTGAGAATATTAACATGATAAGCACATTTTAGTAATCCCTGAAAGAGAAAATTGCAGAACTATAGGCTTCTTGTCATAGTGATACTGACGTGTGGTGAGGTTTCAGCCTTTGGTCGCTGCAAGGAATGACTGCCACAAGTTGGTTCTCCTGACCTGGAGATGTCAAGAGCCAAGATCATGCAGACAGAAAAAGGGTGTTTAAGAGCCAAACTGCTAAATAAACTTTATTTGTAACCAACTAATAAGAAAATACACTGAAACCTGCCTCTAGGGATGCGTCCTGTGCCCTGGCAGGTAGGGCATGGATCTGACTGTCCTTCCCCATTTACACTGCCATAGTCCAACCATTTGGAAAACCTTCGTTTCTCTCCATGTTTATTCTGGGACATGATGCTGTATTTCCAGAAGATTACAGGTCAAAATTAAAGACCTCCACCCTAAACAATAGGACAGCTTCAGTAAGGTTTGTCTGTTGGTATGTAGGTACATCATTGATGAGGAAATCAATAAGCAAACTTTTTATATATATATATATATATTAGGGTGACAGTGATTGATTGTACTGTTCTAGTTATACATTACAGTAACAACCCAAACTGTAAAACAGTAAAATTTCACCAAATGATCAACAAAGCTCCACAACAATAAAACTGCAAAGATGTCAAAGAGCATTATATAACAAACTTCCATTTAATTAAAGACCTTAAACGACAGTTTACGTGACCTTTGAAGAAAATATATTTAAATATACATACTACATAGGTGTATAATTCTTTAGATTTTCATATACTTTAATATTTATTCTCACTATTAATTATTCTCTCATTTACATCTTTACATCAACTAACTTTGAATTAAAGAACGTAAAGTGGCATGGAAGAGTTCACAACGCAAATTACGTTGATGTTCACACTGACAAATGTTGATGATCACGCTGACAACTTTCGAGTTTAGGAAAAAGAAACCAAATTTATGCCTATCGTTTCCAGGTGAAATGTTTTGTGGCGTAAATGCAAATGTGAAATGTGTTTAGAGTTTGCTATCTTATAATGCAAATACCAAATTATGACTACTAAACCTATGAGCTGTCTTGCCTAACTAGACAGCATTTTGTAACCATCGACTCCAAGTCTGAACGTGCCTAACTTAGGCAACTTTAATACTTTTCTGAACACAGCTGTAATGTGTAAAGTTAACAGTATTTTAAGAAAAATACAGCACACAAACAACCTAACAATGTCGCACCAGAGATGAGACATGAGTGTTTAAAGTCACAAAAGACTGGTAACATTTATATCAGTTTCCTTCATAAACTGACATCATGACACATCTAACTTAGTCGTGTCATAACAATAACAAATTAGGCTACTAAATGCGTTTATTGCCAAATCTTCACACAGCACTTTTCCACCTACCGTTAATTCATCTGAGCATGGTGTGATATCGAGATAGAATCTTTCCCCGCATATAAATATAATTCGTTGCTTGAGGTTTTTGAAGACACCACACGCGAGTTTACAAGAAGACGCAATGCACTTTCGAGTGCGCAGCGACTTCCCCCTTTAGTCCTTCACAGATGTTTGTTGTCGCCATCTGGTGGTCATAATCGATACTGCGTGTTTAAAGTCTGCGGTTGATTATAAATTATATATTTGGGAATTATTATCATTTTGGAATTAGTGTCTCAAGTTTTTAGTGGTTAACCAAGAAAAAATATATACTTTTAAAATGTATAAAAGAAAAGTGAAAATTTGAAAGGGGGTTAAAAAAAAAAAGTTAAAAAAAAAAAAGGTACGATTCTGAATAATTGATAATTTACTAATCCCAGATTAATCTCTTCTCTCTATCGGGACATGATGGAGAATCGAGAAAAAAAAACATATCTAAATACATTAAACCAAAATGGCAAATATTATTATGGGAAGAAATTGCAAATGAAGAATAGTTATTTGTTTGTAATACACTTCCTGATTATCCACAAAATAACTATACTGGAATATAGGCATTTCGTTTTTGACCATCTTCATGTATTCTGGAGTTGTCCAAAGATATTCCCTATTTTGGAACATATTACATTTCTGATATTTAATACCAAGAGATCTCACAACATTACATCTTGGAAACATTACACACACTGTGTTGAGAAGAGATGTATTAGAAGAGATGACAAGAGATGTATGTTGTTAATATGTTAAAATAAAGATACAAAACATAGAGACTGGGGAAACTGTACTCAGTTCCTGCCTTGAAGGAGGAAGCTGACTAAAGCGATAACTATTTTAACCTTTAGAACATTCCACAGTTTCAGCAATTCAGATGTGTGTACATTAACTAAACGTACTTTTGCTGATTGGTGTGATTTGAACAATAGCGAGAAGATTCATGATTATACAATGCAAATAAAACTCACTGATAACTATAATGGAATGTTTTTTTTTATTCACTGTGCTGGACACAAAAAGCCATGTTGATAAGCCTTCAGTTCACAGTAATACATTGCACATGAAAATGACAAAGATGACCAAAATTGGTGCCTAGCAAAAACTTTGACCAATCAATCACTGGTTGAGTTAAGCATGACTGAAAAACTCATTGCACATTCCTATATGTCAGGCAGCCCAACACCTTAGTGTGACATGAATTAGTGTGATTTAAAATAAGATATACAAATATAGAGGTCACTGTGACAAATAACTAAATCAACACAAGCTTTTCTTTCCTCTGAGAGGCAAAAGTCCTCAAACAAATGGAAACCCCCTAGGTAATTAGTCTCATCTAATCAAGCAGTACAAAAGATACCTGAAGCCTACCTAACAGCAGTCTATATGTGTTAGTAGGGCACACACACTGAATAAAGATAGCGTTGAGACTTCTTTATAAACCTTATGTTGTTTCTCTATTCATAATGTCCTACAAACATGAAACTAAAATTTTACAATCAAGTAATTGCATCATTGCAGCTATGGTCTGTTATAGTGATATAGTTCTCTTGTTGCGAGAGTCCAAACTATTTCTCTAAGATAAGAACATCAGAGGCATTTCATTACTGCAACACGATGAAATCATTTACAATTCCTATACTTCACTGAGGTTGCCACGGTGCTTCCTAGTGTCTTGAGATGTGCCATTCGCTGTCGGTCAACTGTACCAGCTCGTTGACCACATCAAGCAAACTGTAGTGATGCTTCCTCAGCAACCTCTGATTGAGCGGCTGGTTACTGAAACCCATCTCCTGTAAAACAGCCATCATGGAGGCATCCTCGCAGGCGGGGTCAACCACTGGCCGCTGAAAGAGAACCAAACCAAAGTTAGTATGTTTAAAGGTCACTCACATGTCAATCCTGAGTTCACAGATAACAAAGAATGCAAAAAGGCCACAATGAAGTACACAATGCATGCTACAACTTTCTAGAAATAGTGCACTAGTGTTCAAAAGTTTGGGGTTTGTAAGATTTGTTGTTATTATTTTTTTTTTTAAAGAAATTAAGACTTTTATAGACCAAGGATGCATTAAATTAATCAAAAGTGACAAACTTATTTGTAATAGGGATATCATTTTCTTATGATATTGTTATCGTCTAGATACGAAAATTTGCCTGATATATTTAAACTGATAAATAATAGATTATTTCCTTCAGCTGAGACACTTCAGATGCATACTGTTCGCCATGATGGTTTTGAATTGAAATATATTTGAAATCACTTCGAAAAGGAAAATATAGTTAAGTGCAACAGTTGCAGCGCAAGTGTGTCATATAGGCTATATAAAATGACTTTGTTTTAGCACGTTGTTACAGAAAGTAAGTTAAGTTATAAGTTATATATATATATATATATATATATATAGTTTGATTGTGCATTCACAACCTTTTGTTTCGTGCAATTGTAATATGTTAATTCTGTGTAATATACTTCTGATTTCTCCCATATAGGATGCATTTGGTTAAGAATTAACACGTTAGTAAAGTGTGACTGTGATCATCTTTAGCTTGAGCGCCTGCAACTCAAACAACAATGCACAACATTAATAGGCTAACTATACATATACATAACATTTTAGACTATTGTATTCTCTTCATGTTAAAAAGAGAAGACTTTTGTAATAAAACGTTGTGGTTTTTTGGGTTTAGTTGCGTGTTTCACTGCATTGTTACGGGAAGAGCGACTAGCACGCAAAAGTTTTGCAAGAGAATACGAAAGCATTGACATCTTTTATTACATCACCACTTCCTTTTAGGGGCCCCATATTGGTGAGCATCAGAGCATAAGACATATTACGACCCCAAACTTTTAAATGGTATTGTAAAGAGAAGTCACAATATGGTGGCTGTTTATGTTCTGTTCTGGAGTGTCGTGCACCAATGAGGAAAAAACGAACACCTGTGCCGGTGTGCTCTGGCCTGTAAAGAGTGCTTTATAAGCAGAGGCAGCCACAGAGAGAGCTCCCTTCACCAGGCCCTCTGTCAGACCACCGTGACGTGCCCTGCAGAAGAACAAAAACAGGAACAGAAGGTCGTGTCATAATAGTCCTGTTGACTCCAGAGATTACCATTCATAAAACAACACTATGAGAAAAGCAGTCCAAAAAAAAGAAAGCCACCATGATTCATTCTTTTAAATAAGCAAACTATTTAACATAGGCATGTTGTCAAAAGTGGTCGACCACAGGAAAACAGACTGCTGAGCTACTTCCTCTTCTGCTGCATTCAAAGTTTCAGCTTTAGCAAAAGGTGGAATTAAAAAAAATCCTGAAATATATGTATACTACAATAACTCATATGCCTGTAATGTTGTTATACCTGAGTTCCTGGGAGCCGCAGGTCTCAAAGGCACTAACAGGGGCCTCTGAATGAGCTGATCTGCAACCTAGGGCAAATAAACAACATACAATTCTGTGACACTTTTTTCCTCAAAGCTATAAACTAGTTTAAGAACAAATACAGTCTACTCTACACCTGGAACGAACTAGACAACAAAGGACAATTTCACAAGATTTGGGTCCCTTTCATCTGTTACCTCAATAGGACTGTTATTCTTTAATGCAATGTATTGTAGGCTGACTTAAGAGCTGTGTATTAATGTCACTGGATTGTATATTAACAGGCAGGGATGGGGTGTTGGTTATAGTATGGTTTTTTAAATATTTGTTTATTAAGTTTATTATTTTTGTGCATATAAGAAAATTAATCCTGAAACCTGTAATTATTTCAACGCTATGTGATGCCAAAATAGAATATTTAACAACAAATACAGTCTGACTAGTTTTTCTTGGTTAATTCTTCACACCTCGCACTTTTAAACTAAAATGTTTGACACTAATTTCAAAGTAATGATAATAGTAGTACAGTATGTTTGTATTTATTAATTTATCTTTTTATTTATTTGTTTGTGTGTGTTCTTGTGCACATTAGTGTATATGTGTGTGTGTATTCTTGTGCATAAAATCACGACTGCTACAGAGTCCAGCATATTAGAAAACTCACCACTTGACCCATCCTCAGATTGGCATGATGCGTTCTCTTTAGAGGCCCCTGGTCCTGATTCAAGATCATGAGACCTCGCTGATCTGCAAAAGAATCATAAAGTGATTAAAACGAATGAAAGTCCATGCATAATTAGTCAAAAAAAGAATTAGCAGGTTCTCTGGATGTTCTTTAACCTGTGGGTTCGAAGAGATGGGGGTGGCGGGAGAGCTATGGACGGAGGTACCGTCTCTGGAATCAGAGGGGGGGTGTCCAACATCTGAGAGGTGCACAGCATCCTATTTAGGGTGTTTTGAAGTACTGGAACAGGGGTGGGCTCCTCATTCTCTCCTTCAGCCATGCTCTGGATTTGCTGTGTTTCCGGCTCGTTGGCAAAAGGGACAGCAGGCTGGGACATTGCTGAGCTATACATTGAGTCTCCCAGTGGCCTGGAAGTATCGAAGCAGTCAGGCAGGATGACAATGTAGTCCTCAGATGAGGCAGAAGACACCTGGCTGCTCACCTCATCCCACTCTCCTGCTTCTTCCTCTTTTTCTTGATCGGTTTCATGTCCCTTTTGTTCCACTTCCTCTTCATTCTCCTCCTGTGCAGCTGGGTCGGTGTAGAGGTTTTCATTCGAGCCAATCAATGCCTCTGAAAAGACTGCAGAAATAACCAAGTCTGAATTGAAAGAAGGTACAGTTCTAGCAGAAAAATCACGTTTCTTTTTAGCAAGCCCAAAGTATACCCGTTTAAACAACAGCGACATACAAAACAGAGAGAACATGCACACCTGGCATGACCGATTCCACTGTTATGACTGGCTTTGGCACAGGGGCTGGAGCCTCAGGCCTGATTGGCAAAGGTCTGTCATTCTTCACCTGTAATAATCTCTCTTGAAAGCGAGCAGGGTCATGAGCTGCAAAATAATTAAAAGTAATATTAACAAAATAATAGAAGCCCCGTAAAATATCTGAGCATGAAGACATCAGACAGAAACTCACCGTCATGCCTCCTCGGGTTGGGCCGTGTCCTGCGTTGAGGCTTGCGCTCTGGTTCCTCCTCGAGAGTGAGAGAACGAATCACAGTCTCACACACAAACTGGGTCCCACTGATGTCTTCATCTCCTTCCTCATTGGCTGGAATGTCCAGAAGCTCATTCTGTCTCTGAGGCAGCAACACTAACAGAGAACAAGCCACATCAGTACATACAAGTTCACTACAATCCTGTCTATGATCTACTGGGGAAACTAGCTACTTTTTTTGTAAAAAGGTCAGAGAAAAAGTCTAGTGTCATTTATTTGCAAAAGCCACTTTGTTTGATGAATTTCATATACTACCGTTCAAACGTTTGGGGTCAGTAAAATTAGTTTTTAGGATATTAATACTTTTATTCAGCAAGGATGCATTAAATCGACCGTAGAGACATTTGTAATGCTTCAAAAGATTTTTATTTCAAATAAATGCTAAACTTTCAACTAATAAATTCCCATTTTCAAAAAATATTAAGCAGCACAATTATTTTCAACATTGGTAATAATAAGAAATGTTTCTTGAGCACCAAATCAGCTTATTAGAATTATTTCTGAAGGACCATGTGACAATTTAGCTTTGCCATGAAAGGACTCAATTAGATTTCATAATATATTCTATTTGTTATTTTAAAACGTAATATTATTTCACAATATTACAGTTTTTACTGTATTTTGTCTTAATAAATAGTCTTGCTGAGCATAAGAGACTTTTAAAAAAATCTTACAGATCCCAAAGTTTTGCAAGCAAACGGTAGTGTACGTGAAATGCTGATTTGAGTATATAGGACCTATTCTGCTATTTCAACAGAAATGATCTATAGTGGTTGTTAGATGCAAGTACATCAGTTGCCCTAACCTTGAGTTTTTTTCCTCCCTGAACGTCCAGCTTCAACTTTGCTTAGTCCCGTTCCATGCTTTCCAAACAAGGATCCATGATGAAGTGCTGGATACACACAGGAGGTCATATCTGAGGAGATTACACAATTACTCAAAATGATGCCAGACTAATTATGCACATGACATTGAAGAACAGATTCTCCCTGAGGAAATATTACATACAGTAATTGTGACCAGAATGAGGCCTTACCAACGGGAGTGTTGGCTGGAACTTTCTCCAATTCTTGCACAATGTTTATATCCAGCAACTCAAAGGACAACAGATCCTGTACAACAACAAGAATTTGGACATTAGTAAGGTACACATCACTGAACAAACATAAGGAGGTGTTTTTGTGTCCGACAACGTACATACCTGTGCTGTCAGTAAGTCCACCGAGGGGATGTAATATTCTCTCCTGGAGCTGGTAGACACTTCACAATCTCTGGTGCCTGACCAGAACATGCCATCTTTTCCCATCAGACAGAGATCGGTCCTCTACAAAGAGAAGATGGAGTATGTAATGAAAATCTCAGGAACTACAGTGAATGCCGTTTAAATATTACATACATAGGCAATTTTAGAAAAGATAACATGGTTTAAAGTTGGCTCACCAATGATTTGCTGCAGTGTGCACTTATTTTCTGCCCTGAGCTTGGCACCACTACAATGCTACACCACACTCTGGGCCCAAATTGCACTCCACAGTGTGCCAGGCGCCAGTGAGACGTGTAGGTTCCCTCCAGCAGGGGCGCCACAAATGCCACACTCACCACACCAACCTGACCCGGCTGCAGAAAGGGCACTGCCACCTCTTTTTGCTCCCGTGATCCCAGGGACAGGTTGCCCCACATGAACTTCAACTATAAAGACATAAGCACACATGCAAACATAGCTCACACATTTTTTTAGACCTATATAAACTTCTATTGGGTGGGTTTTAAAAAGTACCTTGGTATCAGAAGTCCAGCCGATGTTGCCAGTGTTCCTCATCTTCCAGTACTTGATGAACTTGGTGCCTGGCTCCAGACAAGTGCCATCTGGTAGATTCTCATCCAGAAACAAGGCAGTCATTGTGGGCACCAAGGTGGAGCAGGAGACCTTGGGACCCCTGGTTTGAGTGCACAGAGGATCATCAGAACAGCTTTGTTTCAGCGTCTGTCTTTTTCTTGAAGCTCATATAAAAAAAAGTATAAAAAGGACGTAATACATAAAGGCAGCGGGTGCATTTTGAGGTAGTTCCATCCACTTGCCAGCGATAACTCAACTATAACAGACAATGTGATAATCTTGATAATGATTGTTCTGGGCTGGGTAGGGAGGTCACCCAGCCCTGACCCCTCTCAGTGTGGCCCTTACTCTGGACTGGAAGTTTGAGGGTCTGGGCACAGGGCCGGAGCTGGGGCTGGTCCTGGGCCTAGAGACGGAACGTGAGCGGGGGCAAGGCCCGAGGTGGCGGTCCCATTGGAGGCTCCGCTCCACAGCAACCCTCTCTTCTCCAGCCTCAGCTTCTTCTTGATCTCCTTCACCTCGGCCTTCAGCTGCCTCCGCTCAGCTTTCAGCCGCTGCCTCTCCGCTTTTCGCACCGTCCTGTCACCCCGTCTCAGAAATCTGAGAATGAGCCAAAATGAATCAAATTCAATTTGTATTTAAGTATAATTATATCATGCAGGTTAAGCAAAGGATACACAACAAAACTCTAAACACCAAGTGTTTATTTTGGCTTGCCTGGGTTCGGGAGTAACTCCACGCTCAGGGACAGACAAAGGAGTCCTTGTTCTCTTTAGGTTGTGGCTGGGATCGTGTTTATGACTACATGGCTCACATAAGATGCAAGATGGACACACGCTGCACATAAAAGGAGAGATGTGTTTTATATTGAGCATTACATTTTGACATCTCGCTGTTACTAACCCTATCCGGACAGCCGGATCCCTGACAATATTCGAAAAACAGCTCTTGTCTTCCATAAGCAATTCAAGTTGCCATTGTGATAGTCTTAAAGTGAAACGGCTTCTTAAACAAGAAAAATTAATTTTGCACACCGGGAATTGACTGGATCATTGGATCACTGTGGTTTGCTATTGCTGTGATCTCGTGTGATTGACAGGTTGTCTCGCCCAAAGAATATTACGCCAGCAAACTTCTTTAATAATATTAATACATCCTGTGGCTCAGTTTCTCAAAGAGTGTGTAATAATAAATATTCTTGAATCAAGTTTTGTGACAGTCTCACCTGCACTGATATCCTCCCCCAGTGGCCGGTCCTTTGCAACTACTGCAATTTGGAGTTGAGCTAGAGGCCCTTAGCGTGGTGGAGCTCGTAGCTTTCTGAGTGCCGGAGGTGCTTGGCTCCTCTGCGGGAGGATCCAAGGCTCTGTGTGTGCAACACTGGCCTGAAAACTCACTGCACATCTTGTCCACCACCTCCCTTACCACTTGATCTTTGAACTGCAAACAGTAGATTGGGAAAACCTTTGCGATCAGATTCAACCAAAAGACCTATAAAATTATCAGTTGGACATTATTTTAAGATACGGTACCCGGTCCATGTAGGATTTGAACCACGTTGGCACCGCTTCCTCCTCAGTTTTCATCCCTTTGTTTTCTTTGGCCACAGCCTGTTTAAGGAAAACAACACAAACAGGTTTTCTCAATCTGAAATTGTCATGCTCTGCAACAAGCCCAGTTCATTATTATTTACATTTTGTTACAAGACATGCTTAAACTAATAAACAGCTCACACTGTTGAGATGCATGTAGCACAGGTGTGAAACTGGAAAGTTAATATCTGAAATGTACATATGAAACGCCTCGGTTATCACTTCTCAGTTAACGCTTCTCATTTAGTGCTTTCCTTGTGAATATTAACCCTTTGATGCATATGATCACACCAGTGTGTTAACAACGTTCAGTGCGTTGGGTGATCTACTGCTAAATTCCAATCTGCTTTCACGCTATTTTTGACACTCATGTCCTTAGCGCTGTATGACTGATTATTTCTGCTTCTAAGTAACAGCTTGATGCGTCACCATGGAAATAGTTAGGATTAGGGTCTCGTCTACGATAATATCGTGATTGTTGTTTTAACGATGTGGATCTGACAATATCGAGTATGTCCCTCACTTTACAAAAACACCTAGAGAGTGCACGCATACACTATGTGATGTAGTCTTAGGCCCTGTCCCAAATGACACCCTAAACACTCACGGTCTTTGATTTTATATAACAGTTTAATAAACAAGTTAATATTAAGTGACTGACATTTTAGAAAATGCATGTTTTTGCTCTATTTCGTCAACAAAATCTTTTTGGAGCAATACACAGCAGTGTTTCTTTACAAAATGAACACATTTTTTAAATTAATGATTCAATGACTGACTCATAACAGTGACTTGCTGCCACCTATTGGCGATTTTAATTTAACATTTAAAGTAGTTAATTTTTTTAATAATTTCTAATATCAATATTCAATAGCAAATATTGTCTAATTATCAGTATTGATAAAATCTAGATCAGAAAGTATCTGATCCCATAAGTATATGATCTTTTGTCAATATCACACACCCCTATGCAATGCATTATATCTAAATATAAACTACTATGATGAAATGGAGTTCCAATGTATAAATATGTGGGGAGTTTGTTATCATCAATCAAACCTATAGGCAGGAAATTAGCATAACATACTTAATGTTTGTTACCTATAAATAAATAAATACTACTCCCAAAATCACCAGAATTGAAAGATTTGTGCTGTTTTTGCTATAAAAAAAACTCTAGAAATGCCCCTGATAAGAAGTAATGAAACTAGGCTTAAATGTTCAGTCGGCCCTTTTGATGGTACAGAATCAGATAATGCTCACATGGCTCAGGCAGAAATTGAGTTTGAAAACCCTGGCATATAGTATGTTTAAAAGATTGCAAACTGCTTACCGAGTCCCGCTCGGGGGTCACCTGGGTCTCCTTGTCTGCCATCTTGACCCTTGCTCGATACGGTGGAGCTGGCCTAGGGTCTATCTTTAGTTCCTTCATCTCTGCCTTCACCGCACCACCCTCTGCTTGACCCTTCATCTTATAGACATTCATGTGCAGCTGATTGGCTTGCTTGAATGAACTCTAAATTTAATAAAAACACAAATTTTGTTTTAAGCCTTGGATTTTTTTTATATAATATATAATAATGATGGAGACAGTGGGCATCAGTGGAGATGACTGACTTGTGCATAACAAAAATTAAAAAATATATATATATTGATGTTCTTTACCTTCAGAGCTTCTGTATATTCATCTGTTGTGTTGTCAAATGATAAAAAACAATAATATATATACACATCAATATTTCAACACTACAGATAACATATTTTGTGAAAACCATTGATTGAATTTATTACAAACCTTGACTGTTGATGCACACCTGTCAAAAATAAGAGGACAATGTTAATAGAAGTACCATTGAAAATAGATTTATAACAATACATAGTTTACTGATTGTTGTCATACTCATATTTTAAAAGGATCCATCAATGAAATCTGTAAAACAATTAAATCAAAAATCATTTTAAAACTCGTTATTACACTGTGATTATTTACCTCCTCGTTGTCCTCATCAAAATATTTCACTTGAAAATGGCTTAAGCCGAATGTAGTTTTGATCTGGAGATTATAAAAAGGCAATGTAAACAGACAGCATTAAGAACTGCAGAGATTTGTTAGACATCGAAGTGTTACAGGCAGGTTATAATGAAAAAATATAGCTGCGAGCAGCGATGGCGGGCCCAAGCCAGTGGCACCGCAACCCCTGGCTCCTTTAGTTACCTAAAGGCACCGGGGTGGCGGTGCCGAAGGCTTTGGCCCTTTCATGATTAAATGTTAAAACGGCTTGCCATAGTCTGTCATTTTGACTAGTCACAATTATGTTACAGATATCTTAAATGATAATACAAACTATCCAAAATGTAATTACGACTAGACAGAAAGACATTGTTGATATCTACAATGTTAATTTCCGGATAGGCAAACTTAGCTTTTAAATGTTAAAAGGGCTTGCCATACACGGACGTAGGCTCAGAGAGAGTCTCACCATATTCAAACCAAAATATCTGACTTCCTCTTGGTCTGAGCTAATGACTATGAATTAGAAAGTTGTCTGGCTTGAGGAGTACAATGTATATAACGATTTTTGTAACTGTAGATAAAAATAACAACCCCACTTTTGTCAAAAGGTGGCGCTATTTAGTCCCTGCACCATGCCCGTTTCTGAAACTTTGCACATGTCTACTGGCTAATAAATGTGATGTGTCTGTTGAGTTTCATGCAATTTCAAGCATGCTAAGAGTCTCAAAAGCATCCTAAAATAATTTCAAAGTTTGAAGCTTTGCCACGGCAACAGTTTAAAAGATATCAAGAATCCATTCACAGGTCTACATCTACCGTATGTTTACATTATACAGATGAAGTTTTTCATCTGTTTTTCATCATTATACAGATGAAGTTTTTCATCTGTTTACATTATACAGATGAAGTTTTTCATTCATATTATTACATGCAAGCGTGTTTGATTTATGGACCAAGTTTTCGGACCCCGTTCCAGGGGGCGCTGTCTAGCCCCCCTGCCACGCCTAGGTACCATCTTCAGCCCGGGCCTGATGGCTGTGGGATATGACCTGTGTGCAAAGTTTCAAGAGTTTTCAAACCCGTTAAGGGCCTCAAAAGCCATTAAGAGTCTCAAAATCATCAAAAAAAAAAAAGAATTTTAAAGTTTGATGCGTTGCCACGGCAACAGTATCAAAGATATCAAGAATCCATTCACAGGTCTTCATCTGCCATGTATTTACATTATACAGATGAAGTTTGAAGCAAATCGGGTAAAAATAAGAGGTTGATTTCAAAGCATTTTGAAAGTGACACACTTCCTGCTGCCAGTTGGTGGCGCTATAACTTTGACTCGAAATAGTCACATCCATGTGATCGTCCTCTTACAGCGAACACACTGATGAAGTTTCATCAAGATATGTTAATGTATGCTGAAGTTATAACACACTTCCTGTTTCACGTTTCTCGCCATAATTTCGTTTCCTCGTCACGGCCAAACCGTTTGAGATATCAAAAATCCCCTCACAAACTTTCATCCTCAATGTCTTGACTTCTTGCACACCGAGTTTGGTTGTGATTGGTAAACACATGCGTTGTAATTTGATGTATTTCTCCTAGGACAACTATTCAAACAACCCATAATTCTCAACTTCCATTTTAATTGTCGTAAAACTTAGAGCACGAAAGTTGTTTGGCCTGATGTGATCTATAATTGTACCGAGTTTCATATTAATTCACGCAAGTGTGTTTGATTTATGAACAAATGTTCGAATCCCAGTCCAGGGGGCGCTGTCGAGCCGCCCTGCCACGCCCGATGACCAGCTTCAGCCCGGCCCTGATGGCCATGGGTTCTGACCCGTGTGCAAAGTTTCAAGAGTTTTAGAGGATGTTAAGGCCCCCGAAAATGCCAGAGAAGTCGCACACAGCAAATAAAGGGTTAAAATTAACCTGACAGGCGCCCCTCCTCTCACTCACACAGAGAGACACTGAGAGACTGGCAAAATTCTAAGATTTTCTCTACATTCAAACAAAGATATCTGACTTTCTGTGGGTCCTAGCTAATGAGTGTCAATTAGAAAGTTGTCCGGCTCGAGGAGTACAATATACATACCGATTTTTGTAACTCTAGTTAAAACTAACAACCCCACTTTTGTCAAAAGGTGGTGCTACTGAGCCCTCACCACGCCCGTTTCTGAAACTTTGCACATGTCTACTGGCTAATAAATGTGATGTGTCTGTCGAGTTTCATGCGATTTGAAGCATGCTAAGGGTCTCAAAAGCATCCTAAAAGAATGGTAAAGTTTGATGCGTTGCCACGGCAACAGTTTAAAAGATATCAAGAATCCATTCACAGGTCTACATCTGTCGTATATTTACATTATACGGATTAAGTTTGAAGCAAATCGGGTAAAAATAAAAGGGTGATTTCAAAGCATTTTGAAAGTGACACACTTCCTGCTGCCAGTTGGTGGCGCTATAACTTTGACTCACAATAGTCACATCCATGTGATCGTCCTCTTACAGCGAACACACTGCTGAAGTTTCATAAAGATCAGTTAATGTATGCTGAAGTTATAACACACTTCCTGTTTCACGTTTCTCGCCATAATTTCGTTTCCTCGCCACGGCCAAACTGTTCGAGATATCAAAAATCCCCTCGCAAACTTTCATCCTCAATGCCTTGACTTCATGCTGACCGAGTTTCGTGCCGTGTGTTTGAATTCTCTAGGAGGAGTATTGCACATTCCATTGCGAGCGTTTTACAAACAAACCTCAATAGCCAACTTCCTGTTGGGCTGGGGTAAAAAGTAATAGTTTGAGGTATATATGAACAATGAGATCAACATGTGTACCGAGTTTCATATTATTACATGCAAGCGTGTTTGAGTTATGGACCAAGTGTTCGGACCCCGTTCCAGGGGGCGCTGTCTAGCCCCCCTGCCACACCCAGGTACCATCTTCAGCCCGGCTCTGACGGCTGTGGAATCTGACCTGTGTGCAAAGTTTCAAGAGTTTTCAAACCCGTTAAGGGCCCCAAAAGCCGCTAAGAGTCTCAAAATCATCAAAAAAAAAGAATTTTAAAGTTTAATGCTCTGCCACGGCAACAGTATCAAAGATATCAAGAATCCATTCACAGGTCTTCATCTGCTATGTATTTACATTATACAGATTAAGTTTGAAGCAAATCGGGTAAAAATAAAAGGGTGATATCAAAGCATTTTGAAAGTGACACACTTCCTGCTGCCAGTTGGTGGCGCTATAACTTTGACTCACAATAGTCAAATCCATGTGATCGTCCTCTTACAGCAAACAGACTGCTGAAGTTTCATCAAGATCAGTTAATGTATGCTGAGGTTATAACACACTTCCTGTTTCACGTTTCTCGCCATGATTTCGTTTCCTCGCCACGGACAAACCGTTCGAGATATCAAAAATCCCCTCGCAAACTTTCATCCTCAATGTCTTGACTTCACGCTGACCGAGTTTCGTCGAATGTGGATCAAAGCTCTAGGAGGAGTATTTCAAATACCATTGCGAGCGTTTTACAAACAAACCTCAATAGCCGACTTCCTGTTGGGCTGGGGTAAAAAGTAAGAGCGCGAGGTATAGATGAAACGATGAGATCAACATGTGTACCGAGTTTCATATTATTACATGCAAGCGTGTTTGAGTTATGGACCGAGTGTTCGGACCCCGTTCCAGGGGGCGCTGACGAGCCCCCCTGCCACGCCCAGGTACCAGCTTCAGCCCGGCTCTGATGGCCGCGGGTTCTGACCCGTGTGCAAAGTTTCAAGAGTTTTCGAGCACGTTAAGGGCCCCAAAAGTGCCCAAAAGGTAGTAAAATAATAATTATTATAATAATAATAGAGAAGAAAAATAATCGCAAGGAAAACAATAGGGCCTTCGCCCTTTCAGGGCTTGGGCCCTAACAATATCCTCCAACGTTACGCTTTATTTACAAGCCGTCAACTGATTTATGGCCGACCAGAAAGGTCAAGATCAAATGACAGATATTGTTGCAATTTAGATCACTGGGGGCTGTATAAAAGACAGGACTTAGATATAACGTTAGGTTATGATCTATGCGCTGTGATATGATTACATATTTTACTTAAGGTTAAACGCGGTTAAGGTTTGTTTATGTAGGCCTCAGCTACGGCCTTCCAGGACCAAGAAATGTAAACGTCCCCATATAAACGCCACCCAGCAAGGCTTAATGACTCCTTACCCAGGCCTCCACAGTCTCCCACTGTGCTTTGTTCGTGTCCAAGACTGGAAATTTCTTCACGTTGCCCCTAAAGTTCACTTTGACAGTGACGGGGAGGTTCATGACTGTGAGCCAGAATCAACTGATACGTATGATGCGGTGATATGATGCTCTAAAAATACCCGTTGTGGTGTCAACACTGTGAGTCTTGTCTTTAGCGTTCTTGTTTACATCGCTGGAATCGTACACGCCCCCAACACACGTCACAGGAAGTCTCTCAGAGTTCCTAAAGTCCTGTTCCTAACTAACTATTTTTTATTATTACCGTCATGAAACTTATTGAAATAGCCCTTGAAAGTATTTAATTGGTTCTATAAGTATTTAAAATTCTGATTCCAATAAATAATATTTATACGGAGAAAAATATGACGCACGCATTCACATACGTATATTGAAGTTGCCGCGAACATAGATGTAAATACATAGACACGCAATAGTTATGGCAATAGTTGCTCTGCTGATTACAGAGATACGTCTACGCGACCACAATATTGTATTAACTTGTTTTTATACCATATGATTATGCGTATTGCAGATTGTATTCAATTAAAAATGAATGAAGATGAAATGTTTTCACACGACACTGCTGATGTGATTCCTATGTACTTTTTTTTTTTTTTTTTTTTTTTTTTTTTTTATTGAAGAAACATATACATTTACAAATACATTCAGGAGAACATAAAAGAGGTAAAGCAAAGACAAATTATACAGAATAGTTCCAAATCAAGTGCCATAAAAATAATTATATTACATTACACAATTATAAAACATAAAATAAAAAAATAAAAAATAATAATACAAATAGAATAAGCAATGTATGATATAAAGCTGTTTAATCTTAACTATCAGATCCAATACAAAATAATTGTTCATATATTTTCAGGAATCTATTACATTTTTTATTGCTAGATAAATTAAAAGATTTAAGCAGTGAGTCTACTTCAACCAAAAAATGTGAGAAAATAGGGAGTGATCCCATAAATTTCTGTTTATGGATGAAAAATTTACCAAATAAAATAAAAAAATTAAAAATGTATTCTTTGGATGTGTGGGCATCAGTATAATATTCCTATGTACTTACATCTAACCGTCCCGAGGCGTAATGCGTCATCTAGAAGCGCGCAAGTGCCTTGTGGCTGACAGCAGTTAGTGAGCCACACGGTTAGTTAATGCTTTTAGGACAATCCCTTACTTTTCCCATTTATTGAATTAATACGATGTCTTCGCTTCTTAAGGTGGACAATGAGATCAAGAAAAAGGTACATTTCTCACCGCTTACATTATTTAAATAAGGAACACTCAAATGAACTGTGTGTAGTTAGCTTGCGGCTAACCGGCTTGTGCGTGATTCACCTCGTGAGCGCGATAGCTAACTTTAACACGCACATATACTTGTAAAATCATTAGTGTTTTAAAAGAGAAAATTCATACAATGGTAGAGTATTTGTGGATTATACATATTAAATATTCAGGGGAAAGCCAGAGCTCGCACATGCTTGGTATGAATGTGTGTGAATGAAGCGTGTTTTTAGCACAGCAGCATGTTGCTCCGGGAGAAATGCATTACTGCTACCCTGATTTTGACATTGAATCTTTTATTATAATCGCAATGGATTACGTTGAAGATCGTTAGTTAATAAATCATGGGTTAGTGGGTATCGGCTCTATTTACAGAGTAACGTCACATTTTGAGAACATTTAGCGTCTTACAATATAAGGGCCCCCCGTTGTTTTATTTATTTTTCTAAGCGTATGACTTTTAAACACAAGACATAATAAAATTGTGACATCAAAACTCAAGATTGCTCGTCTTGTTATTTAAAAGTTGCATATGAATGTTTCTTATCTTGCCTATTTGCCAGGTTGATGCTTTCAGGGGACGAATTACAGCAGAGGTAAGTTACTACACATACCAAGAGTTTAAATATGAACATTTCTTTGACAATTGGGCTGCTTACGGTTTAACCATTCAAATTTAGGCTGAAGACTTGGTTGCAAATTTTTTCCCGAAGAAATTGTTAGAACTGGACCAGTTTTTGAAGGTAAGCATTTAATCAGAGTAAGATCTAGAACATCTACTTCTGCAGATGTTCTAAATAGCATTTTGATTTTCTTGTTGTTGTTCTTTTTAGGATCCCTCAATTAATGTTCGTGAGCTGAAAGAAATTCATTCAGAAATCAATCTGACAGTGCCAGACCCAATTCTACTTGCAGACATCCATGATGGGCTTGAGGGGGTAAAATGTCATTTTAAGTGTCTTCATTCTTCAGTCAAAAAGTTGAATGATATAAAGACTCTGAATAGGGTAAAAAAAAAGGCTTCTGTTGCTTTGTGCAAAATTATTTTTTTTCTGCCACGTAATAAAAAAAAAATGTTTTCTTCTTTCAAATCTGATTGTTATTCACAATTCTGAGAATTCCGAATTGATATGCAGAACTGTAAGGTGGGGGTGGGAGATAGAATTGTGAGAAAGTTGCACTTACCTATTTTTTATTCTGTGGTGGAAATAAGATTCCATACATGAAATCTAAAGATCAGCCATTAACCCTGAAATATTTCTTCTATAGCAAAATGCTAAAAAGAGGAAACTCGAAGATGGTGCAGATGACAAAGGTGAGTTTTCCTGACTAAAGTAAGTTTGAAATGCATCGATACGGTCACTCTTCCCTACATTATCCTATGTTTTCTGTTTGTAGTTGGCGGGACCAAGGTCTTTGTCATGCCTGGTGGAATGATGAAAAGCAATGGCAAGCTGGTGGAACTGATTGAAAAAGTCAAGCCTGAAATCAGAACTCTCATAGAAAAGTGCAACACGGTTGGTCCATGTAACCATAGTCTCAGACATACTCTCGCTCATTTAAAGTGTTCTGGGTAAATGTAATTTCCGTCGTTTTCTAGGTCAAGATGTGGGTTCAGTTGTTAATCCCAAGAATAGAAGACGGCAACAATTTTGGCGTCTCAATTCAGGTATGGTGCCACATCCTTCACTGGTCTTTCAACAGCAGTTAGCAACATTTTGTTATAGACTAGAAGCAGTAATTTGTGAGTTCAAGATGAAGTTTTGGTACTGTGAGAGAGTGTCAAATGCAGAAATTGTTACCTGGTTGTGATTCTGTTTATCTTCACTATCCACAGGAGGAGACGGTTGCTGAACTCAGAACAGTGGAAGGGGAAGCAGCTTCTTTCTTAGATCAGATTTCAAGGTACGTCACGCTATGTCAGAAGAAGATTTACGTCCAGGCATTATTTTGTTCTTAATATTATCATCTTTTGTAGGTACTACATCACAAGGGCAAAGCTGGTTTCCAAAATTGCAAAATACCCTCATGTTGTAAGTCATATCTCAATTTAGATCAGGGATACAGTAGTTATTTCATGTGCATAATATATATTTTGACTTTTACAGGAGGATTATCGCCGCACGGTGACAGAGATTGATGAGAAAGAATACATCAGCCTCAAGATCATAGTGTCAGAGCTGAGAAATCAATACGTAAGTATTGAAGTAACTACAAATATTGTTATGCAAATGATTTTGAAGATTATCTTTTGTTTTGATGTGCAGAAAAAGTTTTGATTAATGCATGTATGTGCTGTCCTAGGTGTTGTTGTGATAACCGATTTATTAAAGCAAAATTGTCTGACAGGTAACATTACATGACATGATCCTGAAGAACATCGAGAAAATCAAGAGGCCGAGGAGCAGCAACACTGATGCTCTGTACTAAGGTCACCCTCCCCTTTTGTTCTTGGCCTGTTGTTCCACCATTTGGAGCTAGCTTTAGCCTTCAGATGGTTCTAGAGCAGTCCTGTCACCCATTATAACCAGGCCAAGAGTGGGACCGCTCAATCAGACCTGATAGAACATGCCACTTAAGATAGAATTGTAAAATATGGTCACTATTTTAAACCCTTTAAAACTAGCCCTTTTTGATTTATCTTTTGTTTCTTAGCGGACAGTGTAAATGTATAAAGGCAGAGCCTGAACATGCGTCCTGAGGAAACTGTGTCCGATTTGGTTTTCTTTAATTAAAGAAACTTTTCAACAATGGGTTTCTTTTTTTCTTTTGCAAAGCCAAATTCCATGTTGCTCTGTTTTTAAGATCATTTCAAGTGTTTCTGAGCTTCCGTACGGGGTTAAGTGAATATGGATTTCAGGTCGAGAAGCGGAGAGGCTCTTTTTGATGCTGTATTTCATTTAAGCAGTTTACGTTGTTCATCTGAAATGTTCATGTAGGCTAAATGGAAGCAAGGTGGTTCATCTGCAAGATTTTATTTGGAGTGTGAACTGACAGGTATTATGGAATATTATATTTTCATCTGAAGTGACATCAAATTCTGGAAGCTTTTTAAGGTTCTTTTTGTCCAGTTTTAAGAGTGATAAATTACATTTTGCTGAATAAACTATTGTTTTACAATACATTTAAGACATGGATGTCATTAGCTGTTCTTGTGTTGTGCTTTTGTCCTGAATATTTTTATTTGTTCCATATTAAAGAACTTGCATTGTTCTAGAACTGCAGTCCATGTATGAAAACAAGTCAGTAGATTACATTTTACACCACAAAAAATAGGCATGTCTAAAGTACCGGTGCTCTTTATGTCTCTTTTTATTAAAGCAAACTGTGGTATGTCAAGTTATTTCCATGAAGTGATATCAAGTGAATTGGTTAGTGGTATGCTCAACTCAATATAAATGTATTTGAAAAGAAAGAAAACAAAGTAGATGGCTTTTTCAAGAAGCTGTCACTGCTTAAATTTTGCATGAAAAGAATTGAATGGACTTTACATGAGAGAAACTGGAAAATAAACAAAGGTTTTTCATATGTACACAATTTGTTTAAATATAGCAAATGTTTGAAAAAAAAATAGATTTAGATATGCCTCAACTGATAAAGTAATATATAAAAAGACTTGCACAAAAACATGTTAATTACATCTTTTTAGTTAATTAAATCCAAGTTTACTTGTAAGGATAGTTCACCCTAAAATGAAAATTAAGTAATAAATTACTAATCTTTCTGAATTTTTATTAAACAGTACATTAAAGGGATAGTTCACTTTGAAATTATTTTTTTTTACATGATTTAGCTTACCTCAAGGGCATCCAAGATGTAGATGTCTTTGTTTCCACAGTATTTTCAATTTTGATGTTTTTAGGTCAAGCCCTTTGCACTCATATAATGGAGGTATATGGGGTCCTCCTCAAAGAGCATACAGACAAGTCAAAATTAAACGTGATTTAATGACTCATAAATGTAAGTACACATTGATGGCATAAGACACGAAACGAGTGGTTTGTGTGAGAAAACGAACAGTATTTATATCGTTTTTAGTACCTCTTGTTACCACAGCCACAAAGCACCTGCGCCCTCAGACCAGTTGGACATGGCTGTGGTTACAGGAGGTAAAAACGATATAAATACTGTTCGTTTTCTCCTACAAACAGCTCGTTTCGTGTCTTAGGCCATCAATGTGTTTAATTTGGAGTTCTCTGTGCATGCTCTTTGAGGTGGTGACCATAGACCTGCATTATGTGACTGTTAAACACAAACAGTTTGACCTAAAAATATCAAAATTTAAACTACTGCGGAAACAAAGACACCTACATCTTGGATGCCCTTGAGGTAAGCTAAAACACATCAAAAATGAATTTCAAAGTGAACTATCCCTTTAAATTCCATATCTAATACCAAGATCATACTTTGATACTTTTGCGGCTTATTAAAAAAGCTTGATGCTGGTCAGCGGTGCTATTCACTGCCATTATATGAGTGATTCTAAAATTGGAAATGAATTTAGCTAAATTTACCAAAAACTCCACTTGTTAGCATAAATGATAAGAGCACATGGCACAAATGAAACCATCAATAAAATAATTTTAAACAACCCACTGTGTGATCAGTGATAAATTCTGTTTTCCTTTTGATATTGTGGTAACAATTTTGGCCGTTTCCAAAATAACTCTTGGTGTAAGAGTTTACACTTTAATAATTAAATACATAACCATTTTGAAAAAGCAAAAAATAATGACTTCGGACGAGTGTGAGCGGGACATTCCTTAAAAGTAGGCTACTTTTTTTGTAGTCTATCAAAGAAGACGGCATTTGAACACCACAACAGGTGAGTAATTTATGACTTAATTATAATTTAAAACTTCCTATTCGTTTACAATTTCGAAACAATGACATATGAAAGTGTTATTATAACCCTGGGAATTCTGTGATCTTCACAAAAAGCAAACCTAGAAGAGAAAACATTAAACATTTAAAACCAGTTTGAACATCTGAAATCGCATAGCCTACTTCAATCGCTACTGTATGCGAAAAACAGTAGGCTATGAGACAAAAGTAGTATGTCCAATTTTACAGTACTTTTTAGCAGTTGTGGAATAATTACCTAATCAAAATAAGTACCTAATCAAAAGGGAGCATGAGATTTCAGTCGAAGCCTCTGTGTATATATAAAATATTACTGCCATATTTATTTGTAGTTGCAATAATTTCCAGCAGGTGTCAGCATGGAGGGATAAATTTAATGCTGAAGCAATTATGAAAACTTTTTAAACTTTAAAACACTGGTAAAGTTCACAGATAGGTCAATAGAATTTGTAACTTTAACAATATGTTAAACTCTCACTCTCAGTCAGTTTAAGAGAGATAAAGAGCTGTTCCTGTTCAATGATTCTTTGAATACAAGTACCTCATAGAATGTAAGCAGGATGCAAAAACTCCTTGGGGACTATTCCGATAGCACCGTCTATCTCCCCGACCCACCACCCATGGATGTTGTATTCCTAGTTTAGAAAGACAGAAAAACAGAAAATTTTGTGAGGATTTGGCCAATGATCAGAAATAGGACACCAAAGTAAAATAAGTGTCACAAGTTCACTTAAGTGTCCTAGCAGAGTAATCTCAGGTGTAGTTCATCATATTAGAGAGTAGTTATTGTTAAAAGTAGTTTAAATACCAAACATAATACATTCAGCAAGCAAGGAGTGCAAAAAAGTGCTGGTGTAAAATCAGTACGTAAAAGCATGTCAAACCAAGGCACTAGAGAATTTAAGTAAATATATAAACAGCCTTTATTTAGTCATTGCTTAGGCAATTAAAATCAGTTTACAATTTATATATATATATATATATATATATATATTTACTTGAATTCTCGAGTGTCTTGGTTTGATACATTTTTATGAATAAAACCTTCATATATTGTCCAAATATGTTTTGATATGTTATCCGTATTCAGTCTTCTCACAGAAAAATCTGCTGAACGAAGAGGTGTTTACTCAATTGCATGTCTCAGCGGGGCCTTTGAACTGCATGTAAATAGATAATACAACAAAATTACATGCACCTGCATACAGCCATTCAAATGCAAATATAAATGTTAATTTAAATCTTAAAACACCAATTTAGACATTTCTATGGTAATTTAAAAAATATGGTGATTCTGTTGTTAAGTTAAGGGACTAGTGATTGGAGAAACAAGGATTTAACATTGGCGCTTGGATGCACAAATGCTTATATTTGAGTTCTGGAACTGCAGGGTATGCCATTTTATGCCTTGAGCGAAGCAGAAGAAATCCTTCTTGTTTTCCCAGCGTAACATTCTCGAAATTCTCTCCTCTCCAAAATCAAATACCTATAAGAGCTATTCCAGCCCAAAGCTCTTCAGAGTAAGAGTGGAGAGAGCCCCAGATCTGGCCTTTAATGAATGAAGACAGACTCAGGTGGACAGGGGGTTATAAATGAGGAGATTAAAGAACACAGAGATAGACTGATAGTGAAAGACTG
Organism: Pimephales promelas; assembly: GCF_988280905.1. NCBI lineage: Eukaryota > Metazoa > Chordata > Actinopteri > Cypriniformes > Leuciscidae > Pimephales > Pimephales promelas. The sequence goes on along the minus strand of NC_142785.1, from coordinate 22,291,849 downwards.
AAGGGTTTTAAGAGCTTTAGTATTCTAGAAGCACACACTGTACATTTAGACATGATGAGCATGTCATCCATCCACTGCCTGCTGAGGAGAGTAGGAACTAATTACCTTCCTCTCTTTAAGCACACCCACAGTGCTCAGAGCCTAATGTAGTCCTCAGCCCATGCAGATGAGGCGCTTTAATGATGCTATACGGAATCAAATCCATCTGGACGGTGAGCTGAATGCCGTTGTGGTAACGGTAACGGTACATCTGAGAACTTGAGCTCTTTGTTTGAGATGGGGATTGTTGGAGGTGTAGATTGATGCTCTTATACAACAGCTCAGGTAAACAAGAAGCTAATACTGAGTAACTTACATTTTAGGGCCTAATATTGCAAAACACAGAGAGTTTTGCATTTTAATGTGCAGCTTTTCCATTGTTTTTCGAAGCAAACATGCACTAGACTAGATGGACATGTTTGATTGTTCCGTTCAAGTAAACAGATCAACTTTTAAAAACGTCGTCGCTGGACCTTGATTTTTTTTTTTTTGTACCACTGTCCTGCGTTTAACATTTTTCAACGCACAAGCCCAAAACCCTCAGGTCATTCAGACTGAGCATGCAACAGCGTTGTTTGAATGAATCAATGAATCATTTTTGGTCAATCACACTGTGGAGAGCTGATGATGCTCCATCTCTCCAAACTGTGTCCATATTGTTATTTAGATTATGAATGTTGTAATTACTAGGGAATAGGGAAAATAGTTTTAGAGGGTAATTTTGGATGCATCAGGTAGCCCGTTTTTTTTTTTTCCCTAAATCTGAGGTGTTTTGAACACATCAGTTGAGGAAATGATTCAATGAATCCCTCATAAAGTAACTCATAATTTCATTACAGAATGAATCAGAGTTTTAGAACAATTCGATTGAGTTAATGATTCAATAACTCATTTATATGGATCATTCATTAATAAATTGAATCTGATCGATTTTAGAAGACAGCGTAGATTAATCTTTTGCTGCTTTTGATATCCCACAATACTGTGCGCTCCATTCCGTGACAAAGAAAGATGGCATCTGAAAGTTGCAGTTGGCGGTCAGTTTGTGTACAAATGTATCTTTTTGACCAATGTTTTCCACTCTTGATGTAATTTCTAGCAAGAAATTACTATTGTAAAAATGTAATTGCATGTCGCCACCTACTGTTGCAATGATGTAACCTACATAAAGAGTCAATGAAAAATCCCCACCAGTAATGCACACACAGACAAGCGTTAAAACAGTGAAAAGTCCCAGTCCAGTTAAACTGTATTTCCAACGCATTCTCATCCCAAGGTGTCATATACTGACACTTTTGCCATAGCGTATACATCCAACGCACATGGCACCCTTTAGGGTCAATATAACTCGCTTCGGTTAACTCGCAGACCACTAGGAGGCGCCTTCTGGCCCACATATATTTCTGCATCTCATATTGACGCTAAAGGGTGCCATGTGCGTTGGATGTATACGCATTGGCAAAAGCGTCAGTATATGACGCTTTGGGATGCGAACGGGCTGGTATATCAGCAATTTTAGAATGGCATTCAAAGTCAAGAACCAGAATAAAACAGTTGTAAAATACTCCTCGAAATCACAGGTGCCCATGGCTAATGAAGCCATTTGGAACACGCTGCATCCAACACGCCTCCTCTGCCCCGCCTTTCTCCCCAACATGGTGTAACTGTGGGTTCAAACGGAGTACACACGCAGTACAAGAAAGAGAGTCAATACATTCCAGTGCAGTCCGTCCCATTTCGATGACTCGTGTCCTTTTCATTCCTGCCTCATTTTTCCTTCCTCCCAGTATTAGCAATCTGCTTTTCGGCGATGCATCTGTCAGCTAGAGGCATTTGGGAGACATCCAATCTGCGCCTGGCCGTATAGGGGTTGTTATAGACTAGAGATTTACCCGAAAGAACTGCATGGGACTGGGATAATGGGTGGCTTTTCGGGAAGCTGCTCTGTAACAGGACAGGGTCAGGTGCGTCTCGGTTTGGTCTAGGTCTGGTGGGCAGCTGTTGTGAAAGTGAAGTGTGTCGTTGCGATGGCGCTGACCTCCACATGACCTTCTCTGGAGGAAGGCGGAGTTGGCACAGGGAGCTATCAAGAGTGTGTGTTGCCATGACAACACCTGCAGTGTGCCACTGATATCATTTATTTTTCACTCAGGGGGGCGGCTGGCAATGGTATTCAGATGGGCCCATTGCTCTCCAGCGGCCAGGGGACAGATTGACAGCTAATGATGCCTTAAAAAGCAGCGGCTTAACCTGAACAATATCATGACAGGCTCAAAAGTGGCTCCTGTCCATATTAACGGCAGAATACCGAGCTCCCTTTTTTTTCCCTCTCCATTCTATAAATTTCCCCTCCAAGGCGACACGCTTTGCATGCACGCCTCCTTCCTCGATCGTGTTCTAATCATTTCCCTTATTTGCAAACTCTCCCTCGGTGCCCACACGCATTCATTTTTTCTGTTACGAGTAGAAACGCACACACACTGTGGAGGCAGGAGACATGGCAATAAGAATGAGACATGAGGCCTCTGCCCCTGGCCACCAGCTGACTGAGGTAGGCCTTGGGAGTGATGGAGCGCAGGAAGTCTCTCATTGCCCCGCCGCTGAACCCGGCGCTCGGGTGCAACAACCCCCCTCCTCCACTTTTCCTCTCCTGCTTCTCTTTCCTTAACTCGCATCGTAAAACATCGGCTCCACGCGCTCAGTGCTGCACAGGGACTCACTCATCCAGCCATCTTAAAAGACAAACACCAATACGTCACGTTGTTTGCTAGTCCTAAACAGCAGACACGGCAGGTGGCGAACAGGTATTGATCTACCTCTCGAAGCAAAGACAGCCGTCGTTCAATTGATCTCAATCAGTGCATTTCATTTGCATGTCATTTTCATCTCAGCCAGCCATTAAGAAAATGTAGTATTAATATTTGCTTGGCGTAGTCAAATAAACCGCAGAGGAAACACCACAGGCCTTATTTAATCCCGAATCCTGGGCGTTCGAAGGTGCGACATCAAGTAAAAATGTGGAAGACCCAATAATCTGCCGTTGTAAAAGTACACTTGGGGATTACTGATGGCACTTAAACTTAATAGGCATTTAAAGTGGATTGTGTATGCTGCTGAGAGCCTGTAATGATGGCTGTTTATGTGGCCTCCCATTTATAATAATTATGCAGAGTGTGAGGGGGGGGCGGCTGCCGTGCAGTTCTGGACTATTGGCTTAGGCTGAATAATGACCTACTGTAGTTGACCGGGAGATGACCGTTGCCTTCTGCATGACCCCAGAACCCCAGACTCACCCCCTGATGCCTCTGCTGGTAAATAGAAAGCTCAATATGTCTATACAGCACCTCTGCGCCTATCTTGCCACAAAGAAAGCAGGCCTTTAGATGAGTCTGTGAGAATGAGTTAAAAAGGAGTGTCTATTTCCACTGGATTTTCCTTTTCTTTTATGGCACCTATTTCTTTTCTTTAGGCATTTTGTAGGAGACTGACCCCATGGGCGGGAGGCCAACTGGAGCCGTCATCTGTCTGAAGTTTATTAGGATGTGTCTCACAAGGGATAACAGTCACAATCCCCCCGTTTTGTCTATGAGAACTACATTCATATGCAAATTCACATTTATGTCTAACTGTAAAAACCTGCACAACAGAACATGAGAGAAAGACACATAAAACATCCATACCTATCAGATTAAATAGTAGTCTAAAAGCTGTTGAACTGCTTAAAAGCAGAAACGCATAAAATGCAAATATAAATATAATATATATATATATATATATATATATATATATATATATATATATATATATATATATATATATGAGCTAGAAACGATATATCCGGCCAGGTTTTCTACACAAATCATGGGCCACCTAGCTTGAAAAACCTTAAACATTTCAGCCAGAAGGTGGCAGTAGTGTCTACAGCCATACTGATGGAGCATCTGGTTGTTAACAGTGGGCTGGCCCTTGTCTAGACTGGCATCCAAGATTCCAGGTTTACAGCCCCTAATGGTGAGAGTGTAAAGCACATTCTGTAGAAAGGCCAGGGCTAAATGAAAGAAAGGGATACCAGTGGGCTTGCATGTTAAAAGGAGTCCTGGAGAAGTCTGCCTCCATTTTTAGTGCAATAAATCTCATTCCAGGATTTTAAGGGGATTCCACTGGGAATACTGGCATGTGTTGGGTCTGACCTTTGGGAGTCATGTACTTTGAATTTAGGGGCATAAATTAAGAGTTAGGAATGCAAAAGGACGGCATGGTTGAAGGTTTGGAAAAAGTCGCCATTGGCCCCTTCAACTATATGTACGGAAAAAAAACTGAACACAGCAAACCAACAAGAGCGCAAAGAGTGAGAGTTACAACAACAAGACAAATTAAAGTATATGTGTTACACGGTAGCGATTAGAGCAGGAAGAAAAACACCACCAAATATCCTGCTGTCCTGCTGCCGTGATTCTTCAGCCTTGAGGTGCTGAGCGAAGCTGGCAAATGGATGTTGGCGTTCTCCACTATTTCATGTTCAAGTGTTCTGACTGAGGAGACATGCGGCATGAGAAAGGAGACAATTGTGGCAGGGGGAGGCTGATCTGAAGGAAACGGGGAGCTATTAGTATCGGTGTTGCATGCGAAATTAACTCTGGATTAATCACCAGAAGATTAAAACTGAACATTGGGTTTAGATGAATTACAAGGCAATTCAGTGGAGAACTTAAAGGTGTACTTCACCAAAAAGGAGATCAAACCTGTAGCTATTTTTCTTTTGTGAAACACTAAAGAAGACAATAATATCTTGAAAACATTATCTTCATGTACACCCGGATGCATGAATATGCAAATTGGTCCCCGCCTCTACTCAATCACACCAGCTCGGACTACCTGATCCATTTGGTCAACTAGTAAACGCTACACAATGGCAAGTTGAAATATGGATTTAATGCAGCGAGCCATATGTTTTGAAACAGAAACTGATTCAGAAGAAGAAGAGCGAATCATACAGGGTCGTCTACAAGTCGATGACTCAGAATGGTAATGTGTTTTATGTATCGCTGACTACCACGCCGGACACATACCGTTAATTGATATGATTAGCCTTTAGCTTGACTAGGCTATGTTATCAAACAGTTAATAATGTTTTGCTTATGTTACACAAATCATGTTCCCATTCGCCAGCTCAAAGTCTGACAGCTGCCTTCTTAAAGTCAGCATTCTTAGAAACGAATTGAACAACTAAGTCAGTGGAAAAAAGCCCCACCTCACACATTCAAGGGATTGGTTACATTTTTGTGATTGTAAGAAATGGGTATGTTTTTGAGACTGTTGGTAAATGGCAATTTTAAAGAGAAAATACTCAGCAATGGTGTTGACTGACTGAATTTGCACATGAGTTCAGCCCATTCTCATCCCAAGGCATCATATACGGACGCTTTTGCCAATGCATATACATCCAACGCACATGGCACCCCTTAGCGTCAATATGAGACAGATATATATGGGCCAGAAGGCGCCTCCTAGTGGTTTAACCCTAACCCTACCTCACACCTAACCCTACCCATAACCGAAGCCTGTTATATTGACGCTAAAGGGTGCCATGTGCGAATACGTTGAGTTGTCATATTAAAAACACCACATAGACATATAAATAACATTAAAAACTATTTTCACCACAGAGGGTCTTTAATGTTTCCACCAGAGCATAAACAAAATACTCCACTAATAAGCCATTAACTATTTTGTGCAAGTGTTATTCAAAATGCTTCCACATATTATAGATACGTGTAGTGATTTGTGTAGATGAGCCGAATAGCTGTTTATTCACTGTAAGTGGTGGATCAATAAAGACTGATGAGAGGAGAGAGCTTTTTTTAATCTGTATGCTCTGCTTACACCAGTGCTGTGACAGCGCTGTCGACCTCTTTGATTTGTGACTTCACAACGGTCAATCATAGCACTGCCTCAAAAACCTGTTGGTTAGAGGAATTGATTTAGCACTTTCCACGTCTTTATCACCTTGTAATTACGCTTGGTGTTGACACAAATATACTTGGCCTCCCCTCCACACCTCTGTGCAGCAGAATTTATGCACTCGGGTTTTATGACCACTGCTTTATGAGTGGGACCTCTAGAGTTAGGCTTGAGTCCTAGCCAACTGCCTATATTTCATTCAGTAAGGTCAACGTTCCAGGGAACACCCGTAAAAACAAGAGCAAGGAGCCCCACATTGTTTGAAACGATTCTGAGGACGCATCTGAAGAGGTCTAAGAGATTTGAGCGATACAAGTGCAGCCGTTTCGAAAATATTGCCATCAATAAAAGCTATTTCAATTACATGTCAGTCACAGAGGGATTAAAAGTAAGAGCTGTTAAATGTACTTGTCTGAATTTACAGATTGATGACAAAATCAGAGACATGCTCCAGCTATCTGAGATGGTTAGACTCATTGTTTATACAAATTAGAAATATGACATGAGATAAAAAAATAAATGACCCGTGTACATCCTTACCATGTTTTGATAGCCAACCGTTATATATATTCTCACTATTTTCTGAACAACAGAATCAAAGCTGTTTTAGCTGTCCAGTTATTTCATCCTGATTATACGGTTCATTAGCTGTCATATCTTTACATTTCATGTTAATTAAATATCAAGTGTGTCAAAGATGATGGTAGAATTCTTTCTTTAACTTAAAGGAATAGCTCACCTAAGAATAAAAATGCTGTCATTCTAAACCTATATGACTTTCTTTTTTTCCTATGTAAAACAAAATAAAGTATTTTTAACTGTTAACTCTTTTTGTCTATGTAATGACAGTTCAAAACAACATGGGATCCAATTGAGTTTCATTGTATGGCCTGACAAAAACTGAACACATTTTTAAGTATCTTTTTTGTGTGTTTTGGAACAATGACAGAGTTTCGTTTTAGGTGAACTATGCCTTTAAGACATTGAGCTCAGTTAATGGCAAAATTAAAACATATTGATTCTTTCAGTGGTGTATCTTTAAGAAACAGCTACACTATGCCTTCCTGCTAATACCCCATTTGTAAAACACAAAAATATATAGATTAAAGCGAATGTATCAAATAAAGTGGTTTGCTCGGCCGATCACTCAATTTACCAAGACTCAACTACAGCGATGAATCAACAGCCTATTATTGAGAATGTGCCTGTGGGGCGACAGTATTACAGTGCTCTATAGACCACAGATGTACAGTTTTCTGTTATGTCAATATGACATGCTATAAAACAGGCTCAATTTCTCTGCAAATCTCTCGGATATCTGTAATCTTTAGAAGTACTACAGCTTTGCTATAAAGCTGATATGCTATTCATCTTTTTCTAAATTGTGTGATTTATACAGAAAAAAATCTGGATAAATAAAAATCTGAAGAAACAGAAAACCACAAATCATGATGCATTATATTTTGTATATGGTCTTGTTTGTAAAATGCTACAATAAGAATTTACTGACTAAGTGAAGACCATCCCAGCTTTGTCATTTAGAATAGAGTAAATGAATAGCTGCTAAGAGAAAGTCAGTGTGTATTGACCGATATGACTCATCTTATGGCCAGCTGCGTATTATTCATCATTAGTGAGGAGATGGATAGAGCGAGAAAAGGAAAAGAAAATCAAAAAACATGCAGTATGCTTCAACCAACAAATCAGCGAAGGACGCAACCAACAGCGCTGAACTAAAAGTCTGACCTTGTGTGTATGTGTGTGTGTGTGTGTGAGAGAGACAAACACAGACCTTGCTGAGGATGTAGATGATATCTCCTCTCTGGAAGGCCAACTCATCGGGTCTGTCCGCTTCACAGTCCCACAATCCTTGGTAATAATTTGCATAATCTGAAGACCCTTTATTTGAAAACACAGAGATTCATAAAACATCGAATCTTTTTTTGTCAATTTACAGCATCCCTCCACCACTGCGTACACAAAGTACTCACCAGCTTTTTCAATGAGCTCTTCAGCGTTGTCGGAAATTTCATCATCTGAAAAATACAGCCAAAGGTTAAACAAATATAAAACATGTCCCATTGCTGAGGTTAAAATGTAATACATATTTTGTCACCATTCTATTCACTCTAAGAAAAATAGGCATAATACCCGTCCACCATTGTACATAAAAAGTGCATATTAGTACCCGAAAGGGATACCAAAAGTATATATTTTAGTACCTAAATGGTACATAGACTCTTTTTAAAGGGCACTGTCCCAATGACAGCTTTTTTTAAAAAGTCTAAGAGCCTAGCAGCTAATACAGCTAATCTCATCTGTCAATTAATGCTATATATATATTCCTCACAGATTTAAATTCTGGATCAACTTTGTGTACCTCTGAACTCTTTCCAAAGTAAATTAAACAATATATGTGGTGCTGGCAGTACAGTCAACTGCCATTTGATTTATAGGGGAGGTGCCAGGCCGGGTTAGATGGCTAGTGTGTTTCAGGCAGACAGGCATTGATTCTGGGCGTGGCACCTCTAGGTCTATGAGGTGACAGTGATAGCCCAGCTTTCTGTCTCCCACATCCATCCTCGTGCTGTCAGCCTGCCGATAAAACCACCGTCCAGCAACCCTATACTTCCCACAGCACGAGCTTGCCCTGAGCTTCCAGGAACAGCATGAGGAAAAAACATGCAAAGCTATAGTAGCCTTTTACCAAATGCTTGTGTGCATTTGGAAAATTGCGTATAAAATATGTTTTTCAATCTGTTGTATAAGCCTTTATTTAAAAAGCTAGAGATTTTTGTCAAAGTGTAAATTGAGGTGTGTGTTCTGGAACCCCAAAATTTCCAGTAAAAATAAAATTCTCAGATTAATTTCCAGGATAGTGTTGAAGCATTAATGACGGTATATATATATATATATATATATATATATATATATATATATATATATATAGGGGTGTAACGATACCCTCATGTCACGATTCGAGACATATCACAATGCTGAACTCATGATATGATATTATTGCGATACTCCAAGACATATGGTAGAAGGTTAACAAAAAATGGACTGTTGATTAAAATGCTAAATTAAAAGATATTACATTGTGGGTGTAACCCAATGCACAGAACATTGGTGACACCTGACATAGTTTTAAAGCTAGAATTGTTTTGTTTTTTTGATGATCATGCTTGCACTCTGTCACTGACTAGATATGTTTAAAATAATGTATTGTGGGCCATATTTTACATATTTAACATTAGACATTTGGCGTTATCAGGATTGTCACTATCCACAATACATATAGCTGCATTTTTGAATTGCGATATATTGTGATACGATGCCTAATAGCCTGTATATAGTTCAATTAACGGTTCAACACTCCTAGAAATGTATCTAAAATTTGTATATATACTTATACATCAAGGCTGCATTTATTTTAAAATACAGTAAAATAAAAAACAGTAATATTGTACAGTATCATTACAATTACTGTTTTCTATTTTAATATATTTTATTTAAAATATTTTTTATTTCTGTGATTTTTCAGCAGCCATTACTTAGTATTTAGTGTCACATGATCCTTCAGAAATCATTCAAAAATGCTGATTTAGTGCTCAAGAAAAAATTCTTATTATTATCAATGCTAAAAACAGTTGTGAATGTATATATCCTTGCTGAATAAATACATTTCTTTAAAAATCTAAATCACACTGAACCCAACCTTTTGAACGGTATGATACACACGATTAGCCTACATTATTTCTTTGATGAGATTAGTTAATATTTGAGTACAGTTAATTCAGCACTTTTTAGACAATGTCATAATAGGACCGCTCAGCACTTTTCCAAACTGAAAATTTGAGAGGCACAAGAAGATGAGAGAGATGAATGAAGGACAGAAAAGTGAGAGAAGTGGTCACTCGATCCGCCATCTGTGGCCAGCTCAGCTGCCCAGCACACATGGCAAAGTAAGGTGAAAATGACAGCACTCCAGAGTGATCTATTTCTCCTCAGAGGTCTCATTAGGTCCTCTGAGGATCCTGCTATCACTTTGGGTGACCAGACCTTGATGTATATGCGCTTATTGATGGTGTTCAACATCGTAGAGTTGATGATTACAGCCTCAGTTGCTTTGCTCCACTAAAAGCCCATCAAACACTGATATCAGTATTTTAAGCTAGTGATCAAGATCATCATTTGCACATACAGGTTTATCCTTCAGAATAATTCAATAACCTTTTTTTTGTTTGTTTGTTTAAAGGGCCAATTCATCTTTTTTTTCTATACCTGGAAGCTCTTCGTAAATGTCCTCTTCGTCCTCTTCTTCATCTTCCTGAGTTCTTGATTGGTCCTTCCATTCCTCGCGGCTGCTTTGAGGGGTATGTCCCAGACTCTGGGTTGTGGCCGGTACAGATGCTGGCCCAGGACGTGGTGGTGGTGGTGTGGTAGCTCGTTCAATGTCATCATATGTCTCTTCCTCTTCTTCCACCTCCTCTTCCTCATCATCATCAAAGGGGATGAAGTTAGAGCTCAGATCTTAGAGAGAAGTCATAAAAGCAATCATTAACATCTAAATAAGGAAAACGGCAGCAGACAAATCACCAATCTACATACAGTGGGGGCCCAACAGTCTGTGACCACTAGTAGAAATGCTTTTATTTAATGCTTATCTATTACAAAATACATAGATTGTTTTAATTTGAGTGTAAAAGTTGAACTTTACAAGAAAAAAAAAAGGTTTTAAGATTTACTTAGTCTTGTGTTTTTTTCTTGGTCACAATTTTGCTTTGATGACAGTGGCACTTGAGCTGCATTTATTCTACAAGTTATATATAAGAATATTAAACATCACAAATTTGCCTTTTCAAGTGAGTGTTATACAAATTAGTTAGTTAAACTCCAAAATCATTAAACTTTAGTTTGTTTCCAGGTTTAAATTAAAATTTGAATGATTTTCAGCACTTTTGGACCCCACTAAAGCTTTGGAGAATTTCTAAAAATAAAATTAAAAATCTAAAAATAAAATAGAAATTTAGAGTAACTCCAAATAAATCTTTTTTTTAAAAAAGCCAGATTTGACATTTATTACAGTTTTAATACTGAATGATGTTTGTGCCATTTGGCTGTCTCCACATGTGCGAAGGGGGATGGGGAGGGAGAAAACTATCTCAGGAGTGTCTATTACTTCCCGCAAATCAGAGGGCCGCATTGAGCCCATTTTAGAGTGGCGAGGGTGCCTCAGATCTGTCTCAGATGGAGTGAGGGCCTGATTGCAGGTGACTGAGCTCTGTAACACAGGCTATCGTATCCTCACTGCCTGGATGGCAAGCAGGACCAGATCGATGCCCCTAAAGGATGACCGGGCAAATCCCAATCAATTTCCTGTAAAGAGCGCTGCGCTACGGGGAAGAGGAGGCAGCCTGAGGCACGTTGGAATCAGAAGCTCAGTGACGTGGGGCATGAGGAGGTCTAGAGCCTATCTTATTGGCTGAGCCAGAAGGAAAGTTATTGGGATGCCTCTTTTTATAAATCTGCCCTTTTCACATCAAGACGATCACCGTTGTGCTTGGCTCAAGTCAGAAGCATTCAGCATAATATAAAATATGGTATGTATTACAATAAAAATGTATTTCATATCTCACATACCCTTAAGAACGAAATTGATCTGGTCCACCCATTCCCTTGCCTCTCGAGGACTGCTGGCAGTGAACTGCGGAGAGAAACTATCATTGTTGATTTGAAGACTATGCACATTCTTCATTGTAATGACAGCAAGATGACTGAACACAGCTACAGTAATGAGCAATGTGACTGCATTTGTGTGTGTTGGACCTGGTAAGAACGTCTTCCAGGAGCACTCATCTCGAAGCATGAATTCTTCTTGGAGTCCTTGCGTAAGCTGGGGACCAACTCTGCACTGTAGCCATTGATATAAAAGGAGCCTTTCTGCACCTTGTCTGAAGTTAGAAGACAAAATCCCAAGTTTCTCAATATCTCTGTCTTTGATATTTATGAAAAGGCTTGTATACCTCTTTCAGCAGGACAGGACCCACCTTTCTCACTCCCGAAGTAATAAAATATGGTGTTGTTCAGAACGCACCATCGCTTTTGCCATTCCATGCTGAAGAAACTGTGATCTGAAAAAAAAAAAAAAGAAAAAGATTAGAAATGCTAATGGACCTTATGTAACGTATGATGCACGTGTTTTTCTAAGATTCCTACCACGTCTTTTCTTCTCCAGGTAGCCTTGCTTTAGAATGTTACTCAGGTCCTGTGCAGCCACCATAGGGATCTCTTCAAAAACTGTCAATCAGAAATCAAGGGAAATAATGTTGTGAAATTATGTTGTAATGTGACACACAACTAAGTAGTAAGAACATTTTTGAGTAAAGGCCCGTTCACTGCAGGAGTGATAACTATAAAGATAACTATAATGATAATATTTGCATCCACAACAGAGGACGATATTGTTCTATTTATTCTAAGCACGTGTTGCAGTTTTGTCGACTCTTTAAATGCTCGAGCTCTTTAAAGGAGGATGGATTCTTATTGGTTGTTAACGTTTTTAATCATTCATCAGCTGCAAAAAATAGTTCTAATGCTATCGTTTCTCTGTGCCGTTATCATTATCTTGTGATGTAAACTCAAGGACATTAATAAAATAATTAATTACTATAAAAAAAAGAGACAAACCCCAGACAAATATTTGTGTTTGGTTATATATTTATATCACACACACACACACACACACACACACTCACCTAAAGGATTATTAGGAACACCATACTAATACTGTGTTTGACCCCTTTCAGAACTCCTCTACATGGCATTGATTCATCAAGGTGCTGAAAGCATTCTTTAGAAATGTTGGTCCATATTGATAGGAGATATTAATCTTGCAGTTGATGGAGATTTGTGGGATGCACATCCAGGGCACGAAGGTCCCGTTCCACCACATCCCAAAGATGCTCTATTGGGTTGAAATCTGGTGACTGTGGGGTCCATTTTAGTACAGTGAACTCATTGGCATGTTCAAGAAACCAATTTGAAATGATTCGAGCTTTGTGGCATGGTGCATTATGTAGCTGGAAGTAGCCATCAGGGTGGCTAAAGGGATGGACATGGTCAGAAACAATGCTCATCAACAATGCGCCGTGGCATTTAAATGATGCCCAATTGGGAATAAGGGGCCTAAAGTGTGCCATGAAAACGTTACACCACCACCACCAGCCTGCACAGCGGTAACAAGGCATGATGAGTCCATGTTCTCATCCTGTTTAAGCCAAATTCTGACTCTACCATCTGAATGTCTCAACAGAAATCGAGACTCATCAGAGCAGGCAACATTTTTCCAGTCTTCAACTGTCCAATTTTGGTGAGCAAATTTGTAGCCTCTTTTTCCTATTTGTAGTGGAGATGAGTGGTACCCGGTGGGGTCTTCTGCTGTTGTAGCCCATCCGCCTCAAGGTTGTACGTGTAGTGGCTCCACAAATGCTTTGCTGCATACCACAGTTGTAATGAGTGGTTATTTCAGTGAAAGTTGCTCTTCTATCAGCTTGAATCAGTCGGCCCATTCTCCTCTGACCTCTAGCATCAACAAGGCATTTTCTCCAACAGGACTGCCGCATACTGGATGTTTTTCCCTTTTCACACCATACTTTGTAAACCCTAGCATTGGTTGTGCATAAAAATCTCAGTAACTGAGCAGATTGTGAAATACTCAGACCGGCCCGTCTGGCACCAACAACCATGCTACGCTCAAAATTGCTTAAATCACCTTTCTTTCCCATTCTGACATTCAGTTTGCTGTTTGTCTTGACCAGGACCACACCCCGAAATGCATTGAAGCAACTGCAATGAGATTGGTTGAATAGATAATCGCATTAATGAAAAAATTGAACAGGTGTTCCTAATAATCCTTTAGGTGAGTTTATATAATATAGATATATTATATACAGTACTAGTCAGCATTATTTCCCCCCCTTGGTAAATATGATCAAAGATGGCTGTAAAAAAAAAAAATCTGCATTGTTTACCTTTTTGAAATTTTTATTAAAAAAATTGTTAAAAATCGAATCTTTCATTTTTATGCCAAAAACCTGTTAAAAGTGGGCAAATAATGGGCTCCATGCAAGGCGGTATTTCCGGTGAAGGTGTAATGCTTGATAACTTCCGCCAATCGTAGAGTCCAATGCAATACCGAGAATTTATATTGAATTTTATACTCCATGGTTATACTAAAGAAACGTTAGTCACAAAAACAGATAAAACAGACATCCCTCGTTGTGTTTATGCTTCTTTTTAAAATTATATTAAATAAACATAACTATATATAAAATTACATCTAAACGTATGTACGTTTTGTTTCAAAGACGGGAGGACAGTAAATTTTGAATAATCCCGTTTTCCTCCGCTTAAATCTCCACAACCGGAAATGGACGAGCATCCTTGCGTCAAATGCGGAACTTATGCGTGCATATAGCCCATTGTTCCCAATGTGTTTTTGGAGAAAAATCTTTATTTTATAATGTGATTTCCCCCCATTTATTTCATAATGTGATTTTATTTTTACAGCCATCTTTGATCATATTTACCAAGGGGGCAAATAATCCTGACCAGCACTGTATATATGAAGAGTTCAGATGCAAAAGCCTCTAAGTGCCATTTGAAATTTTCTTCTAGAATGATCATTTTTATCAAGCTTGTATATTTAAGTTCAGTGATTTCACTTAAATGGCAATGATAATTACCTATTAATTGTTATTTAAGTGAAATTACTGAACTTAAATATACAAGTTTGATAAAAATCATCATTAAAGAAGAAAATTTCAAATGGCATTTAGAGGCTTTTGCATCTGAACTCTTCATATGCACCCTTTAGCCTTTGCACCCCTAAATTTACATTTAACATTATCTAAATGTACAACCGATTAATTAGGCATGGAGGAGAAGGGGAAAAGTCATAAAAAAGTGTCCCAGCACTGCTAATATGATGACAACTGTAACTTACAACTGAACTTAAATCTGGACCCACACATCTATTTTTAGCATGTTTTCTAGGCCATATGAGAGTGGCAGCACAGGCGAACAATTTACGAGACACAAATCCTCACCATCGCGATCCAGCTTTCAGCTTCAAACCTCAAGGGAGCGTAGGCGACAGGTGGGCCTCTGGGCACGCTACCAGACTTATTTAAAACCCATTTAGACATGAGCAGATGCTTCCTTGCCTGCACGCTGATGTTGAAGTAATCTCTGTGGTATCTCTTCTCTTTGAGCTAAGGCTGCCATTCGATGCATAAAACAGGCAATGTTATGTAGTCAACTGTGCAGGGCTGTCTAGGACTTGTCATTGGAAAAAATGTTAGAAGAACAACGATGAGTGCAACTGGGATGTGAGTGGTGGATATAACAGCTGGGAGAATCTAATGCCCCTATAAATAAGACTCAGCTCATCAAACCCACCCAGTCTGTGTGACATCACCACTGAGCTCTGTAGCCTGCCATGTTATGTGTCCAGTTTATCAGACAGATGACCATCTCAGAGAGGAGCCCTTTGACCCTCACTCACATTCACCAACACACACGAACCTTCTCTGCACACACGGTCACATCTATGTCGTCATAAATACAACTGAACTACACACTGTTTGTCAAGGGTATGTTGATATATCATCGAAAAAAAAAACGAGACCTCAGTCCAGCCACTTCTCTGTTAATTTTTCTCCTTGTGCGCTTTCGTCCTGACACCTTTTACTCCCCTCATCCATCCACATCCCCCTCTGTTCATTTATCTAAAAGGTCAAGCCCCGGTAATAGTTCAGAAGAAACAGAATAAACAGAAGAAATGTGAGAATGGCGTACAATTAACAGTCTCTCTAATCTTCACACACCTACTGACAACCTTCTTCCTCAGGCCTTGCTGTCTGACCCCATGGTGCGGTCAGAGACTTAAGCAACGGTAAAATGAATGACTGAACACAAATCCGCCATTCTTCACAACCTACGACCTGCCTTTCTGTGGAAACTAAACAGTGGGCGTGTGTCTGGGCAGTCACTATATTCGTGATTCTTCCACAGGGTAGCAGTGTAACCAAACATTTCACCTTCAGAAAAAAAAAATGGCATGTTTTTCCTTTCTGAACTGTCTCCAAGGAAACCCAAGATTCTGATTGGACAAACAGATTCAACTTCAGTCATTTCTTTCAAACCAATCAGAGCTTGATATTTTTAAAGCCACAGAGGACAAAAAGCTGCCAAAAATGCAGGAAAAAATCAAGAGGGCGAACCATATTCTATTTCTGCCTGTTTCTTGCATTTGGTCTATTTCCTTTGATTCTACATGTTTTTTTTTTTATAAACCTACACATCATAAACACAATCATTTACCTCTGTAGAACTGTTAAAGCATCATAAAATATGCACGTGGAACCGGTCTTGAGGATTTTCATTTCGGCTATAAATTGCATTTTTAATTATTCAGAGCAGTGAGGTTTCTTAACTCTCACCCCTGCATTCCCCCTCCTTAATTAGCATAAGGCCAATCATTCCCATTTAAATGTGCTGTGGATGTTTATGAATATTTCAAGAGTGTTACATCACCATCGTTCTCAGAGGCTTTGTGCCTTTTCCAACTTCATTCATTTTGTTTTCTCATGTTGTTCGGTGCCAACATCAATTTTTATAAAGTATTCAGTGATTTTTTTTAAAAAACGGAGCATCAAATTGTATAAAAAAATAAAAAAAATAAATCAGAGTACTTATATATTTAGTTTTCGTTAAGCAGACGTCCAATTCCGAGCTCAATTTTTGTCAGTAACTCATCACAAGAGCCACACAAAAACGAAGAGATGTGAGGAGAGGAGAAAGGGAGCGAAGCAAAGCTAATGACTTTCCTCTAGGCGCTCTCGGCGGCTGCTAGACGCTTTGTGGTGATGCATGACGCGGCCTCTGCAATGTGGCAGGCCGAGATTGGTGGAGTGAGGCATTGAGCGTGCCACGCAGAGGGACGTTCATCAGTGCCATGGCAGCAGGAGAGCGGGTACTGATGCCACGAGAAGAGCTCGGCGGGATACCGGAGAACCAAGAGCCTCCCTCCACCTCCTTCTAAACATGGAGGTATAGGCACAGCTCCAGGTCACACTACTGCCATCACTCTACAGCACACTGCCTGCCATCACCAATGTGCGGCAGTGTTTACTCCTCACGGACTCGTTCTGCAGAGAGCCCTTCTGTAGAAATGACAGCCAGAGCAGCAGGTCTCAAATGAGTGGCAAACAAACAACCTCATATAGTATTTCATTAATTACCATTCATCATAAGCTCATTTCAGGTATTCATATCAGATAATAAAGCTAGGCTCTGAGCACATTTAACATCACCAACACGCAGAATATTGCGCTCACAGGTGATGTTATGAGCACAGCAGGTGATCCTGCTATAAAAATCTGATTGATTTTGTAATGATCGGAGGAATTGAATGTAAAAAAAAACAAAGATAGGTCACAGTCAGTAGTGACAGATGCAAAGGTTTGTCAAAAAATGAAATGTAGTTTTAAAGTTGGTTTTCATTCTCTTTATAATGCCTGACTAGGGTCACATATAAGGATGTAACGATACCCTCATGTCACGATTCAATATAATTATATCACGACACTGATCTCACAGTACGATATTATTGCAATACACCAAGACATGTTATTAGGTTAACCAAAAATGCACTGTTGATTACATTAAGGGTGGAAATGAAAAGGCTTGGTAACACCAGAATAAAAATAGTCATGATTCTGAAACTGAATTATTTTAGATGAATATGCTTGCACTGTCACTGACTAGATATATTTAAAATAATGTAACTTTTACTGGTAACATTAGGCATTTTATCAGGACCCACAAATATTCCCCCATTGCATTATATGTAGTAGTTTAATGTAGTACTGACACTAAAACTCTGTAAACTTTATTTTTTTCTCTTTTGGGTGAACTACATACATAAAAAATATATTGTGACACGATATATATTGTTGTTACACCCCTAGTCAGATAACAAAAATATTCATTGTATTAAAAATGGTATCTTTTACAAGATATGGTGGTGTGCATGTTTTTTCTCTTCTCTGTTTACAACATTTGCAATGATCAAAATGCGCATAAGTGATCAAATTATTAAATATCTTGGGAAGATTGAATGACTACATTGCCGATTTACCTTGACATTTCCGAATGCGACCATCGACACAATACAATGATTTACTGTAGATTCAGTGGACACAAAAGTCAAGACCACTAACATATTTACACTATTGATTAAATGAGTACATGAAGGAATACTAACCAATCATGTGATCACATTTTCAAACTGAAGCAATAGTGCACTGCTAAATATACTGCACCAAATTCTACTCTGGCCGGCACAGATAAGCCGATAATGATTATGAATATTAAAACTCTATACTGTTTTGTCAAACTAAATAAAAAATAAAAAATTTTATTGGACACTACAACCGAATTCAGTCAGCAAAACTTTAATGTACAGTATGAAAATGGAATTTTGATATTTGCTAAAGATGACTTGACAGTTTTTATTCAATTATTAGCATTTTAATGATTAAGTGATTGTAAGATGACGGCAAAGGAAAAATGTAAAATATTGAAAATGAGCATGCACTATTTAATATCTATAACATACACACAATATTGGTAAATGAAAATAAAATCTAATATCAACCAATTACTATAATGCAACAAAAAGACATGCCTACAAATACAGTGTATAAACAGTGCACGAAATCTGCATCATATCGCTGACCTATCCATGTCTTCTCAGTATTGTTCTGTTAGCATGGGACGCACGAGCCTGAGGCTGACCTCGGTGTGAACCTCAGAGATGAGGTGAAACAGAAGGCACGAGGGTCCCTGGGGGGCCGAGGAGAGAGGCAGGGGAGGAATGCTGATCAGGGAGAGATGGAGAGACGGGAATTGCTGCGCTCTCCTGTACAGCACTTGATTAGAAAAAAGGAGAACTCTGAGCATCCTTAACCCCCCATACCGCACACCAATACGCAAACTGCACACAGAGAACAGCAAATTGACACATTTTTCCTCATTAAAGGCAAAGGCAGTGGCCTCTGTGCGATGCCTGCAAATAGCAAACATTAAGAGGGTGAGAAAAAATGAAGGAAAGGCATTAGGGAGGGAGGGGGGTTGAAAAACAGAGAGAGAGATCCTAGGTGAATGGCTAACTTGAACATCACCTCTCTAAATTGTCCTTAACAAGAACTGATTCGATTTGAATGAAAAGGATCTGTTATTCACAACATGATACCTGAAATCATGCAGGCCCTGAACAGTTTTGCAGTATTACTTATTATTTACAAGATTCCAGGATGGACCTTTAGCCGGCCTCTGTTTAACGGCACAATTGCGGGCTTCACACATGATGTGGGAAACCATTTAACATGCTTTAGTGCCACAACATTGTTCCTTTACTGACGAGCCGCACCGTACAAGAGGAGAATTTATAGCCTGGCAATGAGCAGGGAAAGCAAAGGGGGTCCTCCGTTCAGAGACCAGAGCTCTATAAATTTTACCCCCATATATTATGACATCCATTCAAAAGTTTAACTGCAAATACTATAATCCTGAGATGGCAGAGAGGTGGACCGGGGTGCGACAGCCAGAGGAGATATGACTCGAAAGCAGTGTCATCATCACACACGGCCGCAAAGAAAAATGAGTTCGGCGAGATGTGGAAATATACTTAAACTAGTGGAGCTGAGGCATGAGAATGCTTGGAATTCGGTGCTTTTGGTTATAGCCAATTCACAAAGAAAAATGAACTAAACATGAATGTACGATAAAAATGAGTGTGTGTTTATTTCAACAAGAATTATGAGCAGGATCCTGTCTAAAAATAAATGCTACAAAAAAAGAAGAAAAAAAGGAAACCCTAAAAGGATATTAATTTATTTTACATAAGAAACTAAAATGGATTTACAGATTTATCTCAAATCTTTCTAATGAAGAAAAAAACTTTTTCTAAAATAAACTGCTTATACAGGGTGTATAATTCAGGCAAGTATAATTATTTTTAAATATAACATTGCACTGCCATTCAGTATAATTTTGGCAAGACACTCTAATTTTGGCAAATGTTGTGAATGCGTGGAGAAATTGAGACGTTCCTAAAAGAGAAGAAAAAGGGGGAAGACAGGGAGTGTTGTATTTCAGGATGAATTGTAAAAGCATCAGTTCAACCAATTAGAAATTAACTTTAGTGCTGAATCATATAGCCTATTTACACCATACTCCTGAGGTCCAAATCTGTAAAAATATAAAGTATTTACAGCAGGGCTGAAAAAATTAGGTAAGTATAATTTCTTCTTCCCAATTGCATTGCATAATGTTAATGGATGCGAAATAACAGTACTGGTATCAAATAATGCAGTGGGTAATTTATTTGATAGGCTGGCAACACACCATCACACACAAAGGTGTTCATCTACAGGTTTTAAAATACAGCCTAAATATAATTATGATTGGTCATACGGGTCAGAAATTTCAACGGGATTCACAAAGGCAGCACAGAATTTACACACACTGCCCGTTTTGTTAAAATTGCTCTCCTGTGTTTTTTATGCATTTCTTCTACATTCGTTTCATATTTAATATGCTGTTTTGAATAAAAAAAATGAAATCGTAGGCATATTTGTTTAGCCGAACAATAACATACAATTTTCACGGTTTCTTGTAGGATACTCGACGCTAATGATGAAAATGATAAGGGTATTTTATACTTCATTCATGGTCTCCAAGTTAATATCGATTTTTGGATCCAAGGTAAATGAGTTCAATAACATACTTCGTAGGTAAATATAAAATAGCATAACATCAAATGTCTGTAAATGAATAGGCCACATTCAGTAGTTTGTACATCGAACAGATTTGATGCAAGAACGATGAAATATGCCAGCAGACACGTGTCGACTGTCTGCAGACGGCAAATCATGATTCATGATATCGTGCATCGATCACATGAGGAATGCAGCACGGTCGTAAAGTTTGACGTGTTTGTTAACGCTCACATACATGTGTGTCACACAGGTATTTATGACCGTCTGATAAACTCCAGAAAGCTCCTATTGTGGGTCTGTTTTATTTAACTGAGAATGAGTGAGTGAAAAATAATTAAATTTCGCATTTCAGAGGGGGGAAAATGTGAAATTCGACAGTATTAAGTTATAGCCCAAAAGTGTAATTTCGTTTAGCCTATATAAGTCGTGTAAATATCATAGACTGTAAAAAAATATCATCAGAATTGCGTTAGTTTTAGGAAGTGGTAAAGACTAAAAAGCCACCAGAGGGCGCGTGTTGAGGGAAAGTGAATGAAAGTGAATGGTGTTTTCTGAAGAGCCGACACACTCGAGAATGATTTGTTAAAGTAAATCAATAAAAGATACCAAACGTATAAAACAATCTAACAGAACATGACAACGAAGAAAAATAATTAAACGACATCCTAATAAAAAATAACAGTATTGTTAATTGTCTCTGTTTCCCTCAAATGTTTGTTTAGCCTATGTGTTTAGGCCTAAAAAGATTGAACTAAACCCCCAAGTTTTAACTACTGGATGTGTTGGTTTCTCGTAAGCCTACAACTTAAAGGTGCCATTCACATTTAAAAAAATGATATTTAATTGTTTATTTATTAATTTATTCCACAATAAAAAGTTAGCCAATTTTATTAATTTAAAATGATACTATTTCCAAATTATCAGAGGACTTCACAAAAATACTATTTTACTTTGTAATTATTTTCAAAATGATTTGAATATATAATGCGTAATTATTTTTATTGTTTATTGTATAGAAAATTTCATCTGTATAATGCATTTTTATTTTCTTATTTAGATTTTAAAAATCCGTTTATAATTCGTTTCGTTGGGTAGCCCCATGTAACCTATATCAGAAAAAAATGTGATAACCAAAACGAAACATTTTCATTCGAAATGCTTTCTAAATAACTTTTTTTTTTTTTTAGTTTTTCGCACGTTGCCTTTGTGGAGTAGCACGCGCATGCAGGCGCTCAGCGCGTGTCCCCTCCGTAAATAAATAGAAAGTTCAAAGGCTTAACTGTTTAAATGATAGAACTACAAGAGCCAAGGTTACACGTCTGTAATCTTAATCCAGCCATATATGAGCAATATCCTCTTTATAAAAATAAAACGTGTGCTTTATTTTAAATAATTTATTATATGTACACAACAAAAATCTGGAAACAATTTTCCATCTTAAGCTACTCTATAAAATTTAGGAGAGCAGGATAATTTAACTTGAAGTGTTTGTATTGGCTGGAAATGCTTACAGACTGCAGCCAGGAATTGTCGTTACAAAAAAGATCACTTTACAGAAAATCCTCATCTTGTGATTACATCAAGAGGTTTTTTTTTCTGTTGTATGGGAATCTGTCATACCATGGCCCTGCCAGTCATGTGAAGATGATTTGGTTCAGTGGTAACCGATGGCTGTGTTTTATCACACACACATTGCAGTGATGTTCATTACCAGGCCAGCCTAAACCTCCCAAACTTAAATATAACCTCTCACTCGTGGAGATCCTTACTCAAATTCAGAACCGTGTGGGGAAAAGGCTCTTTTATGATTATTACATGTTTCAACACTCAATAGAAAACATATGGTAAATTAGGCAATTAGCATAATATTTTCAATTTTTTGACAGATAAATGATACCTACAGGCTGACAAATCAGAGGGTAGAAAGACATTTAATGGAAAAACAGTTCTTCTGGTCAGTTTAAAGATGTGAAAACATTCCAAATGCTGCAGTAGAACAGAACCTCAGAGAGCCAGGCGTGTCAAATGGATTATGTCGGTAAATATAAAGATGAAGAAAAAAAAGTTCTTAATCAGCGAATGTTCATTTCTAGCATTAAAAAACGCTAACCTCGTAAAACACAAATATTCAAAATATTAAAAATGCAACATGCCAAGAGCAAATCTGCATTAAGATGAAACCAAAAAAGACACACAGAAGACATTTGAACAGCAAACACACCTACACACGCTTTCATTTGTTTCCCAATGAAAGCATCAGGCCACCTGGGCCTTGCATCGAAACTTCATCAATCTCCAGAAATGGAATCCAGTGGAGAGAAAAATCAAATTCTCATTTGCAAGATGGGTAAGAGGAGAGAGAGAGAGAGTGAGTGAGAGAGAGAGAGGGGTACCTGGGAAGGCTAACCTCTAGCTGAACCCACAGCATTGAATCGTTTTGCCATTTGTCTGCGATACTGACAGGCTGCAAAGAAGATTAGACACTCAAGGTTGTGACTTCCTCTTCTGCTTATTTCATACCTTGCAAATCATGAAAGACTTCCTCTCTTCACCTACGCTAACTTTTACTAGACCTGGACATATTATATTGAGCACAGAAGCAATATTTTCCTAACTAATAAAAGAAAAAGCGTGATGAATATGGTGATGTATGCTCTGTTGACTCATCATTGCACAATGAATAGGACGACTGACAATGATATGACATTAACAGTTGAAAATCTCTTCCAAATGATCAGTTTACAGAGCAGGAGCTTGTTTGGGTGAAACAGTGCAAATTACAAATGAGCGAGAGACAGAGCGAGAGCAAATATGGGCTTTTTCAGCAGCATCGTAGCCTTCGGAGAGTGAAGTGAACTTTTGAACCCGTTCGGCAGAAGCAGCGAAGCACTGAGGATGCTCTGGTCTAATATGTGTCTATTTCAATTAATTAATGCAAAGGGAAACAGAGGGTGGGAAAAACGACAGCAGAGGAAAGATGGTGTCATCTTTGCCGAAGTCGTTTAACGTGCCCTATGAAGCCTGCCAATGCCTCATACTTTACGCTTTCTATAACCGGATTGGAATATTAATTGTGATTAGAGGAAAATTAATGGATGATTACTAGGATGGAAACGAGGCTATTGGGGGGGGGGGGGGGGAATGGTTTTGAAAAAAGTTTTTAATAATCCTGTCCCAGCTATTGGGAAACTTGATTTGAACTGTGCTGTGGCTATGGCAACTGAGGTCAATAATGTAGACTCAGTTGCCCTAGACAGAGTTCAGACAGGTCATGAAATGACCAGAACAAGACCAAGGGGTCAAAAGTTTACTGTAGGGAGGAAGAAACACTCCAAGTGTCAGAGTTAAGAGGCAACGTGGATAAGGACCAGCTGACAACGACTCAAACACTGAGGTCATGTAAGGTGCTTATGACTCCACCTTTATGTGGCCACATGCCATTGCATAAGGGAAAATATAACAGGACCGGGCTGAAATTCCTGACAGTAACCGTGATGATGAGGAAGATGATTTGCATGTTAGGCTGGTCACTTTGGTTCGAGAGGGATCGCTTAATTGCCAGGCTAAAATGTATTTTTCATTGACGCAAGCTCTTTTTGGACTCTCCAGAGATTCATTACAGCAATCAATTCCCTAACCAACACAACCATTAATTAAGAGGCTTTAAGATCTTGAAAAAAAAAATCAAATTTACATCTTGATGATCTAATTTGCGATAAAGAAACAACTCAACTCTGACTCCTCTGCCTCTCTCTGATTGGCTTCTCCAGCTTTGCCTGTAGAGCCGTGGTGGGGTAAGATAACAGGAACGAGAGGGGCTTTTGTTTCTGGACATAAATCAAGTCAGTGCACACAAAGAGCCCAGAGCATGTGCAGCCTTTGATAGGACATGCATTGATATTAGCCTCTTAAACACACAAACTCCTGTCAGGCTGACAAACCATACACCTTTTCTGCTCTACTTGTTATGACTGAAATGATTGGTGGAACTGACGTCTTGTATGTTTTTTAATAATTTTAAGAGATAATCCCAGGCAAATATCTACGACTCGGGCCATTCAAAGAGATAAGACTGTTTTTCTATTTTTATTATTCTACTACTTTTGCATTTCCTAAACTTGACCTGGCTAAACATCCACCCCACTGTGAGGCTCCTCCTGCCCTGGGCTTCCCATCCACGGCTGCAGGGCTGCTGTCATCCAGACGAGGCTGCAGGCACGGTGGGGTCAACCGTGCGGTCTGCGGGTGAAACTCAGTTCACATTACCATACAGACAGGGGCCCTGACAATAGAGCGCACATCTGTTCCTGTCAGCTATAACAAATCTACTGTCAAACCTCCCTCTGGAGACAGGGAGGCAGAGCTGGCTAAATGAAATAAAACTGACTCCTCCCACCGACGAGTCAACTGCTGCCTCTCTTCCAGTCAGGTTAGAGCACAAGCAGACACAGTCAATTTCCCTTCCTCACACAGGCGAGCATGTGACATCACGGAGCGAGTAGTGGTGCAGGAATTGAATGCCTGAACTATATTTACCCTCCAATACAATAGGGCAAATTTGAAAATATCAGCATGCAAGGACACCAGCTCATTCATATCACATATGCATTTTGATTTTCATTCACTCGAGCTAAAATCAGAAGGGCTCGCAGCATGGTGCGTCTTTATTGAATGAACGGCAAATGAGAAAGCTAAATCTGAATTGCTGAAAAAGGTGCACATTTGAACCTTAATCTTCATGATTATATTCCTCTCTCAAATTCCATACACTTTCTCCCGCTCAAATTCCAAATGTCCCATCGCAGGGTTTGATGTGAGATTCCCAACCTGTGAACTAAACATGAACCCTGAACTGCACTTGCCCTTGCTGGTCATTATCTTTATTGAAAGAGCGACATGATGCGAATCTTCTTCGAGTTACTCCTCTTTGACTTATATGCCTTTTCCGGCAAAGGAGCGAATCAAAGGAGCACATCCAGGTTTGACCCCCTTTTGTTGCTAAATTACAAACAACATATAAAATAAATGGGATATTGGAGTATAGCTATTCATTTTTACCGGGGTGGTGAGAAGTTTCGTGCCAGTGAACAAGAAGACGCATTTGAGATGAAAACAATAATTTATGGTTTTCACAATTGACAATTGTGTAGCCTGATGTAACCCACACAAGGTTACTGATGTGCAATACCTTTTTTAAGCCACCAGGGGGTGGGGCGTACACTCCAGGGAGTTTAAAAAAAAAAAAAACAACGACACATCTTTCTTTTATTAAAGACATTGTCCGAACGCATCAACTGGTATGGAAATATCCTTTGAGAAATAGAAATTCTAAGAGAAAACTTGTACTAAATTGTAATGTTATGTGTCCATAAGGTTGAAAGCTGTGAGAGAGAAAGTTAGATCGTACGACTTTGCAAACTCCTCAAGATATATCTCCGGTAAGAATATTAATGTTGATTTGAGTGTTATGCTGGCCGTGTTAGCTTCAGCATAGAAAAAAATACTGTTCTTATAAAACCAATCGGAGTTCTGATCCTGATTCTTACCGATATGAATCTGATCCTGATTCTTATCTGATATCATATAGACGCAGATTCTGATTGTTTTATGCTGTTCGAGATGTGACCCATGTGCTCGTAAAAGATCGCAAATCGCGCTAGCCAAGTGCTAATGATTAGCATTTACAATGTGGATTCGTCCTGATTTTAGCTCTGTTGTTAGCTCAGCTAAACTGGTAACTATTAAAGCAGATCTTTTATAGTTTTCCCAATGTTAAGTGTGTTAACTGTTGATTTAAAATTCATTTGATTGAGTGAGTATTCATTTTATTACTTGTTATCTGTAAGATAAGGGTGATTTAGTTCATTTAATTGCCAACCTACATATTTGCACCCTATATGAGGAACATAAGATCATATTAACTGTTAAAAAGAGTGAATATATTAAAATGTGCTGTTAAAATGTTATTAAGATGCATAAATAGATTTAATAGAAGTTAAAAACATAAATATCTGGGTTCAGAGATGTCAATATAATATTTCATACTGTGAGATGGAAGTACAAGATTGAATTATTGATTGTTTATTGTAACTGACCTATCTTATATGGTGTGTTGTGTATCTATTCATTCATATAATGATTAGAGTATTTATATCCTGTACCATTTGGATATATATTGATTTGAGTTGAATGGATTTAAGTTGAATTGAATTTGAGTAGAAATGAGTTAACAGTAACTAATGTATTGTGTACTGTATGCATAGATTGGTTTTTTGAGAGGATTGAATCATCTGAATCTGACCTGCGGTCAGTGGCGAGCCAACCAAAGAGACTACTGAGTGAACCGAGAGCCTGGTGTGGCCAGCCGTGGCATCTTCGGAACCATCTTCATCTTTTTCCTCCATTATACACAGATAAGAGCATACATAAACCTACCCGGGTAGTGAAACGAACATACTTCGATACTTTGAGGAACACACACACACACCAAATACTGTTACGGACTCTTTATTTTATTTGAGTTTTATTTTGGGTTCAGTGTGCGGATGTGCACTCAGGAAGCCGGCTTAGATAGGCAGGGAATGTAAATAATTGTCACCAATTTGTACGATACATCTCTTGAGCTTCATATGTATTGTTTCTTTTATCTATTGAACTAACTGTTATTAATTTGTTCAATACATCTCTTGAGCTCATCTGGGTTGTGTTCTCTCTTTCCTGCTAACGTTCCAGGCTCCGTAGTCGTATACCTAGAACTCTGATATTGGCCAGTTTGACCTATAGCTGATTAGATTGGTCGTCAGGTCTACTCAAAACCCAAGAGAGGGTTACAAGTGGCGAGCCAGCCAGGAGACTGGTTGTGTGTTAGCAGTGAATCACAAGAAGTCTGAGAAACTATTCCCAAAGTGTGTACATTTTGTTATCTTTTTAGAGAGCTACTAAAGATGGAATTCATAACGAGCTCTGGTGTCAAAGTACCCAATGCAGTAATGGTGAGTGGTTTGCTTGAATCACAAGAAGACGAGGAGATCATAGACTTCCTTAAGAGATATGGCTCCATGAGACTTGTCCCAGTTACTGATACTAACTCAGAATTCTATAAAAACCTGATTGTTGAGTATCAAGAGGGGGTTTCTTTTGAAGCCTTAGCCCCTCTTCTGCCCTACACGCATGTGCTTAAGGACAATCCAGGTGCAAAATACTATGTCCAAGCTCTGGCAAGTGTATACACCACTAAAGTTGGCTGCAGTGTTACTAAAGTCTACCTTGATGAAATAAAGCAGTTAGCGAAACTGAGTGGGCGAGGTTTCGAGGAGGTGTTGAAAGACATGATGTCAGAGATCAGTGAGGCAATAGAAACTGATGGCAGTGGTGATAATGAGTTTGAGCGCAGGCAGCTCAACACGTCTCTTGACACATTTGAACCCCCACATCCCCAGTTGCTCTCAGATACTTTAAAGGGAAGGTTCACTCAAAGTGGCGCCGAGCCATGCCCACCAGCTTATGTGAAGCGCAGCCTGTCCGTTGCGGAGAGCGACCTGAATCCACCTGAAATTCAAAAGGTCATTGTTGAGCACATTGTGAGGAGAGATGAATTAAACACGCATTCACACTTTCCCATCAAGCTTCGTTCATTCTCTGGTAAACTCCCCAGACCCAACAGTGAGACAGACTACGACACATGGCGTTCACATGTTGAGCTTCTCAGGAAAGACCCAACCCTGTCCAATCTTCAGAAATCACGGAAAATCTTTGAAAGTTTGCTTTCCCCTGCTGCAGATATCGTCAAAAGACTGGGCTCTGAAGCCATTCCTGAAACTTACCTTCAACTGCTGGATGCAGCCTTTGGGACCGTTGAGGACGGCGAGGAGCTTTTTGCCCAATTCATGAATACTCTTCAGGATCCTGGTGAAAAGGCCTCTACCTACCTCTGCCGCCTTCAAGCTGCCCTGAACCTTGCTGTTAAAAGAGGAGGAGCTAATGCTAGAGAAGCAGATAGACACATTCTGAAACAGTTCTGCCGCGGGTGTTGGGATAACC
The DNA here is from genome assembly GCF_988280905.1 of Pimephales promelas. Taxonomy (NCBI): domain Eukaryota; kingdom Metazoa; phylum Chordata; class Actinopteri; order Cypriniformes; family Leuciscidae; genus Pimephales; species Pimephales promelas. Next base: position 22,262,960 of record NC_142785.1, on the reverse strand, counting down.
CCTTACTCTCTGACCTCAACCTCGAAGTAAAGAAAAGTCACCCACCAACATTTTCGGAGCTCCTGTTATTAGTCCGCACTGAGGAAGATAGACAGGCAGCCAAAGTCACACGGATGAAGAAGCACCTTGGCTCACACCGGCAGCGAGTTGTGGCAAGTTCTCAGAGTGCATGTGTCTGCAATCAACAGGCAGCATTCCAGCCTGAGTCAGATCCATTGACAGAGCTTAGACAGCAGGTGGCGTCCCTGCAGAGCCAACTCACCATGCTAATGTCTAAGAAAACCAAGAAGGTTCCAAAGACCATGGGGAACTCTGAGCATCCATCAGGTGGGCCAACATCTAAACTTGACCCCAGAGCACCAAGCTGGAAACCTATCGACTCAAAGACAAGCACCCAGCCGAGACCTTGGTATTGTTTCAACTGCGGGGAAGACGGACACATCTCCTCTGCCTGCAGCAACAATCCAAACCCCACTCTCGTTAACGAAAAAAGAGATCAATTGAGAGAAAAACGACGCCTCTGGGAGGCTAAAGAACACTCACCAGACAAAAGGGATTTTTAGATGGAGTCTCAGTTGCAGGGCAAACTGAGGCTGGAGCAGTTCACCAACGCCCTGCTAATGATAAAAGTGATGCCGAGCCCAAGTTCAGTGCTGCCTTGAACCAATCTACTGTTAGAAAACACCCCTTCAGAATCCCGCAGAAACTTATAGGCATGAAAAGTACAGGCCAAGTTACCATCCAGGGTAAACAGTTTAGCTGTCTCCTTGACACAGGTTCACAAGTAACCACAGTCACCAAGTCTTTCTATGATGAAAACCTACCTGAGCAACAGATCAAACCGCTCTATGACCTTTTGGAAGTTGAGGGGGCCAATGGTCAATCTGTGCCCTACCTTGGGTACGTTGAACTCACTATCACCTTCCCAAAGCAATTCCTTGGAGATGAATATGAAGTCCCGACATTGGCCTTGGTTGTTCCAGACAGCGGCACTTCAGGGTACCAGCTACTGGTTGGTACAAACACACTCGATGTAGCATTTTGTATGTGCAGGGAGAAAAGTCCAGCAAAATACCATCCTGTCTCGAACGGCTATAGGACAGTCCTGAAAGTACTTCAACTGCGACAGGAACGAAGTCATGACAGTAACATTGGACTGGTGAGGATGCGAGGCAGGGACAGAAAGCTCATTCCAGCTGGAGAAACCGTCGTTCTGGAGGGAGTGGCATCAGTTAAAGAGTTCCATACTGAGAGGTCTGCTATCATTGGGTACCCTTCATCCTCTTCTCTGCCTGGAGGGCTGCTAGTACAGCCCTGTCTAGTTGAACTACCAGGCCGTCTACCAGTTGTGGTCTTAAACGAGTCGGAACACGACATCATTATCCCAGCTAAGAGTGTGATTGCTGAGCTCAGTGCAATCCAAGCTATCCTGTCTCACAAACAGAGCATGACCAATCCAGGTGAACCAGAACACTTCAAGATGGCTGATTTAACCTTCGACTTTGGTGAGTCCCCGGTCCCCCCAGAATGGAAAGATAGAATTACTCAAAAATTGAATAGCATGCCTGAGGTCTTCGCCCAGAACGACACAGACTTTGGAAGGACAGACAAAGTCAAGCATCACATCAAACTGTCCGATGAAACACCATTCAAACTCCGAGCTCGCCCGATACACCCACACGACGTAGAAGCTGTTCGTCAACATCTTCAAGAGCTTCTCAATGCTGGGGTGATTCGGGAAAGTGAGTCCCCCTTCTCTTCCCCAATCGTTGTAGTCAGGAAGAAGAATGGCCAGGTGCGCCTCTGTATTGACTACAGGAAACTGAACCTGCAAACAGTGAAAGATGCATATGCACTTCCGAGGATGGATGACACCTTCACAGCACTCTCCGGTTCCAAGTGGTTCAGCGTCCTCGACCTTAAGTCTGGTTACTATCAGATTGAAGTCGACGAGGTTGACAAGCCAAAGACTGCCTTCGTTTGCCCACTTGGTTTCTGGGAGTTTAACCGGATGCCTCAGGGCGTGACCAACGCCCCAAGTACCTTCCAGAGACTGATGGAAAAGTGCATGGGAGATATGAATTTGAAGGAAGTTGTTGTTTTCCTGGATGACCTGATAGTCTTCTCGAGAACATTAGAAGATCATGAAGCCAGACTCACCAAGGTCCTTAATCGCCTGAAGGAGTATGGACTCAAGCTGTCCCCGGAGAAATGTAAGTTCTTTCAGTCCTCAGTACGGTACTTGGGGCATGTGGTCTCAGAGCAAGGTGTCGAGACCGACCCGGAAAAGATTGCAGCGTTAAAGACCTGGCCAGTTCCTCAGCATCTAAAGGAGTTAAAGGCTTTCCTCGGGTTCTGTGGTTATTACAGGAAGTTCATCAAAGGCTATTCAAACATAATGAAACCCCTGAATGACTTAACATCTGGCTATCCACCTCTAAAGAAACACCCAAAGTCCAAAGAAAAGAGTGGCCAATACTACCATCCCAAAGAACCGTTCTTGAACCGTTGGACTCCTGCCTGCCAACAGGCATTCGAGATGATCATCGATAAGTTGACGACGTCCCCAGTTCTGGCTTTCGCAAATCCTGAACTTCCTTACATCCTTCACACGGACGCAAGTACCACCGGCCTCGGAGCGGCCTTATATCAGGAGCAGGAGGGACAGCTGCGTGTCATCGCTTACGCGAGTAGAGGGTTATCGCGTAGTGAGTCCCGCTATCCAGCTCACAAGCTTGAATTTTTAGCGCTAAAATGGTCTGTGACAGAGAAGTTCAGCGACTACCTCTATGGCAATCAGTTCACAGTAGTCACAGACAGCAACCCTCTCACCTACATACTTACGTCAGCCAAACTCGATGCAACTAGCTACAGGTGGTTAGCTGCTCTCTCTACCTTCTCCTTTAAGCTCCAATACCGCCCCGGGAAGCAGAATGGGGATGCTGACGCACTATCACGACGTCCCCATGGTGACCTGCGTGACGACCCCTCATCTCAAAAAGAGTGGGACAAGATCCGCCAGTTCGCGCAACACCATCTATCAAATCCTGATAATATTGAGGCTGTAGATCAGGGGGTTGTTCGTGCCATCTGTGAGAGACACCTTGTTTATTGTGCCAATGATGGAACGGGCAATGATGGAAGTATCTCCCTCGTTGAAAGCCTTGCCATCTCTGGAGATGCTGTACCTGACAGCTTTGCACAGGAAGATGAGCTGGGAGGGCTTCCCATCGTCCCACACTTATCAGAAGCCGATCTCAGAGACAAACAGAGGGTGGATCAGTGCATTAAACATGTCATCTCCCAGATTGAGTGTGGAGAGAAACCACCGCCCACAGTAAGAGCTGTGCTCCCAGACCTACCTCTGTTGTTGAGAGAGTTGACCAGGCTTGAACTGCGGAACGGCATCCTCTATAGAGCACGTCAAGAAGAAGGCCACACAAAGTACCAGCTAGTTTTACCTGAAGAACTTCGTGAGACGGTCTTAACGAGCCTGCATGACAACATGGGTCATATGGGAAAAGATCGCACGCTGGACTTGGTCAGAGCCAGATTCTACTGGCCGAGGATGGCCTCTGACATTGAGAGGAAAGTCAAGATGTGTAACAGGTGCGTGCTCAGGAAAACCCTACCTGAGAGGGCGGCACCTTTAGTGAACATCATGACAACAAGACCGCTTGAACTGGTCTGCATGGACTTCTTGTCCATTGAACCGGACAGAAGTGGCACAAAGGACATTCTCGTGATCACAGATCACTTCACAAAGTATGCAGTGGCTATTCCAACGCCAAACCAGAAGGCTCAAACGGTTGCAAAGTGCTTATGGGACAATTTCATCATCCATTATGGTATTCCAGAGAAACTGCACAGTGACCAAGGCCCCGATTTTGAGTCACGGCTAATCAAACAACTGTGCGAAATTGCAGGCATACAGAAAATACGAACAACTCCGTACCACCCGAGGGGAAACCCGGTGGAACGCTTTAACCGCACTCTGTTAGACATGCTTGGCACTCTGGAAACCCAAGATAAGTCGCACTGGAAAGACTTTGTGAAGCCTCTGGTCCACGCATATAATTGTACCAGGAGTGAAGTGACTGGGTTCACGCCGTATGAGCTAATGTTCGGACGCCAACCACGCCTGCCGGTCGACCTTGCATTCGGCTTGCCTGTCAAGGAAGAGCAACAGAGGACACACTCCCAGTACGTGAAGCACCTCAAATCCCACCTCGAGGAGAGCTACAAAATTGCTGCAAGGAGTGCTGCCAAGGTAGCTAAAAAGAACAAAACGAGGTTCGACAAGCGTGTGACTCCTTCTGCTCTGGACATTGGAGATAGAGTACTTGTTAGGAACGTACGTATTCGTGGAAAGCACAAGCTCGCTGATAAATGGGAATCCACTGTCCATGTAGTAGTGCGGAAAGCTGGAGATCTTCCCGTTTATACAGTAAAACCAGAGACCGGAGAAGGCCCTTGGCGCACGCTGCATCGAGACCTCTTGCTCCCATGTGGTTTCCTCCAAGTAATGCCAGAAGAACAACCCAAAACACTTGAGCGCCGCAAGACACGCCAGAACGTTTGCAGTGGCCTAAGAGAAGTTGATCAGTCCTCGGATGAGGATGATATTACTCCTGTTACATGGTCCCAAAAAGAATCAGTTCCAGAAGTAACCAGATACATTGTCTCGCGAGATGTCCCAATACACCATGGTCAAAGTCATCCTAAAGAGAATTTGACAACAAAACCCCACAATGTGACTGATGATGCCCCAGCTAATGCGATTATCGTACCTGACATCACTCCAGTCGACCGAGTACAGCTGGACCTAAACTTACCTGGAAATGATCCTGTGGAGAGGGAGATGAACTTACCTGAAAATGGTGACCTTGCGGAAGGCTCGGAGGAGGACTGTACTGAACAACTCCCAATCCTCTCCGACATACCAGAATGTGATGAGACGCCTGTCGCTGAAAAGAAAGGAGAAGAGGAGATTAAGGAGCTGGAGGAACAAGCAAATGCTGATGACCTTATCAGGAGATCTGAGAGGAATCGTCGGCCACCTAGGCGGCTGGACTACACTGAATTGGGAACTCCCTTAGTAACAGTGGTGAAGTCATTCTTTCAAGGGCTGACTACTGTGTGGGATGACATCATGAGTGAGAGTGATGCGTCAAAACATTCCCCTGTTTTGTCCCTCCCGGTGATGACCGTCTGAACATTGCCATGCACAGGGACGTGCATAAGTTTGGAGGGGAGAGTGTAACCCACACAAGGTTACTGATGTGCAATACCTTTTTTAAGCCACCAGGGGGTGGGGCGTACACTCCAGGGAGTTTAAAAAAAAAAAAAAACAACGACACATCTTTCTTTTATTAAAGACATTGTCCGAACGCATCAACTGGTATGGAAATATCCTTTGAGAAATAGAAATTCTAAGAGAAAACTTGTACTAAATTGTAATGTTATGTGTCCATAAGGTTGAAAGCTGTGAGAGAGAAAGTTAGATCGTACGACTTTGCAAACTCCTCAAGATATATCTCCGGTAAGAATATTAATGTTGATTTGAGTGTTATGCTGGCCGTGTTAGCTTCAGCATAGAAAAAAATACTGTTCTTATAAAACCAATCGGAGTTCTGATCCTGATTCTTACCGATATGAATCTGATCCTGATTCTTATCTGATATCATATAGACGCAGATTCTGATTGTTTTATGCTGTTCGAGATGTGACCCATGTGCTCGTAAAAGATCGCAAATCGCGCTAGCCAAGTGCTAATGATTAGCATTTACAATGTGGATTCGTCCTGATTTTAGCTCTGTTGTTAGCTCAGCTAAACTGGTAACTATTAAAGCAGATCTTTTATAGTTTTCCCAATGTTAAGTGTGTTAACTGTTGATTTAAAATTCATTTGATTGAGTGAGTATTCATTTTATTACTTGTTATCTGTAAGATAAGGGTGATTTAGTTCATTTAATTGCCAACCTACATATTTGCACCCTATATGAGGAACATAAGATCATATTAACTGTTAAAAAGAGTGAATATATTAAAATGTGCTGTTAAAATGTTATTAAGATGCATAAATAGATTTAATAGAAGTTAAAAACATAAATATCTGGGTTCAGAGATGTCAATATAATATTTCATACTGTGAGATGGAAGTACAAGATTGAATTATTGATTGTTTATTGTAACTGACCTATCTTATATGGTGTGTTGTGTATCTATTCATTCATATAATGATTAGAGTATTTATATCCTGTACCATTTGGATATATATTGATTTGAGTTGAATGGATTTAAGTTGAATTGAATTTGAGTAGAAATGAGTTAACAGTAACTAATGTATTGTGTACTGTATGCATAGATTGGTTTTTTGAGAGGATTGAATCATCTGAATCTGACCTGCGGTCAGTGGCGAGCCAACCAAAGAGACTACTGAGTGAACCGAGAGCCTGGTGTGGCCAGCCGTGGCATCTTCGGAACCATCTTCATCTTTTTCCTCCATTATACACAGATAAGAGCATACATAAACCTACCCGGGTAGTGAAACGAACATACTTCGATACTTTGAGGAACACACACACACACCAAATACTGTTACGGACTCTTTATTTTATTTGAGTTTTATTTTGGGTTCAGTGTGCGGATGTGCACTCAGGAAGCCGGCTTAGATAGGCAGGGAATGTAAATAATTGTCACCAATTTGTACGATACATCTCTTGAGCTTCATATGTATTGTTTCTTTTATCTATTGAACTAACTGTTATTAATTTGTTCAATACATCTCTTGAGCTCATCTGGGTTGTGTTCTCTCTTTCCTGCTAACGTTCCAGGCTCCGTAGTCGTATACCTAGAACTCTGATATTGGCCAGTTTGACCTATAGCTGATTAGATTGGTCGTCAGGTCTACTCAAAACCCAAGAGAGGGTTACACTGACATTTTTTTTTTTCTGTTCAATCTGGAAAACTGTTAAAAGAATATAATATGAGGTAAAATCCGGCAAAAAGAGAGAGCGAGAGAATCCGGATTGTCCTAGTGATCAATGATATTGAATTGAATGCCCCTTAATTCTTTCTTCTTCATTTTTTCAACTTTTTCTGCAAAGCTGCAGGCTTTTAATGCCTCTGAGAAAATTGTCAGTTGTATGATGAGTGATAAAGAAGAGAAAATGGATTAAACGCCCCTCAGGTACAGTGTTGAGTTTCAAGACCAGCTGCTTACACAGGAGCCAGGGATGATCAGTCAAAAGATTTGGCCTGAAGCAACAGCAAACTGCCCATATTGGTCAAAAACACAATCAGCAAACACGAAACAGATTTCGGTGGGCCATTTTCAATCTGCAGTACATCCTGTTTTTCAACTCTCTTTAAACGTCGAATTTCACTCCAGTTAACCATTTCCAAATTCTAGTAGGCTATACGCACAAGTAAATTTGCTTCGTGTCAGAAGCACAAGAAAGCTAACATTTAGACACCATCGTTAAAAGCAGGCAAACATGCCACGGTTTAACCCCAAGAACCCAGCATGCCTCAGCAGCACACATGCCCAAACATCCGCCCCCGCCTGCCACTAGAGGGAGCTCTTCATTCCTTTTCTTTGGAGGTAAAAGACCACCCTCCCATTCCCCTTCCACACACTCCTCAATGCCAGCAGCAGAGCTGTGGGAATCCACTAGAGGGTGATCTGTTACCAAACACCTCCACTGGGGTATTTCATCATTAGCAGTGAAACCCCCACAACAATGTGCTAAAGATGCTTTAGACAAGTTTCCTGTCTTGACTTATCACAGCTTACATGCATTAGACATACGAGTAAACACTTGAACTCACGCTCACTGGCACCTTCCTCCTGGTAGTCAGAGGCCACTGACATATCATCTGAGGGGGCAGAGCGTCCCAGACTGGAGCTGCGGTTGTCATCTGAACTATCCTCAAGATTGGATTCAACTAGGAGAAAAAAAAATAAAAGCGCTTCACATAAGTAGAAACTTTGTTGAGTGAGTTCGACAGATATACATAAAATGAAAATTGCTGTGGGAGGAGAATCTAATCATTTTTGTCAAACCGACTTGTTTTCTAAAGAACCCATTGTTCCGAGAAAGCCTGAATCTAAACGGAAATCTCGGTGAGCAATTAATTAGAATTATGAAGCAGCTGTTCACTTACATCTGTGGGGAAATTCTTGCGGGTGTCTGAAAAGAGAATATTTAGAAATGCTTTTAGAGTGGTAGGTTTTATAAAGGATAAAATAACATTTTAAACAAATGGACTTTGCAATGCTCAAAGTTTTTATTCAAATGGATCACTGTATAATGCTTCCAATCAAGTGCATGTAATGTTTGCATTGTTCCACAATCTTTCTTAGTCTAAATAAACATTTCAGCTCTACAATGAAAGCTGTACTGCAAATTCAAAAAAAGAATTGAAGAGGCGTTTGATTGATGGCAGGTTGAGTATCAGTATAAACACATGCATCTGTAAAAAAAAAAAAAAAAAAAACGGTGCATTGCAGCGTTTGCAAACGATGCATTGGCAGCAAAGTATTCATGTGCTGAAAAAAAATTCTAACTGTGCTTGATCTACTTGCAAACACTTTGTTTTAGAAAACCAAACCACAAAACCACTCCAGCGCTGTAATTGTACTCCTTGCTTCTAAAAAGACAACAATAGAAAAATTTAAGAGTAATTTGCTTCCTGTCTGTTTAACTGTTGTGTTTCATTTGTAGCTCGACTGAGAACACAGATTCTCAAGCGAACAATAATTTGCTTCTATAAATTTATTTTTTGTGGTCTTCATTGTGCAATACAAACAAAGGGGAGCAAGTATGTGTCTAATACTTGCACATAAATAAAACATACTGTGACATCCCTCACCTCTTCTGGATGATATGGAAATTTCGTAGAAGAATTTCCCTGGACTCTAGAGCAACATTACTGAGATTCTCATCCTGGAGTATTTCAAAAACAAACAGCTCACAGTCTGAAACAAAGAGAGGGAGAGAGAGAAAATGTCAGTAAATGCTATGTAAGAGTATGTTTACAAGAGCAAATACAATGACACAATGAAAAAAAAAAAACTTTGATGAATTTCAACATGTTGAAAAAGAAAAATGTGACCTTTATGTCATGTGATATTGCTATTAAATATATTTTGAAAGATACAAATCAGAAAAGGATTGTTCTTTTCATGCAAATGGCATAGGAAAGTGTAAATGACATAGTCATCCTGTCTGCGTGTCAAAAGGATAACAATCTCATGATGGCATCATTCATGAAGGACCCTTTTGTACTTAATGTTTTCCTCTAGAGTAAATGCAGCAAAGCTGAATAATTACTAGAGTAAATAAAACTAATGAAATCATAAGACTGAAATCACAAGTCTGTAGGTTTAATAACACAAACCACAACTTATTATTATGTTTACAACTTATATAAATAAAAACATGTTTACAATGAATTTGAAAGCTAACCTTAAGATTTAGCCTAAACTTGTGCTTTAAGTCCTATTATTTCTTTGTGAATTCTCGTTGAATTAATGTTTGGTATAAGAAGCATTACTTTAAAGTCAAACGTTGACTTTTAACAAATGCTCTAATTGACCTTAATAAAAACAAACAGATAAAATAATACAACAAACAAATAGCTAGCCTACGTATAGAAGGAATAAAGTCAGATTTTAATACATTAACATTGAAACAATGCCTAGCCTACCTCTTAATAGTTGTCTGATGTCATCAGTCGCCGTCCCCATCTCTTACTCTCTGAGTGAGACTACAAACAGAAATAAAAGCTAATACAATATGCTAATGTCAACGATTGAAGGTCAGACAAATTCTGAGTGAATTTGTTGGTCACTTTTGGTCATCCCACATAGTGAGTTCGCAGTGTGAAATAAAAAATAATCGAGAGAGATTTCACACCACACGAACCGGCTCGCGAAGGAAAAGAGAAGAGGAAGTGCAAAGCACATTGTTGTGAAACACTGCCTAAAGAGATGTAGGCGAATTACTTTGTGACATGAGTCTCAGATGAAAGACAAACTAATTTCAAAATATTATTTGCCTTTTCCGCCATAGGCCTATATTAATTTTAGCACCCAGTTAAAAAATACAAGTGAGTAGGCTGCACCGTTTTAAAATTGTTGTCACGAATTTATCAACTTTGAAGTGTTTTAATTCGTTTGCTACGAATTGACAGCAATGGGCACCGCTCAAAACCACTCACTGTAGCCTACCTCTTTTCTGATCCTCCTCTTCGTGACTAGATAGCTACAATCAGCGGTCTTGTGTAGCCTAAGTAGTGGCCATGTTTTTACTCCACATTGAAAGACTCGAAATGTTTGGTTCAAGGGCTATGGTCTGTTTGTTTGTTTAAATTAAGTTCCCATATCGCTATATAGGTCGAGTCTATTATTCTCGTCTATTATTATTTATCAATGTTTACAAAAGGTCGAAGCCATCTTATAGCAAAACTACCTAATGACCCCGGAAGTTTAAATATTTGTGTGATTAAAGGAAAATTAAAGTGATTAAAGTCTATTTATATTGGCCTACTTACCCTGATTGCATAAATTAGTTACAAATCTGCATAGAAAACTTGTATAGCCTATACATTTTAAATCTACCATTAATTTATTGTGATAATCAGGTGTTCTTACATTTATTCATTATCTTGTTGTTTTGAACCTATTGTTATTAGCCTATTCTTTACTGTATTTTTTTTTATTCTTTTTGGAAATAATTAGCCTACTAAGCCATCTACCATCACTAGCTACCTCTTGCTCTCGTTTTCTATTCAAAAATGTAAAAGTAATGAATTATATATATATATATATATATATATATATATATATATATCCTAAATATCATAACTTTAAACCAGAAAACAAGACATTTTCCACATTTGTTTAATGCAGAGACAGGACAGGACATGTGGTAAACATGACTTACCCCTGTTTCTCTTTTTTATTGGTTAAACTAATGACACTTCCTGGTCTGGCCTACATTTGCTCTGTCACTGTGGAATTACTTATGTTATTGTCATGTAGTCTGTCTGATCCATTTGCATCATATCACAAAAGCTTTTGCTTGCCTCTCACAATTTTGCAAAATTCTGAATCAGCAGTTTGATGCTGAGCTGGCATCACATTGGGTCGGCACAATCTCTTCTGTTTTTAAAGTTATTACCTTAATAACAGAATGTAATCACAGCAAAGCCCATTTATTTTGATTATGTTTATGCTACTACATATATTTATTGACCAACATAATATGTGTAAGAAGAAATGTTAGAAGGTGAAAAAAGTTTGTTTGTTTGTATTGTATTATGGTTTTTTTTTTTTTTTTTCTTAACCACACAAAAGCACCCCACCCCTCCAGTTGCAACCTGGGGCAAAAAGCCTCTGGGGAAGTGATATGGCACAAAAAAAAAATCTCATCATATCCAAATGTTTTAGACAAAATGTTTTTGAGTAACATATTAACAACTTATTTAGTCAGGTCAAGTTGTATAATTTATTATTTGCAGTTAGCCTACACAGGGCAGTGTGCTTAAAGCAAGGCTCAAATTGCAGGAAAGACAATGACATTCCAGACATTTGTAATTGTACCAGTATATTTTAACACTTTTCACGCATTTCATAAACATTTAAATGTTTAATAAGAGCTTATGTTGTTTTGCGTTTCGTCCAGTACAATAAATATCTTGGAGCTCCAATATAAATAAATTTTTACTATTTAATCTCCATTTTAATTTGAGAAGTTAGTGTGATCCGTTTTACATATCTCTTCCCTCCCAACGATGAAAAACAATTCAGACATGAATATAATGTATTTTTAGTTTCAATGTTTTAGTTGCAACATAAAAAAGTCATTTTTAGTTCTGCCTTTTTTTTTTGTCTCAATATATATGATAATTTCAGAGATTTTCATCTGCTATGTAATGATCAAAAAATGTTTACATATTAGATCTAATTTAATCAAAATCATCATTACACATGATGATTTTATGGTTATGTTTTCAGTGCATATTGACAAAGTGGTGTTTAGGAAAGTACTAGTGGTTTGTTTTTTTTGTTTTTTCAAATGAACCTTTTACCCCAGGAACCTTTTTACATTGTGCATAAACCTTACCTTGCAGACAAATGTAAAAGCCTATATGTTTTAAGATTTTCTGAAGACAGTGTAGCCTAATTGATGATTACAAAAGCCCTCGCCACAATGGTAGGGTGTTGTGGGTTGTTTTCAGAGCGTTGCTGTGTGGTTGCCGTGGCATTGCTTTACGGTCACCTGGCCAGTTTAAAAGAGCACTCACATGATTTTCTACTCCCACTATGGCTTGAGATCATCCTTCAGTATAAATCTGAGATTTTCCCACACGTTTTTTCGTCCTCCAGGTAAAAATATAAATGTTCCTATATTGGATGTTCCTCCTAATATTGGTTTACCTCAACACAGTTGTTCATTGTGGAAGATTTAATTCAAGCTAAATATCAGAGCTTGTATTCATTATTTTATGATATTTGACAGTTTATTGGGTGTAAGGTGTTGTGTACAGGTACAGGCTGGACGCAGATCATGAAAGAAAAACATCTGAATGGAGACGGGGGAGCAGAATTCCAAGAAGAGGACATGACCGAATGACCCCTTCGTCACTGTCCCTGCAGCTATATGGCCCCTTGTGAAGGTAGATAGAGGAATGAGCGTGGCCCTCCACTCCAGCATGAGCACTGCCTCCTGCCTGCTGGGCACAGCCATATGAAAGGATCTTGCCTTTGTAATCCGCCCGGGATTACACCTCCCAACAATGCACAGCTGAAAGAGCGACAAAGACCCAGTATCAAACACAGGCCTGGGCTGATGAGAGGAACCTGCTATGATCTCCTACCACCAACACTGACATCAGCGCCTCTCATCTCCCCAAGAGAGCTCTTTTAGCATTCGCCTACTCCTTTCTTCTGTACCCTTATCTGGGAACACAGGCTTTTTTATCTCTGCATTCCTTTTCATTTGCGTTTCACTTGGGGGAGGGGCAGAACTCTGTCATCTGAGAGCCCCCAACCTGACAGAAATCACACTCCGACATGGTCGCACACCCCTCGAGAGACCCAGGGGTCAATATGAAGCCACTAGAACATTTTCAGAGTTTGTTGCATATTCCATTATGAGATTTAATTACTATCAACCGGTTTATAATGCGTTTCTTGTTAAATGGTATGAAAACATTTTTGCCCGTTCAAAGCCTTGGGCTGATCTCTGTCGCTGGTTTGACCCTTTGAACTCAGTTTCAGCTCATTGCTGCTAATTAACCTCCCCACACATACACAAGACACTTCAGGCACTTGCAGGCATCACTTAGAAGATGTTTGTGTGGGTGTTTAAGGACCTGTGAGGTATATACTTTTAAAGAAGATGGGGGAAAGTATGACAGTTTGTCAAAAGGGTTTTCCCAGGTATCAGCTTATGGCAACGCCCACATATCAATCATGGTGAGCTTAGAGGAACGTTTTTCACTACTGTTCTTTTGCAGAATAAATTCAGTTCTCTGTTTGCTCATACACAAATGGCTAAATTGTTTAGGACCATTTGAAAGTGTACTGTTGAAATTAATAACTCTGAAAAATTCCAATTTTTTAGATAACATCAAAAAAAATATATATAAAAAAAATATCTAGGCCCGGTTTCACAGGTGGAGATTAAGGTCTTAATTCAATTAGGACATTTAAGTAGCTTTTATAAACATGTCTTGAAAAGAAACATGTGCATCTTGAGACAAAACTATAGCAATGACATATTTTAAGATATTTTAAACCAGCTCAAATTTTAGTCTGGGACTAAGCCTCGGGAACCTGGGGGCTAATGTGCATACATATGTGTATAGTAAATCCAATGGTATGGTATATGGTATAGTACATCCAAATAACAATAATAGTATGGTATAGTACATCCAAATAATAATAATAATAATAATAATCCTCATGTCATTCAAATCCTGTATGAATTTATGTTTTTCTATGAAACATTAAAAACAAATGTCCACACAGTGATGTTTTGGACCCCATTGACTTTCATTGTCTACTCTAGACAAAAAGATTATACAAAATATTTTCATACAGGTATGGGAAAGCATGAAGATGAGTGAATGATGACAGTATTTTTTTTTTTTTTTGGGGGGGGGGGGGTGAACTATCCCTTTAAACATTATCTGTCTATATTTCCATCATGAAGCTAAACTAAAAGTTGACTGATTTTGCTTGTATTTATGTATTTTTTCCTGTTAAATACAAAGGTTTCTATGAGATTGAACTGTGGAAAGGGAAACTATTAATCCTAAAATAATATCATGTTAATTGTATAATTACTAATATCTGATACTACTTTGGTTTTGTAGCTTCTATGTGTAGCTGTAGCTCATATTCTGCTGGTTGGAATATAAAGCCTTTGGGATTCAGAAGGGGGTGTTTGGTTGTATCAGTATCCACTAATATTCAACCTCCACAGTCTTCTAAGAGAGACCAGGGAGGCAGTCCATGAGATCAACGATCTGTCACTGATAAAATGAACTGTCAGCTTTCATTTGTCTCCCTCTGGCGCGCACTACTTTCCTCTCTAAATCATATGAGTGACAGAGCACACTTTGCCAAGCTCTATGATCCCCACAAACAAAACCACATGCAGGAAATTCGTCAATTCAATTATAAAAAAAAAACGCCAGTGTTGGTTTTGAGAGTAACTGGCAACTTTCCAAATAGCCCTTTCTAAGCATGCAGGTCCAATAACTTTACTTCTCTCGACATCACAATCTAATCAGTGTTACGCTATAAAAAATCTTGCAAGTTTGTTTTTACACTGCTTAAACCAATATCTGTTGGTTGCTCACTGGCAAGAACCCAGCCTGTGTGCTACAGGGTCTAGGAGCTTGTCCCTCTCAGTTACTCAGCTAATAAGGCGGTGGACTGATTATATCGCCTCGTGAGGACATGGATACGATTGAGCGAGAGGGGGATGGTCATATGGGTCTGTGTGGAGAGGGTAAGAGGAAGGCTTCCTGTTCTTCCTGTTTTCACTGAGAGGAGGAGGCTATCTGCATGTGGCCACTGTCTTAGCTGTTGACTGTATGTCTGTGAAAGACAAGAAGACATATAAAATGACCCCCTGACCCCTGTTTCAAGCCCATGAATAGTGTATACAGCATTCTTTTTTATCTCTTTGAGGTCATGCACCCCAGCAGAGTGACATGCTTCAGAGGGACTTGAACAAGACTCAGGAAGTCAAGCCAGGCATTTGATTTGTAAAAGACCTTCTGACAAGCACACCCAGCAGGGAGAGTATATACATCACAAGCTTCAGATCTGCCCCAAACATCACCTTAATAGTGACCTGACAGCAAAGGCGGTGTACCTGTCAATATGATTTTTGTCGTTGAGTTTTTAATTTGTTATATCACTGGGGTTTTTTTTCCCCCCATTGCATTTTATTAAGTATTGGATGTCATTATTTTCCCCAATTTAAATATTTGTTTAAAACATACACTCTAAACAATGCTGGGTTGTTTGAACCCAAATTTTGGTAAAATATGGACAAACCGAAATCTTGGGTTAAAAATGTAATTTCAAATTAACCCAACCTAAACTTTCACTTTCAACTGTACATGTTTTAATTGCATTTTTAACCCAACATGGGTTTGTTCATATTTGACCCAAATTAGGGTGGAAACAACCCAGCATTTTTTAGAGTGTAATATTTTCATGTGAAAGCTGAATATTCAGCAGCCTTTGCTCCAGTCTTCAGCATCACATGACTCTAGAAACATTCTTATTTTTTCAATGCTGAAAACAGTTGTGTTGCTTAATAGTTTTGTGGAATTTAAATGATGAATAGAAAGCTTAAAACAGCATTTATTTTAAACGTAAATATTTTATGACTAAATGCCTTTACTGTTACTTTTAATCAATTGAATACATCCTTGCCAAAAAAAAAAATATATGAATGTCTTTTTAAAAAATATCTCACCAACCCCAGAGTTTTGAACAGTATATTCTTTGTCAGGAAGTTTAAACTTCCATATATGTATTTTTTTTTTTTTTTCATGAAAGGATACAATTTTGCTAGCAAAGTGATATGGAATACTGTGGCATCATTTATCAGAATATAGAGTGCGTCTTTCTTTGAAATATTTGCCAATCTTACCTGATGTAATCATAAAACAAATATTCCTTCTTTTTTTACACCTAATATCTGACTTTTTGATGACTACTGCTGACTGCCTCTTTCCCAGCTACACATCTATCTCTCTCTCAATCTCTTTCCAAACAGACTATTCCTTCCCTACGCATTATTATTGTTTGAGGATGCTACTTTTATCTTCCTCTAATTCCTCCTCTTGCCCTACATTCTGCAGTGTGAGCCTTTTCTGCATGCTGACAACCTGGTGAAAAACAGCCTCCTCCTCCTCCAGGCTGCCTGAACATCTGTCTCTGCAGCACTAGCTCTTCCACTGAAGCCCACAGATGGGAGACCCAGTAGGAGCCCAGTGCCACACAACCCAAAAGGGCAAGCAACAAACACTACATACTTAATAACTTTAAGTACACATTGCATTGTTGCTGTTTTCTTCCTTGTATAGCTGACTATTTTTTTTTGTTTTTCCTTTTTCCACATGCTAATTTCATTTGTGCCATTATGACATGTTTATGCACTATTTATTTTAAATGAAATGAAATAATCAGCATCATGTCCTTAACCATTTTTGTCATTTGAGTTAGATGGACTTGGAACGGATTTAACTTTGCCATTTTATTAGGGTTTCACCTTTGAATTGATGTGAAATTGCTCAGTGAACATATCTCGATGCCCTAAATCACAGCTTTTGTTTTATTCGTTTATTTAAAATGCATTTTATTGTCTTTATTTATATTAGAGATTCAATTAGATTTTCAGTTTATAGTGGATAATTTGTTTTGGAGAGAGATAACACTCTGATTGACCTTTGGGAAGACACCCTTCTCATCCCCTGCTGGACAGGCCCGTGGCTTTTGTGAATTAATTCAGGCCTGAACTCCAAATGAACCTGGTCAGTGGAGATGGTGCTGACAGTGCGTGGCTGCTGGGGCAAACACTGTGCAAACCCAACACCCTGGGTAAATATTGGAGCAGTCCATCAGATGATCAGGGGAATGAAACAGAGTTGTCAAGTCTTTGCAAACTTTCTAGAAGAATTGAGGCTAATGGAGATAGTATCTAGGGTTAAACAGCCCCCCCCCCCCACCTCCTCTCTCTGTAATAGCTCATCTCTTTGCTTAGATTCTGAATCTGATGTTCCATAAATGAACATCAAATGAAATTAATAAACATATTTGCAGTAAAATGTTTTTGCAGATGAAGGTAATTTGGTTTATTATATAGGCCTACACCCAGTTTCACAGACAAGGCTTAAGCTAGTCCCAGACTAAAATGCATTTTGAGATGTTGTAACTGAATGCAATTTGCACTGAGCTATCTTAAATATGGTGAGTTCATACTTATTATACGCCAAAAAGTGCGTATCATATGCACGCGAAAAACGCGTACTATATACACGCAAAAACTAGTTTTGGCGTATAAATGGCACGAGAAATGACATTCGTGCCATACGAACTTTACCCTAGCTTAATCTAAGCCCTGTCTGTGAAATGAGGCCATTATTAATCACTCTTCTTTCTGGCCTTGTTGAACATTGTTCAAATACGATAAAAAGAGCCTTATGAATTATCATAATGACTTAGTAATTAGAAAGGGTCTTACTCAGCTATTTCTTTACCTGCCATATTGTTGCGCTGCGCCAAGAAGGATTAAAACCCCAAATCTAGACAGTGAGTGGTATTCTGTGCAACAAGGAGTGTTTACATGTTTAGAGAGCTTGGAGGCACAAAAAGGTGAAAAGGTCATAGGAAGCCACCCGGTGTGTAATGCAACATTCCTCTTGTCAAACTATACAGACTAGAGCAACACTGATTTAAATTAGGTCCCATTGTATTGCAACATCCTCGGACAAAGGACACAATCTTACCCACATCATGAAAAGCCTTTTAATTAAAAGAAAATCAATAAATTGATTTAAATGAGATGTAATTAGAAATCAAACATATTTCAGAAAAATAAAATATTTATTTATCACAGTGTCACTGTCACTGTTTGTTTTCTAAATACTTGAACATGTCAGTCTTTTGTACAGTTTCTTTCTCTTTCAACAGAGGAACGAATCTGTAGTGCAACATAAGATAAACAACCAATGGCAGAAAAAAATAACATTTAAAAGTCTTGCTTTTTATTATTAAGCATGTACCCTGTTAAACCAAGAATTCAGTGGCTCTAATGCAGCCAAATTATTACTTTAAACACACTTGCACACTCTAGCACAATGCTTTGTCTAGGACAGCAGAATAAGTTAGGTAGTTCTCCACAGCACAGTGATGAAACAGAAGTTCGTTTGCCACAATCGCACGTAAGAATCAAATAGTAGTGGAAGTGTCAGAGGTTGGCGAAGCACCGGGGGATGAGCTGTTTGAGTTGTCTGCGCTTTGACCAGAAGTGCAAAGAGTCGCTCGTTTAATTATTGGGACTGTTCCTTCCTTCTCGCGCTTCTTTTGTTTCATTCTGCGATTCTGAAACCAAATTTTAACCTGCGTTTCGTTCAGTTCTAGGGTTGCGGCCACCTCCACTCTGCGAGCCCTAGTCAGGTACTTGTTGAAGTGAAACTCTTTCTCAAGTTCGGTGAGCTGCTTGGTGGTAAAATTGGTGCGTATTATGTTCTGCTGGCCGTGGATCCCATATTCGGCGACTAAAGACACAATTATGAATAAAAAAATAAGGTTAGAAACATAATTTGAGAACATTTTAATAAGACCAAGCCTTCATTAATGTAGTGGCCACTGTACCCCAAACTCACCTGTTTTAGGGGGGTTCCTCTTGACTTTCATCCAGTCAAACGTTGGCGCTTGTGTGATGTTCGTCTTGGAATCGCTGTCACTGTCAGGGGAGACCTGGTACTTGCTGAACGAGCCGTAGCCGTGCGGTTCGTGTTCTCCGTAAGGAAATGACTGATAATGGCTTGCAGAGACCGAGCCAGGCCTGCAGTTCGAGTCACTGTAAGTTCCAATGTTGGATCCCATATTCACGACAGAAAAAGCAGGGGACTGAAGGCGCATGTGGTCATCTGTTTGAGTGAGAACGTGCTGATGTCCATAGTCCAAGAGAGGAGGTCGGGTTTGCTTGCAGAAATTGGTGTGTCCAGTTTTCCCCATTTCCATATTCATGTGGTATGGCTGTTGTGCATAAGTTGTGCCATGAGTTTCATGCGATGCTGGTGTAAAATTGTTTCCTCCGACTGACCGTCCATCGGGAATGTAATTATTTGTACTACTTGCACAAGCACTTGGCAAGTATTCTTGTTCCATAGAAAAACACCCAACCTTCGAACTGTAAGTGTTAGCACCACGGTTATAAATCGTATAATCTAAGTAGGAATTCATTGTTGACTGACCAAGCGAAATTGATTAAGCAGGGTCAATATAAGCCGATGTGTGGTCCCAGTGCCCCTACAACCTCGAAGCAGTACGTCAAACCACACAAAGTTGTATCCGAGCTCATATCAGTTAAGTGACAGATCATGTGACTAATTTTGCACCAATGGTGTGCGACCTGCGGTAGCACTCTGGGCGTTGCAGGTGTCCATCAAACGATTCGTATTTACATGACAAACACATCAATCGAATGCACCCATCAATCTGATAAACTGCCAATGTAGATCTAATGTGAATTAAAGGGAGCACAGCGATTATAACAGTGAATTCATTGTGTTCGTGACGGGAACAACTGCAGTTGTGTTGAAAGCTATAAATAAATAGGCCCTAAAAATTCATCATACCCCTATACATTGACTTGAAGTCTGCCTTTGTGTTTTTTTTCCCGAAGAAGTTTATTGTGCTAATTTTAAGTCAAAATTCCCATTTTAATTAACTTCTATATAAACCAATAGCCAAAGATTGGTTTTAGGATATATCTCACTCTCGCTCCCTCGGTATAGTGAGCCACTTTCTAAAATAATGCTTAGGCCTAAGCCTAATCACCCATTAAAGTAAGGGTTATAACATGCTAGAATATTTAGCTAATTTAAGCAGAGAGAGATCGTGAATTTGCCCTTGGTTTATATGATTAAGATCTTATGGATGCTATTTCGATTAGTGAAACCCAAAACATAATTTTTGTGTGCTAGTGACAAACAATTTCCATTCGAATAGATACAATTATTAGGCCATAGAGTTGTAAATTGTCCAAGTTAAACTCTGATGGTTATCTTGATTTCAAATGAACATCGCGAGAACCTTGAATTGAGCCCATCAGAAGCAATAGGCCAAAATAAATTATAAATAACACGCACTAAAATGTCAAATTCACAGAGCTTTTCATTTTCACACAATACTTTGAATTATTACCCCAATGACGTTATTAAATCAAGTACATTATTATAATACTTATTTACCATTAAAAAATAATTTTGGAAATATTACATCAAACTGGCATTTAATCATTTGAAGGGGGACATTAGACGCTCTAGGGAACATGTCAGTTATGTGGTTGTCCAGAGAATGCTACCCATATAGGCTATAGACTGGATAAGCATACCCAGATTTTGCGAAATGACCTTTTACCTGAGGCACTAGATGCCATGAATAAATAAATCTCTGCATGTTTCACTCAAGACGGTGGAGATGGGCTGTTGAAAAGAGATGGTCCAGATAGCAAGGAGAGGCATTCTTTTCAACCTAGAACCTTTTTTGCCTCATCCTCCGGTTTTGAAACCAGACTTTTATTTTCCTCTCATTAGAGGTTTGAATAAACTGGGCATTTTCACACGTCTTCGCCAGCACAAATATGGGTTGAAGAGGAACTTCTCTCTACAACTGGTCACTTGTAGGCTATAGCAGTATGTGCTTTTTTTGAGGCAATGAATCCCAGCGGGGTTTTCTTGTCACTCCTGAGCTGTTAAAGAGGATATTCATATTAATTGGATTTGAACCAATTATTTGGATAAAACTCGGATTAACAATATTTGAATTAACAACAGCGACCATTTCCCACATTGTCTGTGAAATGACTGCGGGATACTCACCACCAAATGCCGCGCTGCTCTTTGTCGTTTGCTTGAACTCGTCCAATAAAATATGGGTTTGTAATAGGCTACAGTTAGAACTTGTTGATTCCTAAAGTTATCTCCGATTGCAACAAGAAACACTGGCGTTTTTCTGTCTTGATTGAGGATTGTTCAACTTTGTTTTTCTCTCTCTCTCGTTTATACGTCCTCTTTATCTTGTTCTGTATCCATCTCACTGCAAGTTCGTCTTTACCGGTCTCTTACCCAAAGTGTTTGGTGTTTTGATGAATTTTGTCATTACGTTCAAATGCACGAGATTGTTGCAAATAATTCCGCGACGTTGTGAAAGGCGTTATTGTTGTTCGTTATATGCATTTTCTGGACGGCTTTCATCAGTTATGGTCCTTTCTGGGGGTTTAGAAAAACTCTGTCCTCTCGTGTCATGTGACAGTGTGATTCCGGAGGCCCGCTGGAAAATGACCTGCAGGGTCAGAGCAACACGGTGTGAGTCAGGGAACATGAATCCATCATCGCAACTAAAAGGACAAAAATATATGAATAGTTTTTATTTCGCAGAGCATGCACTGCCTAAAACCAGAATATCTCACTATGCTGATGCTGTGTTGAAAAAAACACATAGGCTAATGTATATAGTTTGTTTTTGTTTTTTGATTTTTTGCTTAAAAATGCGCCTTGTTGTGCAATGTGAACAAATCACAAACACAGAATAAATCAAATATTGTATTTTAAAACATTTTTTCCTAGCGGACACTGTGCCAAATAAATAGGCTAAATACATGTAGCCTACAATTGCATTAAAAATATGAAATGTAGGCCTAACGTATAGCTAAAAATAATGCGTTAAAAAATATTTGAGAAATTATTTTTATTTTATTTTATTTTTATTATTTTTTTATTTTATTTTTCATAGGCTACCGACGTAAAATCAGGGTCTCGAAATAATTCTACAGATTTGAGAAAAATAGCATATCGGTAGCGAAACAATTAACTGTTTTCTGAAAAACTTAAAAATAAAAGATCCATTTGCACGTCATATTCTCGTTTTATTAGACCCATTAGCCTATAAGGTCGACATCTGATCTTTGTATTGCTGCGAAACATCGTCTGTCTTTTTCTAAGGAAGGCAATTCAACCAGAAAAACAACGTTTGGAAAATCGTAATCATGAGCATCAAAATAATGCTCTTGAATGAATTATCTCGAAGTAGACTACAACAAGATCTCAATTGAAAATCACTTAGGCTAAATCAAACGATTATGGTGGCGTTATGGTAAATAATAAGCAAGCATGTAAATTAAGAACATGGTGGCTCTTTGAAAATATATATTCCTAATCGTGACTGGGATGGAAAAAAAAACAAAAAACATAACTAAATAACGAAGTAGTTGGGGAAAAAAACAATGGGAAGGGTTTGTGTGCAGTCTAAAACAACGCACAAAGCCCAGTGAACTCGTTTTGAACCTTTGCCAAAATACTAGGGCTATTAATCACCCAGACAGATCCTCCGCCATTCACAAACTGTGAGCTTATTCTTCAGCAGCTTGGTTTCGCAGTCACAAATCACAGAAATATTTGCAATGCATATATCCTATATTAAATCCTTGTTGAAAACAATAATGTTTTCAGGTACCCGAAGTGCTGCTGTAATTGTCACTGAATATGAGTCATGTCTTAACGTGTATGCTAATGTTTCTCTCTGATATGACGATAGAAATGCAATAAATGCTTACCTATAGCCTAAGAGATTAAAGCCAAAGGATCGAGTGTATCAAATCTATGGGTAAGCAAAAGACCCGGGTGAAATGTGCATAATGAGCCAACACTTATCAGACACAGAAAAGAAAACTTCATAACCAAACAAAAATACGTTCATTATCCATATTCTGTCTAAAGCGACATCAGGCTCCTGAAAGGAAATTGTCCTCTTCTGAGAGGAATACAAATGTCTTGAATGTAAAAGCTGATGGAGGCAAAGAAGGATGTCTCTCGGAGTTGGCAATCGATATAAATTGAACTGCGAAACAAACAAAAATTAAGCAAGATCAGGATGTTGCTCTGAAGCAGTATTGACGTGGTGTACACCAAACGATCAAGAACACAAACCAATGAAGAGATGTGTGGTATTTTCAATTAAATAAACGGATAGTGGCTCATGTAGTGAGATAAACGTTCAATGCATTTATTGAGGAGCCATTTAAAATTAATTTTAATAAAAATGAAAATAAATGAATTTAGCATGTGTGAAAGATTTTCACCAGCAAATTACAGAATACAAATAGGCTAAAATAGGCTACTGCATATCCAAGGCCAATATTGGTTATGGCGACGAAAAGTGAAAATATACGTTTTCTCTGCGGTATAACGAGTCATATTTCTGAAAACACAAAAAAATAACTCTGGTATGCCTGCACCATCAAAAAAAAAAGTAGATTATCCTATATGTCAGCTAACATATTTGCCATTAAATGGTTGTATGCTTGTAAAGGGAACATCTGTTTCGAATTATTCGTGCATGATATTGTAATTAGCGATGTTGAAGATGAGAGAGTGCCGCTGTCTTGGGATGGTTCTGCGATCAATTCCCCAAAGGTCCGAGGGCCTTTGATCTCTCAAGTTGATCTCTAGTGTTCCATTGCTTTGTTCATGTCATTGTAAACGTGGATTCGTTATAGACGGTCCAAAACTGATATAGTCACCATCAGACGAACCCATTAAGGACTTAACAATCTAACCCTAACTATTTTATTGATATTACCAGTCCATAACCCAGCCTACAACACAATAGGCTCTATATCGGCTACTTCATTACATTAATCATCTATATAGACTAACTTGTAGTCAAAATATTTATGAGCGTATGCTCTAAAAAAATTCTGGGTTGTTAAGCCAAATTTGGGTCAAATATGCATGGACGAACCTATCCATTGGGTTACATTTTTTAATAGCCTACAATTTTTAACCTAATAGCTAAGTTTGTCCATATATATATATATATATATATATATATATATATATATATAGACCCAAATTTGGGTTAAAACAACCCAGCATTTTAGAGTGCTCTGTTACAATTGTACTATTATGTCAAATATATTTCATAAGGCTATACAAAAACCTGCAAAAATCCAGAAAATGTAACATAAAAAAATATTCCGTGACAATTCTTTCGCTATAAACAAATAGCCTAACACGAGTTATAACTACTTGCATTTGTAATAGTTTAAGTGTTTTCATACACATTTAAATGAAAATGACACTTGTGGTATAGATACGCATGCATCTTCATGAGACTGTGTTGGGAAAAATATGAATATGCATCTTAGTATTGGCCTTTACATGTTCTCTTTACATGTTCTCTTAAAAGATAAGCATCTTTTAGCTTTATCTAAAGGCTTACTCACAATGTGTGGTGCTTATGCTGTGCGGTTGATACATTTCTCCCTCGACTGTTCACGGCAATGATGAGGATAGCTTCTTGCGAAGAACACCCCCCAAAAAACTCACACAAGTTAACTCGGCGAAAAGCCAGTCTTGACGAATTGGCTGCGTTGCCTTTCTGCTATGCAGCCTCTTCACCAATAATTCAATGAATCACGTGACTAGCAAATAAGGGACGTGGAACCAGTATCTTTTTTACTTAATCCACCTCTTTATCCTTCTCCTTGAAATAGCTAGCCTGCTCTTCATATCAATAAGAGACAGAAGTCTATTTTATTCAAGAAATAACAAAAATAGCCTAACCACACAACACTGGATAGGCTCTGACTTCTTCACTATTCATGCATTATGTAATATAAAAGCAAAGATAAATCCAGTTGATATCTGGCAGTATTTCCTGATGTAAAAATTAGGCTACCTGTTTCTTGTCATGTTCCTTCTTCTCAACTGTCTGCAGATTGTCCATTTGATGAATAGCATGGAAAACGTGTCCAGGGTCACACGCAGCCCCATTGGAATAGACTTGTTGCTAGAACAATAAAGGAAAGTAAAATCAGGTTTAATTAGCATAATGAGACATTGAGTAACACAGTTTATCATATCCTGAAGTATTTTACAATTTCGATTATTGTATTATTCTTATGTAAATTGCTAGGCTTTATAATAGTCTTATAGCTTATGTTATGAGCCTCGTGCGTTGATGGATTTTTTTTTTTTTTTTTTTTTTTTTTTTTTTTTTGCTTGATTTGATATCTGTAAAATACCATTGTCTGTCTCCGAGAACATGGAAAATTCATTGCTGAATACTGAAAAATTCCTCACGTTTTCGCGGTGTCAATGTGTCTCTATTTGACAAATGATGTAGCGCCATCAGGTGTCTAACTTTTAAAACCTTCGCATCATGATTAGTTTTTTTAACCATGTCTCTAATAATGACACGCATAAACACACACACACACACACACACACACACACACACACACACAAATAAATAATTAAAAAAGTAAGCGTATGCCCGGGACAAAAAGGTGCAGAGATAGTGTTGGAATATCCTCAATTCCACAATGGCGTCGTGTTTATGTCAACTACATCTTCCCCAAGACACGAATTTGCGACTTTCTATTCACACAAATTCGGATCTACAGGGTATATATAGATGACTGACATCATCGGCATCTGTTAAACTTTTCTGCCAGGCCAAATGTGACCCCTTTATTGTGAATTTGTTGAAAACAACAACAACTGTCATTTGAGCACAGATAACTTTCAGATTTGCACCCATTATATAATTTGCATTAGTTACTTGCTACGTTCCCATACCTCAACAGTTCTAATCCAATACTAGTCAAACATGCTTTATAGGCTATATTAATATAACAGCTTGCAAAAAAGAAAAAAAAGCAAGGCTATCACGCATGTTCTGTTTCATTGCTTATTTGGATGAAATCCTGATAGCCTATCATAAAGAGATAAGTAAACTTACTATGTGCCTCACTCTTTTGCACTAACGATGGTCCCCATCCTGTTTCTCGATGTCTATATTTTCTTTGCCTCCTGTACATTTCACATTGTAAATCCATTTGTACAATTTTACGTATGCATTTGGCTTTTTTCTCTCTGACTTTCATTTCGTGTGTCTCTGCTGGACTAGCCTTCCAACAGCTTCACTGAAGACATCGCAGAACCTTTTGGGCGCATAACGATCGATTAAAGATGAAAAATTCAAGATAACCTTAAGCGAAATATCGTTTATCAACTTCATTAGGCAATCCTGCTGCTGCAGCACACTTTCGATTACTGCTTTCCTGAACGTGTTATCGCACTACAAACTACAGACAGACCGCTGATTAAATATTCACCAAGAATTCCTATTTTAATTTCATTCAACGTGTAGCCTAAATACACAAATGTTAGAAATGTATATACACCTAGCAGTATGGTTATTTATTAATTTATTTCAATTATTTAGAAAAAATAGCATATACCTCCAAATATTAGACTACATCATCCTACAACATAAATTATCTGAGCTTTATATAAGTCACTGCTCTCAATTTATTTATGTTTTTGCCTTTCCCACAAAAGCCGAGAATGGTGCCATCACATAAGCTGGATGACCTCAGCATGAACTCTGATCCTTCACCATGCCATCACGCACAGTATTTTTTTTTATTATTATTATTTTAATTTTTTATCATTATATTCTATCTAGCTATGATATTTGGACATTTCCACATTTAATATTTCTACCAGAAAGCGTTTTTTTCTCATTAGGTCCCATTGCTTTATAATTACACTCTTCCTCATAGGCTAGTTTATTTAATGAGCTTATTTTAACAATAATTGTTTAGACGGGTCCCACATCAAAAGCCAACAAAAGAAAAAATTAAGCTGCCACATTGAAAAATATTTCCATTTTCGCGGTTTACGTGTGTGTGCTTTTTTTTTTTTTTTTTTTTTTTTGTGTGTTTTTGTTTTTTTAATCCCTAAATATAGCCTAATTTCATGAAAAAAAAAAAATTGAAAGCGTCAGAATGTCTCGCTATGCAGAATGAGTAAAAACCGATCAGGAGCTCGGTGTGAGGCGGGCCCTGCTGGTGATGAAGCAACATTACATCAATCTAAATAGCAACAAAATTGACGTTCGGAGACATTGCTTTTATTTATTAATCAAGTAGAATAAAATTAAAAATACCAGAACTTTCAAAATAATTTATTCTGTTTAGCGTTTCGTCGACTAGGCTACTCTATTTGCTCGTACAACTTTCAAAGTCTGCCCCTCTCAACAATGCCGTTTCAGTATAAAAATGGCTTTAAGAGAATTAGACCGAACTGAGTGCTGAGTGAAAATGTATTCCAAAACTGCGAAGGATTACCATCTAGTCTGTTCGGCATGGACCTTGTGCTTCTCTCGTATAAGGCGTGTGTGTGTGCCACTCTAGTCTCCTGACCTCGGAGTGATCCCTTCCCAATGAATAATTGATGAGAACAGCGCCCAGATTACCCCTATCAATATGCAAAACACATTATAGGGGTAAAATGGGACTTTAATAGTTATGAATCGAAGAACCGTTTCTATCACGAGAAAATAGTTACATCCTTACATCCATCCTAGTATCTTTAAAACACACACACTTAGAACCTCACCTCCAAAATTTTGCACCTAACCTAGGCCTATATCAAAGGTCCAGACAAAAAATAAAAAAAATAAATAAATGTGCAATACACAAACGAGGGTAAAACTATTTCCCCCCTTTTTTCCCAGATTGATCTTTTCCTGATTAATCACACAATTCACCATGGGA
The DNA here is from genome assembly GCF_988280905.1 of Pimephales promelas. NCBI lineage: Eukaryota > Metazoa > Chordata > Actinopteri > Cypriniformes > Leuciscidae > Pimephales > Pimephales promelas. The sequence goes on along the minus strand of NC_142785.1, from coordinate 22,235,064 downwards.
TAGAATAACCAACAAAAATGTAAACTTGCTCTGTATATGTTTAACCATGAAAAATTGTCTCTATTCCAAATTTTTGGACATCTGTTGTGAAGTAGATTTTTAAAATTTTGTAAAAGTGAAATAATTTTTAGATTTACTTCTTCAAGTATTACTGAAAATACAAGGATAAAATATATTCCATAATCCACGCAAATTAACAGCTTCTCAAATAGAAATGTTAACTTATGCATTCAGTCACACATATAAGGTTAATGATTTTTTTTTTTACCGAGTCAAAATCCACCGTGTTTTAAAAATATATTTTATCATTTAATAATATGTAAACCAAACAAGTCTGCATTATCTGATATTTATAAAGCTTTAAATTAAATAGTAAATTAAAATTCGTGATCCTTAAAAAAAACAATTCATTAAAAGAATGAACATCTGTAGCCAAGAAAGAGACTTACTTGAGAACTACAGAGAAGACATCGTTTCACATCCAGCAGAAATATTATGAAAATCATTGTTGACAGCCTAGTCAGCATGGGATATAAGGACTGTCCAGTTTGAGAAGACTCCGCATGCTGCCCACAACCTTTAGAATCCCGCTGAAGCAGTTAAACAGTCAGTTACATTCAAGATTGTGAATTATGTAGCACATTGTCAACCCCCCTAAAACCATAAAACTAACTTTATGGACCTCACGTGACTTTTTTAGAGCTACATGTTGGTGTTATGGAGTGGACTTCAGAAGAAAATATTCAGGTGGATGATTTGTCTGCTGTGTTTCCAACCAAATAATGCAGATGGTTAAAACATCGTTAATAAGTTGAGTTGTGCTGTGACATATAGCCTGTGCTGAGTTAGAGTATTGCCGTTTTATAAGCCATATTCTTGATCTTAGTCGATATCCAAAGTTTCCTCGCAGAGCGCAGCCCAAACTGAATGGACTATTGTTTTATATGCAACAGAACACATAAACAGTGACACCCACGCTTAATTTAAGATAGCCTATACATGTAGAATGATGATTACATTTAAGAGAAAATTATTATTTAAAGAACTGGTGAACTGGTGGGTGAAATTAGAACTAGTGTCCCATGTAATGAATTGTCCAACGTTGGGATCACTAACCAAACAGGCCAAGACAAAAAGAGACTTTCATCTATGACTGAGAGAAAACTTTATTTTTCTTTTTGGATCAACTCATTTTCAGTTCAGACACAAATACAAAAAAAATGGCAGAGATAGGCTACCATCAACATGTCAATTAACAAAACTTTTTTTCTCCAACTTTTAACACAGAACGTTCATAACTCACGTTGTGCACTACAAATAACATATTGGTCACTACTGTATAAAGACATTCTTCATGGACATCTTACGAGCCCAAAGTAATCTTGTGCTGCAGCCTAAGTATACACAAATGTAAGTGCGAAAAGATTATTTGTCTCGCGATGCAGGTATCATCTATGCGAGAAACCAAAAAGCCCGGCACATAACAAGAATATAGCATGTTGCGTGAATAATACATGACGTTTCAATACAAGTTCAAGGATACAACAAAAGTTTCTCTTTTTTAAACTATCACTTAAGATAGTTAGGTAGTGCGAGTTGTACTGTACATAATTCCTGTAACAGGTCTAGAATACGTTGCACGAATAGCTCACATGGAACATGCTTTCCTCCACGAATGTATAAACTTGACACACTTGACATTCACACTCATTTTATGGCAATTGTAACTAGTTTAGTATATGTGATAACAATATTCAAGAGCTGACAATTTTTGAGTTGCACGGGGGAAATCACACGTCGTCAGGTGATACCAACAAGCTGAAAGGTGCAGCGCTGTAACAGTAGTCGAATTTTCCAATTAATGTGACGTGATTTGCTCAATTTTGAAATGCGCTCCCCGCCGTAGCCAGACTCATGCTTTTCAGTTTATTGTCCTTCTTCCATTTCATCCTGCGATTTTGGAACCAGATTTTGATTTGCCTCTCTGAGAGGCAGAGAGCGTGAGCAATCTCTATTCTCCTCCTGCGTGTTAGATATCTATTGAAATGGAACTCTTTCTCCAGCTCGAGCGTCTGGTAGCGAGTGTAAGCTGTTCGAGCCCGTTTCCCATCAGGTCCAGTCATATCTGGCATAAGCAAGGGCAAAGACATAATAAGAAAACATAACCAAACCATCAAACGGAAATGGAGTTAAATGTCCGTTACATTTTGGATGTTGGACTGCTGGCTGTTTAGAATATAATCAAGGCGACGTGTAGTTTAGTAGCATTGCATTTTATGGCTTTATTGCTGCACACATGCAATAATTTTACATGCAGTCACCTCCCAGGTGGAGTGGTTATTCTCTATTTAACCTATACTTAAGTGAAATTAATGGTTCGTCAAAGGATTATTTTTGTAAGACAAACATTAGTTCTGTACAAATAAAAAAAACATGCATTTAATTCACGTTTAATTCAACTTCTTTAATAAGCTGTTATCATCCAAATAAGGCGTTAACATTTTCATTCTATAATGCCTAAATAAAAAAGGAGATGTGTATACCATGGTTAATGTGCAGCTTCCTCATCCATGGAAATATCTGTGGAGTTTGACCGTCGTTGGGTGTTGTAGTCGAGGTCGCCACAGATTCTTGCTTCTGCGTGCGTGTGGTGCTGGTGGTCTGTGCTCCTTCCTCGGTCTCGGACGAGACATTGGTTTCGTCTGTATCCGCAAAATGTGTGCTATTGCTGCTGGTGAGATTGTTGCTGTTGGTGAGTCTGCTGTTGCCGGTTGGTGTGCTCTGATCAGATGGAGGAGATGAACCCTTCAGTTCCAGAGTCTCGCTGGTGGCACAAGACAGGGGGTTTGGAGACGAGAGCGAGCAGCTCGACTGTCTGTACCGGGTCTCCTGACCCGGATTTTGGAAAGAGCGAGAATTATCTCCAACTTCCCCGAAATGGCCATTGTTGGGACGATTTACACTAAGGTCTATTCCATTGTAGTTGTAACCGAAAGACCCGGAATGCATGCTGGTGGAGTCCCTGTAAGAAGCGTTCATAGCGCCGTTAGTACCATAATTTAGTAACTGATAGTCAGACCCATTTGGATAGCGCCCTGAGAACGAGTTTAGAAAATAAGAGCTCATTTGGATGTTTTAAAATGTCTTGATTTGTAGATCTTGGTCGTTAAAATCCAGCGCCGCACAATTTATGATGTAATAATGAATTATAGCAATGCACTGTACTTCGTTTTTGCCATGTATGCGGCCAAATATGGGAGAGCGTTAGGGCATCACGTGCCTTTGTTGACCAGTCGTAAATTCTCTCTGATGACTTCAAGAGGTAATTCATGCTCTATGGTTACAAATGATGACGAAATGATGATCGTTGGGTTCAACTCAATGGTGCCTCCCCATCGAGCGCCATATCCCACGTTAGCGGAGGGCGTCACCTACTGGAAGAACTGTAACATAACCAAACACCTGCACATTTCGGATAGCATTTTTGCTGCATAATTTTGTAACACTGTTGCTATTTTAACACTAACACTAAGTCGTATTTACAAATAGATGTGAGCTAAATTAGTAAATAAAGTGTGAATATTTCACGCCATTTTCCTTTTTTCTTTTTATTAGTTTTAGATTCTCAAAGCAATCTAGGCTGTTTCAGCGACTTTATTCAGTTTCCATATAGTCTACCAAACCGCATATAGGTGGCTTTTTAACATAGGTTAGTCAACCTAGTTTTTGACCGTCAAACTACATAGCCTAGATCTACAAGATGAATAAAAAATAATAAATAAAATAAAATAAAAAATAGGCCAGATTCATATTTCAAACTGGCCCGTTAGAACAGCAAAGCTTCACGAGGCAGTAAAGAGTTGGGATTTAAAATGCAGCTGGCTATATAGCCTAATAATAATAATAATAATATATTATTATTATACAGATGTCTACCAGATAAAATATTTTAGAAAAACGCATAAAGCTGATAATAATAAAATGTCTCTGGCTCATTGAGAAGATGCCCATAGAAACAAAGAAAGGATAAACCACAGTAATTGTTAAACAATCATTTTATTGACAAAATGACATTGCTAACAAAGTGTTATTCTTAGTGCATTCACATATACATACACAAAGTGACGACCCAATAAATTAACCATCAAAATGTCCAATTTTCTTCTTTTTATAGCACATATTCAATGTAGCATAAGACCTTTAATCCCGATGTTTTAAACATCAAATTATGATTTGCTTCAAATTATAGGCATTAGAATGATCAAACAGAGAGAAAACGTTGTCTTATTAGTTTAGAATAATACCGCAAAATATATAATAGTGGTAAAAGCACCTCCCATAGGCTATATTTTACCTTCTTTAGAGGTGATTTAGACGCATGTTTTTTTTTTTTTTTTTTTTAAATAAAAAAAAGAGTCCCTCTTGAAGCTTATTAGGGCAACATAAAACTTATTAGGTAGTTTTTTCTTTCTTGTTGGACAAACCAGTAGGCTACTTATTAGTTCAAACTAGGCTACATGTTATGTACAATGTTTCCAGGGCTTCGTCATAAGCTGCTTTTAACATTTACCCCGCCTTTCCACCATCCTCCTCTTCGCTGCCCTTTGCGGAGTTCATCACTTTATTCTCCTTTTTCCATTTCATTCTACGGTTTTGGAACCATATCTTTATCTGACGTTCCGTCAAACAGAGAGCGTGCGATATCTCAATTCGTCTCCTTCTGGTCAAATATCTGTTAAAGTGGAACTCCTTTTCCAGTTCAAGAGTCTGAAACCGAGTGTAGGTTTGACGACCCCTGCGGCCAGTGCTTCCAGGCATTCCTGTCAAAAAGGTGAAAGAAAGCCAGGTCAACATCCAGTAAACAACAGGGAAATAATAAAAGAACACTGTTTCAATCGTCACCATTATCATTATTACGAAGACTGTTACTGCAGCAGCGACATCAAATTTGACATCTGCATTTTATCTAGTCTATAGGCTTCGTTAAAAAAAAAATTATATTAAAATTCGTTCAGTTGAATGTAGGCTATCTTACTCTAATAGATAAAATGTGGAAGACTTTATGCGCTAATAGCCTACTTCACGGTTACTAAAATGCGTAATAGGCTATTCAGGATGCAGCTAACTGCATCCGTAAGCTATTTATTTTACAGGGTATAACTTTCTCTAAAGATTGCAGAAAGGGAATATGTTGACAGAGTCGTATGGAAAGTAGTGTGGCGTGTGTCTTACCATTACAAGAGTTCATCCTCTGCATCCACGGGTAAACCGGGGTACACGGTTTGTCTTCAGTGTTAAAATATCTCTCTGTAGCCTGTTCAGAGCAGTCCGTCTTGCACTGGTCCTGAGTTAGGACCAGCGAGTCTTCCAGACCTCCGATAGCGCACGAGCGGTCAGCGGTTCGGTAAATGTTCGGTGTTGTGTAGTCACAAGCACTGGTGGATCCGCTTCGTCCAAAAACGCCCCCAGCTTGCTGGTAATACGAGGTGGTGTAAACCTTGTCCTGGACATTGGTAGCTCCGAACGTAGCGCTTGGATAATGTCTTAAAGGATCGGTATATCCAGAGGAATATAACGGTATCTGACCCAAGAAAGACTCTTGTCCTCCGGGCAGGGACACGGGAAAAGTTGAGTTGACGAAATAGGAACTCATGGGGTGGCCAGTGTTATTGTCCGTGTGTTATGATTTGTTGTGTTTTATAGTCCAAGTGGTTTTTGCCATTACTTTATCTGAGATTTGGTTTTAGCCGAAGGGGGGTGGCGAGGTGCCAATCTGAGACCGCGGGGAAACGGACCAGCTGATCTGTGCCTGACCAATCCTAAGCACTTCTGACAAACGTGTGGTGGGGGCCCTCTTGTTGCACAGAATGGAATCCCCAGGGCATTTCAAAACACTCAGATGCAAGTGTTTTCTCCGTTTACCACAAAAAATAAAGAACAAAAAAATATATATCTAAAATGCGATAATATAAATAAACAATTATTTTATAGGAGTATGTGGTCAGTAATCAATTTCCCCAACACATTTTCAATTTTTTTAACGAATAATATTCAGCCCGCCTTCAATAAATGTGCAACTGCACGTCATTTTTTATTTCGACTGTCTTCATTAAAAATGTCCAATGCTTAAAATTTCGAAAATCATGCAGACATCATGGCTTAATTCAGTTGTACGAGAGAATTTCAGAGACGTACAGACGGGCTCTCATTCTCCAACACGAACTTGTACTGACCTTTACCCTCTTTAGCCTAATAACACTGTGTACAGCGCGCCCGCATGCTATATTTAAAAAAAAAAAAAAAAAAAACACTACCCAGCATAGATTAGAAAAGTGCACAACTTGACTTCAATACACTATGAAGAGCAATTATGCTCGTTTTAGAAAGACATAAATTGGTCGCATTTTCAATATAGGCCTTCAAAATCATTCCAACATATCATCCATCCATCTATCTATCTATCTATCTATCTATCTATCTATCTATCTATCTATCTATCTATCTATCTATCTATCTATCTATCTATCTATCTATCTATCTATCTATCTATCCATCCATCTATCCATCTATCCATCTATCTATCTATCTATCGTACAGAATGACTTCCACGTTGTATATCGAAATATAGGCTATTGTGCACATTTACTCAATGCAGATTGCATATAGTGAACTCAACATGAAAACCTTTTGCAATACTTTATGTAATCACAGCGGACATACAACCAAGCAAATTTCCTATATCATAAAAAAACATGCATCAATGGGAAAAGAAGAAAATAAAAACTCAACAATCCACGTTTAAAAAAGGGCTTCGCCTCTTTGTTGTCGTCTTGTTTAAAATCGTCAGAGTTGTCATAGTCTAACACAATTACAGGACCGGTTTACGTTTTATTTGAAAACTGTAATGTCTATAGTGTCCTTAAAAATATAAAAATACAACTAAAAACAAATTAATAAGTTAAAAACATTCTGTAAACATTCTTTCAATTGTAATATTGAAATAATACATTTATGAAGCAGTTAAGCAATTAATGCGAAAGGAAACCTCTCAGAAAAGCTAACCATTAATCACTACTTTAATCACTGATTTGTAAATTAATAAAAATTGATCTTTAGAGGTATTATTGAATATCGATAGGCTGCTGTAAGTAGGCTACTTCATGACGTTATCGTTGTGAGTTTATCCCTTGGAAGGAGGATGGGACTTTCTCGTATATTCTTAAGACTGCAGTGATTCTTTTGTCGTCATAATTTGATATCTGATTAAGTAAATTATAAATATGATTTAAGTTTTTCCTCACCCTCTGACAGGATTCTTGTTTTGATCGAAAGAAAGAAAGAAAGAAAGAAAGAAAGAAAGAAAGAAAGAAAGAAAGAAAGAAAGAAAGAAAGAAAGAAAGAAAGAAAGAAAGAAAGAAAAAAAGAAAGAAAGAAAGAGATGACGTTACTCAATTTCAGTGCAAGGTCAATTTCTAAGGGCAGAGAAATATAAAATATCGTAGAGCAAGAGTATAAAGACCATTACAAATTAGACCCAATGCATAAACCATTCCCAAACTGCATTTTCGATTATAGCTCATTGTAGGCACACTTTGGTTAAACATATAGGCAACGCGACGTCTTCTGTCAATCAGATCACTTGAAGAGAAGACCCAAAAACAGACTGAATTTCACCACAGTTACCACATCTCGTCACTAGATGACATCACAGAGCAAGAACTGAGAAAAGGTGTGCTTCTTCAGGGAGACACCAGAACAATATTTTGATTGTGATTGTAATTCTAAGTCAAACATTATTTTGGTTATTCAGATTGACAAAATTATTTAACCCATACAAAAAATAAAAATAGCCTCCAAGTAGGCTATAGGCCTATGCATTTTTAACCCAAACAACAACAAAAAATATCATCAATTAAAGCTGTTGATGCTTTGAAACATATCTCACAAATATCCTCAGAAACATGAATGAATGATGGAAAGATGTAATGCCTTGGGCTTAAGCAAATTCCGTGAAACATTTAAGAAATTACAATGGCTAAAACACCCAACTTTTACAGCCAACTTTGCAGCCCTTAATTTAAAAATAAATCACAAAAAGACTTTGCAGATTGCTGTTACTATGGGGCATTGCCTTGCTAATAAGAAACTCAGTAATGCTGATTTGTAAACTCAAAGATAATGTAGGCTAAATATCATATAATCATTTGAAAGCAGCGGCCATCTTGCAACTCTGTAAATAATACTTCTTTTTAAGCATACATTTTAGCCAAATAAAACAGTCAGCATTTTAAAACATCGACACAAATAGGCCTATTTACGACGCACATCGTGTCGATCTTTTTTAAACCGTCTTACGACGCCTTAAGTCTTACTGCATGTTCATTCTAGTTCATCTACTTCAATGAACTATCTTTGATCTGTTTGTCAAGCTAAAGAAGATGATATTGTGTAAGGACATTCGTTTTTGCATCATGAAATCGCTGGAATAAATGGAGAAGCCTACAGAAGCCTATAGGTCCAGTCCTACCTTTTCCTTTCCCGTTCATCACCGCTTCAATGGAATGATCCAAAACAATCTCGCAGATTCGCCGGTTAACCAGGATCTCGTGTCTTTTTTTGGATGTAGCCTACGGGTAAAACCGACAGAACTAAAACTTGACAAATTAGAGAAGAATAAACTAAGGTCCTCAGTGAATTTTGACCCTTGCACTCCTAGCTGATGTGAAAATCTAAAGACGCTTCGTCCTAGCGTGACGTCGAGCTTTCCATCCATATTAACGCACACAATTCGCTCAGCTCAGGAGAATTTGTCTTTCCGTCTGCTTTAACTAAACGTAAAAAACATAAAGGACAGAGGTGCTACTGACTGCGCCCTGACCAAAAGAATGCTGCATTATAGCCACTTGGGAAATCATAAAAAGTTCATGTTCACAGAGAGCTGCTCACGTGACCCCTGTCAGCCAATCCAATGGCAGAACCACACATAAAGTTCTATCACAAAGTTGTAAATTTTCATAAACAGCTGTGAGTTTATTGCTTTGCTTCAGCAGCAACTCGGTCGCCGCCATCTTTATTCGTTAAAAGAGAGGAAAAAAGCACGACTTCACTTCATTACCAGCCAAAGATATTGGCTATATGCATTATTTTTTGAAGATGAAGAATTGAGTCTATTAGGCTACTAGCATTTCAGTTGTAGATGATTAGATCTGCTACACAAAGGTTTTGCCATTTTTATTATTAAACACAACGAAAATGTAACGGAATGTAGAGATAAAAACGATTTCCATTCAAGCTAGACATAGAGGGTCTTTGGACCAGTTGTAGCTAAAACTAAAATGGACCAATTACACTAAAAATTAAAGAGCACCATTCCCTGTTTCTCAGTAGCTAGTGTGCGTTCTTTTGTCAGGTGATTTTACGAGAAGAATAGACAAATGGAACTTGAAAGCTTTTTACAGCACTAAACATGCGTGGAGGAAAGAATTGCTTCCTGTATCTACGAACAAACACTTATTTCCGACATTTATTGGGGCCATAAAACAGTATAACCCAAAAGTGACCGAGCATGGTCTTGTAGGTTATACCTCGAGAAGGCAATGCTCTTGAAGATCAGCAGCGCGTGCTGTCCAAAAAGGCCCAAAAAAGCAGCATACGAGGTATACATTCAGAATTATATTCATTTCAAATTTTAACGTGTAATGGGCCTATATATACACTCTATATTCGTTTAAATGTTAACTCGACAAGCATGTATTTGAATTTGTATAGAAAGCTACATTTTTTTTGTTTAAGACTGCTAAATAAAATATAGAATCAAATTCTTACTCATTTAGCTTTTCAAACGAGATAGTGTTTTCGTTATTGTATTCTTAAAACTTAAAATAGACAAAATAATTATTTCATCCTCATAATATAAGCGTTTCCATCTGTTATATTTTGAGTTTAGTCATTTCTATTGAAGTTTAGCTTTAGAAAGAGAAAATAGATGGCATAGACTGGGAATTACAGTGAATATAATTGGATGTAATATAATTAAATTTCGTCTTTCTTTAGGCATAAACGATTCTAAGTGTTACTTGTAGGCCCATACTTTAAATAACTTGTTTTGTTTTATTAAATAAATATAGGCCTATATTATAAATGTATTTATTAAATGGACATTTTAATGCATGATTCTGCTAATAGGCCACACGATGAGCCCGCACAAAACGGTGGTTTATAATAGATATTTGTACTGTATATAACACCGTTTTCTGAGAAGAGTTGACAATGTTGCATACGTTTATAATTTTACATAAAGCTATATATTCCTTCAAACGTATTCTTGTCAATAATAGTAAAAATGTTTGCCCATGAGATCAGATGAAATGCCCTGCGAAGTGTGGCATAATATAGGCTATTTCGTTTTTTTTTTTTTTTTTTTTTTTATCAATAGGATTAGCTACATAGCCTATACAGCCGAAAAAAATATAATCAGTTGATCCCGTGAGATTGTGATATTGATATTCTCAGAAACATGAAAATAGGCTTTTCATAATGAAAACGTCAGAAAATATCTTATATAATAATATTGGTACATTTTATAAAATATATAAACAATCTGTAACACCTCTAAATAGGTATCCTCAAGCCTGTACGCCCAGCCTAAAGAAAACGCTAACAGTTTCTTCTGTCCAGTCCAGGCCTCAAAATTCGTTTAGTCTCTATTTTAAAAACATGGGCTTTCAAAATGTTTGATTCAATGATGCCCATGCCAAAAAAATAACGAAATACAATTTAAACCATTATAAAAATATTTATATTTATAAAGAGTTCATCTTGTTCCCGACTGTAGACCCTTGACAATATCAAAACTATGTTTCATATTTTGTGTACAAAAAAAATGCCAGCATTGGATGTTTTATCGTTCTTTGGAAGTTAAAAAGTATATATGTAAAGCTCTAGCGAAGCTTTAATTGAATATGCTTCAGCAGATAAACTTCAAATCCGTTCCTGTGTTTACTACGCATTGTTGTTTGGCCTACATTTTACCTTACTTTTGTTGTTTTGGCAAAATGAATATCATGCAACATTCATATTCCCATTATTTCGATTTATCTTTGAATATATAGGCCATAGTCTCTCTTTTTGAATATTCAAGATATTTCTGGTTGGTCGTGCACTTCTCAGTGGCCGGCTGAATGAATGCAGATCACAAAACGGAATTGTTGCAGGCTACCTCTAAACATAGGCCTACATCGAAATTCGTCAATTTATATATGTACTTTTCAGTAAAACGATCATACCAATATAATAGGTCTACAATATTATTTGAAAACATTTTGGCTTACATTGCGTTCAACTAGACCAAAATCATTAATTTCTTGAATTAAAATTAAGGAGAAAAAAAGCATTAAACTGCTATCAAACCATTCTTGTTGTTCTGGGTATATTATACGACTTTAACTTTAATTAGAATTTAGAGAATTCTACAACTTTGTATTTTTACATTGTCATAGTTTGTTATCTTTTTAATGATATCAATGATAATGCATACTTTCAGGTCAATTTTAAGATGACGTAAAAAGTAAACAATCACTAGTTGATCTATTTATTCAAACAATCATTCAAGGAATATATAAAAACATTTAAAATCACACTATTTACCAGAGTCAATTACACACATTAATAGACTAGAGTGTACACAGAGAAGAGCTCAGTAACTTCAAATATTTAATCTCGGGCAATGAATGTCCTATAGACTAAAGGCAGCCAAAAGCTCTGGAAAAAGGTATATAGCACAATTAAGAGGCATCTGGCACTTGCTGTTCATAGAGGACGAGACAGAGATTGAGACCAGACTGCTCGGGAATCCAACCAGAGTAATAAAAGCCTGTAAACTGCCTGCAAGTGCTCATATTGAACTTTTGGCTTGGGGTCAAATGGTTTCAGTGGTCGACACTTTGTTTTCAATATATGTGAATAAGAAAAAAGTATACAGGGTAGCTATAGGCTTATATTTGTTTATTAATATTATTGCTTGGTTATTGTTTTGGCTCTAAGAGTAACTCACCACACCCTGTTCCTTTAAAATATCCTCAGATGCAGGTTCTTTAAACACCTTTGAAACCTTTTACCAAGAAAACGTTTGGCCATCCATATTTATTTCATCCATCTCACATGTAAAAAATAATAATCAAAAGGCTGAGTTATGACAATACACTGCTTAACTCATTAAAATAAGTTAACCCTCCTATTATCCTTGGGGTCAATTTGACCCCATTCAATGTTTAACATCTGTAAAAACATAATTTTATTTTTATTTTTTTGCTTCAAATTTAATGACTTTTCCTAATTTAATGGGGACAACTCTGTAAACATAAAATTAACCTGCTAATATTTTTTCAAAGTCCTGTACAAATTTTGTAGCATCGGTGTTCCTTGGGGTCAATTTGACCCCAGGCTCTTTTAGTTGTATAATAAAACAGAAGAAATATTAAAATTTCACACACATTTGTTTTGGTTGTTATATTGAGGTCATTATAACATGTTATAATTTGAATTTATAATGTTCATTGTAATTTTACATATTCAATATCATTTTCAAAAAACGTCCCTCTGTTTTAGGGCTCTAACCAAACAGAACCATATCTGTAGTATTGCGAGAACTACTAGTAGTTCACATGACATGTGACATAATTCTCAAGATAACTAATAATTCTTTCCTGTGTATTTGGGAGGGGAAAACATGATTTTTTGTGAGAACTTTGATGTTTCCCGTGCCATGGGGGAGGAGAAAACATAATTTTTGTGAGATTGACCCCAAACATAACTCGTGTTACTATCCTTGATAAAATAAATAGTTTTTCTTTCCAAATGTTATAGATGACAAAAATCTATACTTAGAAATATTATAAAACAAATAAAACACCAGATGTATTTGTACTTTTCCAATTTTAGGTCAAATAAGTAAGATTTTATGTTGATTTGTAAATTTGTCCATAGTCGGGCAATGGGTATTCTGGATGTGTAAGGGGTTAGGTGGAGTTAGGTGGGGTTAGGTGGGGTGGGGAGGGGGGTGGTGGGTGGATTTCAACTTAAAATGTTACTTAAGTAGTCAACAAAGACATAAATTAACTGAGACAAACCTTTGTACAAAAAAATAAACATATTGTGGAGATTTAAATTACTGGGGTCAAATTGACCCCAGAGGGTAAAAAGTGTTATCAGATTTGAGGGTAACAGGAGGGTTAAGCAATTTTCAACTTTTTATGTTATACAAGATTCAACACTTTTTTTTATGTCAGTTTAACGTAATTTAGGTTGAAATGATGAAGTTTATTGTACTTAATTTAAGGCAGCAACCTTTTGTTACAGGCGTAATGCGATTGTTATGTGATTCTTGGTTTACAATTTTATTTTTTATGAGATTGATTTACAAATTATTAAATACAGGCTATTCGTACAATCGATGCTTTTATATTTATTTATTCAGGTTGTGAAGTGAGACAATAATTTAGAACAATTTGGGAGTTTGTGTTCTGAAGGAGAAAAAGAAAACCTTTTATATAGGCAACCCAGTGGAAGAGGAAAAAGAACAAAGGACGAAGGCATTGCTTTCTCATATTTTATTGTGGCTTCTTTAAGGAACCACTTCCAGTTAAAGACAATAGAAAATACAATAGAACAGTGCTTCCACGAAATATTTACACAGCATTTTAAGAATCACATTGTGCGTCCCAGGAAAGCATAACGCATGGATACACTGACATAATGATTGACGCAATGACCCATATATTAGGTAGTTCGGTTGTAGATTTGTAAACTTTAATAATCCCTTTTCGAACTGTAATTAACAATCACAAAAGTGCTTTTCTTACAGTAAGAGATACAGTAATGCACTCACTAATGCTGATTCCTCGCCCATGTTAGGCTATATACGCTGTAGCAAAGTTACTGAAGAAGAGAACATATATTGGATTGTGGAAGATTTGAAGATAGGAAATGGACGCCATGCAGACCATATCCTTCTCCTCATATGCCCTCACCGCAACAGTAACCTCAAGAGCAATCTACTCAAGGACAAACACCAGTGGAACCTTGCAAAACTGAGATTGATAGCTACATCGTCAAAGCATTAAAAGCAGAAATAATCACTGTTGGAAAACAGAAATGCCTCAATGAACGGACTACATGATTGGTTTCGTATTTGATAGCCTTTGCTTGTCGACAGACGTCATTTTGAACCACTTATATTTGCAGCAATGGTTTTCTTTTACAGTCGACAAGAATTACTGGAAGTCTCCGAGTCATCTTCTCCTGATGTGTGTTTTTCTGATACCTGGCTCCCCTCTTGCCCCTGTCTCTCAATTTCCTCTTGCTCCGTTTTGCTGCAGGGAAACTTGTCTTTGTTGTGTTCTTTTTTCCACTTCATGCGCCTGTTCTGAAACCAGATCTTGACCTGCCTCTCGGTGAGGGCCAGTGCGTGGGACACTTCGATGCGCCGCTTGCGGGTCAGGTAAGGGTTGAACAGGAACTCTTTCTCCAGTTCCAGCGTCTGATAGCGGCTGTAGGTCTGCCTGCCCCTTCTCCGGCCGGTAGCTATAGGGGGAAAAGAAGCTTTATTTCCGGCTAAACAGTGTTTGATTGATCATACACTCTAAAAAATGCTGGGTTGTTTTAACCCAACTTTGGGTCAAATATGGACTAACCCAGCCGTTGGGTTAAATTTTTACATTACATTTTTAACCCAACATTTCGGGTTTGTCCATATTTGACCCAAAATTGGGTTAAAACAACCCAGCATTTTTTAGAGTGTATATATCTCTGTAAACGAAATAAAACAACAAAGTCTTAAAACTCTCAAAGTTTCAATTCATTGCCATTTAATAATGTGTACGGAGCAATCCGGGTTTTCTTAAGGGGTGTTAATTCCACACTAATCTATAGGTGCCATAAAGCGTTTAATTGGGGGTAATAAGTAGGCCTACCATTGTCTACGGTGTTTTATATGGGACTGTAACACTTCGCTCATCTCACCTTGTGGTCTCATCCATGGGAAGAGCTGCGCTGCGCACGGTTCTGCACTTTCCAAATCATCCCTGAAACTGTTGACCTTTAAATCCCCAAATTGCGCAAAATCCGCATCTGGAGCGCTGAAGAACGACTGTCGCTGTAAAGTGTCCTGGCCCAAGACGTTTCCCGTGGCATCTCCAGAGTAAGCGCCTGCGCACGGGCTCTGTTGGTAAGATGCGTGGGAGAACGATGATGTACCGTGGTGGTAGAATTCCGGGAACTGAGCCGCGTGCTGAAACGCAGATCCTGTGTTGTGACCGTACAGCACAGATGGTCTGCTTCCGAGATCCGGAGCGTACCCTGAGCAATCATAGCAGTTGGAGCGCAGAGAATCGCCTCCTTTAAATTTAGTGAAGAGGGAATTGACGAAGTAAGAACTCATTGCTTGTAAGATCAAGTCCCCGATCAACTTTGACAACTGTATTGCGATCAAGCAGTCTATAGATGAATAATGTTTTTGAGCAAATACAGGCCTATTATTACGAGAAAAGTGAATTCACCCAGGTGGAAATTAAATGCGCAAAATCGTAAATATTCATGCAAACAAATGTATCCGTAGATGCACCCACATGACTCCTTAGTAACGGTCCCAGAGCAATAAATACTTTTCCTTCTTTACTTTCTTTGATAGTGCGTTGCATTTCATATGAGCGCAGCTATTGATTCCTTGTATCATTGGATGGACTCGCCATCTCCAAACAGACAAAGCGCGATCTTGTGATGGGAAGAGCTGAGGAGACTGAAAAGAGGAGATGAAAAAGGGGAGAGAGGGAGTTCTTGGGGAGGTAGAGGGGAAGGCGGAGTAGGAGTGTTATTGGTAAACCATTTCAGTGCCAGAGCACATGCACACGACAAACGAAATGTTTCCTGTGGGACAACAAAACCAGATTTAGTCAGGTCCATCGTATGATGAAAAATATAGGCTACCACATTTATGTTTGTTTTGATAATTAAGGCTATTCTTTGTGTGTCCATAAGTCTAATGCACTAGGCTATTGACATGAGGCTTCTTCCATATAGGAAACGTCATGAAGTGCAGAGTAGTTTAGGGTGGAAAGGATTTGTATCACTCAACACATAAGAAAAGACCACCCATGTTTAGTCTACATCAAGCTTGCATTTCACATCAGAGAAAGTGAGAGAGGGATTACTTTTAATATTTGGATATTTGGGTATTGTTTCACAAGCTTTTTTATTGATTCTATTTGAGAATTAACTGTAAAAAAGAGAGAAAAAAAACTCTAGTCCATATGTATATTTTTTTGTTTTGTAAAACGAGTAAAGCGTGAGGATCTCTCTCTTCAGGTTCGACTGGGAATTTAGGCGAGTTATCCTGTCTGGTTTTAGAGTAACACTGACATCGTGTGGTGAACATTGTAAGTTCACTCGAATTAATTCAAGGATCGACAATGGGAGATAACGGAATAATCCTAACGAATCTATGCGCACAAAAACATCACACTAATAACATTGTTTGCTTTTAACTGTAATTTTTTCTTAGACTATCAAAAAATAAAAAATAAATGTTTTTTGAGTGCAAACTATCTTGCTGCTGGTTTTTCTCTCTCTCTGTTTGCGCCATGAGAGGGAAAGGAGAATAGTGTAATTATGAGGAGAAAACGAGAGAGCAAACAACGCTGAGCTGAACAGCTGCACGATATTTTCATACCACATGCTTTCATTTTCCGCAGTTACTTTACGACCAGAAGAGCAACTAATTAGATTTTTACTGCCTTCATTTTATGCACTATTAGATCAAGCCACGCGAAATTAAGCGTAGGCCTCTTCTGTATCAAGACCTCTGCTTCTGCATTTAACTCGCATTTCGCTGTAAAACAACCCCGTATTATCTGCTTTTATCTGTAAAATAATATTATTTAATATATCCTTATTCTTTAATAATATTAATAATAATAATAATAATACATTCATTTGCAAACGTAAATTAGGCTATGAATGAGTGTTTTTTAAATATATTATGTTGCTTTATTATTAGTCTTTCTGTCAGAATATAGCTTTAAAATACGAACTAATCTGGTGTGTATGATTGAAGCCAAATGTATTTAAAAAGGAATAAAGAAACTTTCCATATCTGAACTCATTGATTAGCCAGACAGGACAAAAAAATAAAAATAAATAAATAAATAACTATAGGGCTATTGAGCAATGAGATGAATTCGGCAAGCAATTTGCTTTAACGTGCGATAAAGGAAATCACATTCACATTCGATATAGACGTAATAATTGAATTAGATTTTATTTTTTACTTTTTGTTAAATTATAACTGGGCCGAAATAAAAATAATAATAATTTAATAATACATTATAAAGGCCTTTTTAAGTGTAAAGTTTATAGCAATCTGACTTGTGACATTACCCGTATTTTTGTATGATTGAACTTTGTGCGTCTTTTTTATTTATGACCAAAACATTTTAAAAAAATACATTATGATGTTTTCCTAGTATACAAATCTTTTAATTATGTTTTTGTTAAACATGAAGTGGAGAATTTACCTGCTCAATTGTAGCTAATTCTTTTATTTAGAATGTCTGATAAATATATCAAATCTGTTTTGCAGCTGAAAATTGAATAATGAAAATAGTTATTCAACTTCATGGTGTTCCAAACCTGTATGACCTCTTACTTCCTTCTGAAGGACATAATAACATTTAAAAAAATTTTTTTTGAAGAATTTTGGGGTCCAAACAACATTGTAGCCCACCCCATTGACTTCCATTGTAGGCTATATGGACAAAAATGATCTTCTTTTGTGTTTCACAAAGATAAAAGGTTTCCAGGTTTGGAAGAACACGAGGGCGGGTAAATGATGCTAGAATTTTAATTTTGGAGTAATGTATTCCTTCAACAGTTAGGATTTGCATGCTAGAACTAAAAAAAAAAAATACTATAAAAGGTTCCATTGAAATGTTTATTCATATTGGCTCAGTATGATACGAAGTTGTGAAAATAGCTTACAAAGGCTGTATTAAATCAAAGAATGTATAAAAGTATATTCACATTATTTTATATTTAAATCATTCACTTATGGCTTGTTTCAAACTAATGCTAAAAACATTAAAAAGGCTACAGCAGGCACCAGCCCAGTGTTATCAATTACAGAAAAAAGTTAACAAACCTGAGAAATTGGTTTATATTAAAAAATAGCAAAGAGCGAAATTTCACATTTCCAGTATGGAACACAGACAATGAATGCACACCTTCTCGTGCACCTTGTACTCCTGACTCATACTGATATCTCACTGAACAGTTTCCTTAGTCTATATTTATTGTATTGATTTACTTGGTTATGATGAGCTTGTACACATCATCCTGAGTCAGTGGCTGTGATCATGTGGGGGGACTCTGCGAGGGGCCTTTCGAATGGCGTGTGAGAGGTGTGGTCTTGGGACAAGAGGAGCAGGGATGGAAATGACGAAGAGAGATTTGGGGTCACGAAGCATCCCGGCGCCCTGTGGTCGCCTTGGAACGAGGGGAGGCACTCCTAACATTGACGCTCTTGCTCTTGACTCGGCCAACGAGGAACTCATACTGCTCTGACGCCAAGAGAAAGACCCGCAAACTGTGAAGCAGAGAAAGAAGAGAGGTGTATTTTCTACGTACCATCTCTTATTAGCGTTATGATATGGGAGTAACTATTCAAAAAGATAATTACTTGTGAAAGGTATCCGCCGAGCACTAGCAGCTTTCATTTGACCAGCAGATGCTTGTCGTTCAGCATTTGACGCCGACATCTCTTCTGCTCCACAGTGCGCCAAACCGCCCAGTTCAGTCTGGATTGGCTGGAGAAGACCATGTTCCAGTGAGGGCCACGGCTTTCGGTTTTGCAGCGGTTGGGAATGCACACACTGCAGACAGGGCTTGGCTTTTGTAGACACCTGCTGCATGTTAGTACAGATGTTCTTCTGTCTCCAAGACATCTCTGCAATGGAGTCCAACTGGATAGAAAGAGTTACTTATCAGGAGAACTGACAAAAAAGGTGGTTTAAAATAGTGTCTATCCAGAGAGGAGAAACTAAGCTGCTTTCTTTCTTCTGTGGAAACACAAAAGAAGATAATTTGAAGAGGTTTTTTTTTTTTTTTTTTTTAATCTTCTTTGTCAATTCAATGAAATGTCATTGGGGTCGAAAACAACATTGAATGTGTGTTGTTACTGTTAACTAAAACTAAACTAAAAATAAAATATAAATATGAAAAACATAAACTAAAAAAAAGAGAATTTTGCGTAGGTAACTAACTGAAATAAGCTGAAGTACAAAAATTACTAAAACTAAAAAATAAAAAATAAAAATGAAATAAAGCTAAATAGAAATAAATTAATGCAAAATAATAAAAACGAAAACAAAATGTCTAAAAATAAAGCTAATTCAAAATATGCATAAATACTAAAACAGGAATGTAAATAATACTAAAATAACATTGACCCCATTGACTTTTATTTCACATATTTTTTCAAAATATCTGCTTTTGAGCTCCAATGAAGATCATTTCAATCAAGATCAGTTGCATAAACATAGTGGCTTAAGAATTAGTATGACTAACTAGCAGTTAGTTAGGGGTAATCAGTCTTACTTTTCAATATCAAATTAGACCAATGTACGTTTTTATGTAACTAACTTTAAAAAGTTGGAGAAAAAAAATTGGATGACCAACTTGTAAGACTCTTAGCAGTTCATGCAACTCGCAGGTTTCAAATGACATAAGTACAATATTTTTATTTTTGGTTGGATTTTAATATGTTTTTTTTTTGTTCACATACCTTGTGTTCATGTCTGCAGTGTCGGGATAAGCTGGCTTGTTCATGTGAGTGTTTGATAAGTTCAGAAAGATGATTGGCACTTTGAAGTAGCTGGCGCACCTGGTTAACAACACCCATGTTCTGCAGCAGAGTCTCTCGTTGGTGAAGTTCACTGAGTCTCTCTGCCTCCTCTTCCTCTATTACGTCAAGAGCAACAGGTGTCTCTCCCCTCAATGGGTTCTGATCTAACGTAGTTGGTTGCTAAAGAAATCATTAAGACCGAAAGGAATTCATTAGTTATTCATGAGTTCTTTAAATAGACAGCAGGGTCCCTCTAGTGGTAAGTCAAAGGACCCAATGTTAAGTCAACCAAAGAAACTTGTAATAAACAATGCATTATCAAAGTACACATATAAACACAAGAAAATGACTTACTGCTTTGGGGTTTTGGTGAGGAGGCAGAATTCTTTTTGGTTTTGCTCTTTCTCCAGCAGATTCACCTTGAAGATCCTGCTTACGTGATCCTTTCTTTTCCCGTTCCTTCTGTTCCTGCTTCAGACGCAAGTCCTGCAGCTGCTGCCTATAAGTATACACATAATGACTGAACATTTTTCTTTCTAAATTTAGCTTAATGTATTCCTGCAAAACAACATGCAGTATGTGCATACCTGGCACACTCCTCCCTGGCTTTGGAGGCTGCAGTTTCCTGGAAGAGAGAGCTGCTGTGTTGAAAATACTTTTCGTATTGGTCTCCTCCTTCCCGAGGGAAGATTCGCCGGAATCCACCCATGTTTTTTGCCTCATATTTCTGCATCTGCTCTATACTTGCAGCCAGAGACTGACGAATCTCCTCATTCCTTTTGAGACAACACGCTTGGCACTTAATAGACAATGTAGATTTTTTAATAGACAAAGTGTACAATATCTGCAAAGTCTTCTTTCTTTTAACAAAATTTGTTCTGTTTTTTTCCATTGTGCATGAGTGCATTGCATGATATACCAAATATGGAGATATTTTTGTTTCTTCTCTTTTTATCATGTCTCATCTATATCAAGGTCGTAGTTCATTCAAAACTTTTTTCTTATGCACAAACATAGCATATAAACTGAAGGCTTTTCAATAAAGATTTGACTTTGAGTGAACTACACTTATCTATCTAACAAATGTATATCTTGACAACTCGCAAAACACCCCTCAAAAATGCCATGAAGCATATATATATATATATATATATATATATACACATATACTGTATATATATATATATATATATATATATATATACACACACACAGTGGTATGAATAAGTTTTGGCACCCATGCTAAAGTTGCCTAAAAAGAGGAATAAAAAAATCATCTTTTGGATATTGATCTTAATGCCTTAATTAGAAAAATGAGGAAAACTCCAACCTTTAAGGACACCAATTTTCTTTGTGAATGAATAATGTATCATAAATAAATAAATGCTTTTCCTTAAAATACAGGGTGCATAAGTCAGGGCACCCCTATGTTAAATTCCCATAGAGTCAGGCAGATTTTTATTTTTAAAAGCCAGTTATTTCATGGATCCAGGATAATATGCATCCTGATAAAGTTCCCTTGGCCTTTGGAATTAAACTATCCCCACATCATCACACACCTTCCACCACGCCTAGAGATTGGCATGGGGTACTTTCCATAAGATCATCTTTCAAAGCAAATCAAACCAGCTATTAGGCTAACTGAAGTAAAGAATTATTATATGAAAGAATTATTAGGAACACCATCCTAATACTGTGTTTGACGCCCTTTCGCCTTCAGAACTGCCTTCAGAAGTAGCCATCAGAGGATGGGTATATGGTGGCCATAAATGGACATGGTCAGAAACAATGCTCAGGTAGGCCATGGCATTTAAACAATGCCTAATTGGCACTAAGGGGCCTAAAGTGTGCCAAGAAAACCCCACACCATTCCACCACCATCACCAGTCTGCACAGCGGTAACAAGGCATGATGAATCCATGTTCTAATCCATGTTAACGCCAAATTCTGGCTC
The DNA here is from genome assembly GCF_988280905.1 of Pimephales promelas. Taxonomy (NCBI): domain Eukaryota; kingdom Metazoa; phylum Chordata; class Actinopteri; order Cypriniformes; family Leuciscidae; genus Pimephales; species Pimephales promelas. Next base: position 22,213,219 of record NC_142785.1, on the reverse strand, counting down.
TACCATCTGAACAGAAATTGAGACTCATCAGAGCAGGCAACATTTTTCCAGTCTTCAACTGTCCAGTTTTGGTGAGCTCTTGCAAATTGTAGCCTCTTTTTCCTATTTGTAGTGGAGATGAGTGGTACCCGGTGGGGTCTTCTGCTGTTGTAGCCCATCCGCCTCAAGGTTGTGTGTATTGTGGCTTCACAAATGCTTTTCTGCATACCTTGGTTGTAACAAGTGGTTATTTCAGTCAAAGTTGCTCTTCTATCAGCTTGAATCAGTTGGCCCATTCTCCTCTGACCTCCAGCATCAACAAGGCATTTTCGCCCACAAGACTGCCGCACACTGACTGTTTTTCCCTTTTCACACCATTCTTTTTAATCCTAAGAAATGGTTGTGTGTGAAAATCTCAGTAACTGCAGCAGCAGATTGTGAAATACTCAGACCTGCCCGTCTGGCACCAACAACCATGCCACGCTCAAAAATGCCTAAATCACCTTTCTTCCCCATTCTGACATTCATTTGGAGTTCTGGAGAATGTCTTGACCAGGACAACACCCTTAAATGCATTGAAGCAACTGCCATGTGATTGGTTGATTAGATAATTGGATCAATGAGAAATTGAACAGGGGTTCCTAATAATCCTTTAGGTGAGTGTATGTTGTAAGTAATAAACTTGGAATTGCGAGAAATAAAGTTAGAATTGTGTATTCTGCACTTGCAATTCTTAGACATTGCGAGATTAACTCAAAATTGCGAGATATAAAGGTATAATTGTGAGATAAAAAGTAGCAATTAGGCCTACCTTTTTTAACATTTTATTCCATGGTGGAAACAGGCTTCCATTAACTAGTGCTGTGTTTAAGTGCAACTGTGGTCATTGTTGTACCTGGCCTCTCTAGAGCGGTTCTGCTGGAGTCTCTCTTTTACACGGCGCTTCTCCTCTTCTGTGATCTTCCTGCGGTCACAGGCTCCCAAGTTAATCAGCACCAAAGTGTCATACAACAGACCGTCCTTAACCTCCCGATCTAAACGGGAGTCTGTGGTGAAGCTAGGTGAATGGTTGACCTAAACACACAGGTTCAAAGATTGCATTCAGCTAGAATGAAAGCAATTCATATAGATTTTGTTACATAATGAAGTCACAGGTAATTAAAAATGGTATAAACTACTAAATACAAAATAAGCCTCAAAAGGAGCGCAAACCTCAAGAAGCCAAGGTTTAAGTCGATGGTCCAGTAGCACATCAAATCCGAGGATCTCAAAACAGGCACTGCCAGATGCATGATTGGGGAAGCAGGTGTGGTAATTGTGTTTGAGAATGGGGTGAGCAGATATTAGTGTCTTAATTATGATGTCTTCAAAGTCTCTCCACATCTTCTCAGTATCATAGCACATGGCTTCCAAGTGCTTCTTGAAGCTGGAGAGTTTCCTATGAAGATGTGAAAAGGAAAAAGGGTTTCCTATACAGTTTTAAAGAAAAACTGAAGAAAATCATATTCTGTGAGAACATATAGGTTACCGTTTGCTGCCGGTATCTTCGTCACGTACAAAGTTTTCACTATGTTTGTTGATGGCATAGTTAGTTAAGTGCATGCAAACATCCTCCTGTACAGTTGCATAAAGAAAAGCAAATAAAAATGTCTAATAGGCTTTATGCCAACGGTCACATGAACAAACAGGAAAACAGGTCTCTTTGCATCCGTTGTTAACGGTAGTAAGTACTGACAGCGATATCTACAGGGTTCATAAAGATTCTGTAAAATTAAATTCCATGGCTTTTAAGGACTTTTCAAGCATTACTTTTTTTTGTCAGACAAAGGAAATCCAGGCCACTCTTCTTTAGACAATTAAAAAGCCTTTATTGGACTGGCTATATCATAGTAGAAAATTTAAAAACATGTGGGGGAACAAATAACCCACGCGTAGCGGCACAAACAGCCTTCTTCAGGGTATATTTTTTCAAACAAACAATTCCCTCTTTTGTAGATGCTAATTGGATTGGGAACAACTGAGTGACAAATAGCCTGCATATATAGAGGTCCACTAGGAGGTGGTTACAAAAAAAAAGAAAGAAAAATTTATGAAAAAATAAATAAATAAATAAATAATATAATTTTTTTTTTTAATTAAATAAATAAATAAAATAAATTAAATAAATTAATAATAATAGAAATATATATATATATATATATATATATAAATAAATAAAAAAAAGTTAATGGGGAAAAAAATTACTTTTTTGTTTTTCAAGGGTTAAAACCAGCACTTCAGTCTGTTCATTCTATAAAGGTATATGAATAAACCGCACAATTCATATGGATTAGTTTTACAATCTCATTATGAATTTTTTGAAGCATCAAAGTGGTAGTTGCACAGCTGTCTGAATAGACACAGAAAGCTCTCAGATTTCATCAAAAAAAAAAAAGTCCTTTGTGTTCCAAAGATGAACAAAAGTCTTATATAATATACATAATATATCTTTTAGATATCAATCTGCATATGCGATACACATTGGTTATGCTCATCTTTGGTCTCTCCTTCAAAGGTATTTGAGTAAAACACAAAACACAAAAAAAAGACCTGAACCTGTAGCAGTGCGACCTATTTTTCAGAATACAGAAGTTTGCTTCGCGTAACCCCCATTAACCACTGGTTTGAAGTCAGCATTTCATTACAAGCAATCTTCTATGAACCAGTGTGATTTAAGCAATACTTACTACTAAAATGCATGCATCTGTTTTAAGTTTATTTACTATTTTAAAAGCCCCTCTCACCAAATTGCTGCCAGTAGGCTCATTATATTCAGTGGTGCAGAAACGGACTAATCCCTCGTTGTACATGAAGACGCCGAGGGGGTCACAGCTGGTCACTAGCACATAAATGCGCAGGTCAAACTTGAACCCATCAACGATGAACGGCTGTTGAAACAAAGATTAATTATATAATAAATGGAAGATATTTTATCAGTGCCTATTTATAATAATATTTATTTATTTATTTTGGGTAGCACTTTACTTTACAGTCCTGTCATCCATGTACATACTACGTATGCACACTGTAAGTACATGTACTGTAAAATAAAATGCAACTTTGTTTTGAATCTAATTGGATATTAGTATTATGACAGAGGGGCTTCTTGTTGTAACTGTGACTTTATAAATATTTTGTTACCTTGGATATATACACCTGGCAAATCATGTGTTCACCTGGCCGAATATCCTTGTTGGATTTGGTAAGAAAGATACCACGACCTTGGCAACCTGAGTCTGGCTTGCAGATATACGTTTTGTGCTTTTTGGCTCTGGTGTAGGCTTGGAAGTCACTATAACTGAAGGACATAGAGAGAGTGAGGAAAGGGAAACGATTAAAACTTCCAATTTATGCTAATTAAAAGATCTGTATCATGACTCGAATGTATGATTGGACTCGAATCGACTCACTCTGCAGGGAGGCACCATGTGCGAGGAAAGATGTTGTACTCTTTCGGGAAGAGTTTCAGCATACGGTTCATATTACGTGCGAGTAAATCCTTCCTGCAGATTTCATTCATGCCAGGAAAATGGTTGATTTTCTGTTTGGGGAGAATTTAAGCATCTTGTTAACCACAGCGTTACAACAAACAGGACAATAAACAAGAGAAGAATTATGTTTGACAGCAAACACCTGGTAACGCTTCATGTCCATGACCCTGTCAAGTGAGACAGAGCAGTCAGTCCAAAACAGGGTCCAGTCTTCTCCTTCTGCAGCCTCTCGTAGCCCATATCTGCGAGCAGCACGGCGCACTTAAAAAACAAACAAACATACCATTACTCAAGGCTTTAATAATACAGTTAATTTTGAGACTATATCAACAACTGTTTGGAGTAAAAAAACCCACCACTTTCATATTTGCAATTGGTGAGATTTATCCACAGTCATCTGAAAAAGAAGAAGAGGACCAAGAGACAGACCTGTGCATTGTTCAGGAATTGAAAAACTCCCTTTTTAACTTTTACACAACATTCAATTACAATAATCTTGTTCAAAGGCCCCATACCTACAAATATTGCTTATAGTTACTGATAATTTAAGGTAATAAATACAACTAAATAAGGTTCCATTTATTAACACTGGGTAATGCAATTGATATCAAGAACTAAGTGATGATCAACATTTTTACTGCATTTATTAATCAAAAAAATCTAAAGTTCATTCATTGTAAATTCATGTTTTCTTATTATACATCATTAATTAATTAATTACTTGATTTTCTTGCCACTTATACATTTTCTAAAGTTAATTTATACAACTTAAATTGTTAAAAATGTATATGTTGAAAGTAACATTAACCTAATTAATAAATTATGTAGCTACGTATTGTTCAGTGTTATTTTGTGTTACCAAATGCATTCACTAATGTCAATGATTTAATATCTTATGTACACTAACGTTCAAGTCAGTAAGATAGTTTTTTTTTTTTTTAAATCACACTTTTATTCAACAGGAATGCATTGAATTGATCAAAAGTGACAGTAAAAAAGTATCAGTTTTAAAAATAAGAACATTAGCAAATTAGAACATTTTCTGTGTGACACTGAAGTCTGGGGTAATGACAGCTGAAAATGTCTTTAAAAACAAAACTTTACAGACCCCAACCTTTTGATTGGTAGTATATATAAATACCATAATATATAAATGGCTTACTTCTTTTTTCTCTTTTTCTTCTTGTTCGCTGCAGGCAGAGGGATTGGTGTGTTACAGGGCTCTGCTTGAGTGTCACTTCCCCAGCCTTCTCCCTCCACCCAGGCTGGATCAGACACTTCACTCACTGAGTGCTCCGCTGGTGTCCCCATTCTGAGAACACACATAAAACTTTGATGAAGACTGAGCGAGGGCTGAGAGATTTAGTGAAACACCTATTTAAGAACTTATGAGCTGAAAGATCTAATATTGCTGCGTGATGTCGCATCTTCAATGTGAAACTTAATCAACCCTATCGGTAGTGTGCTTGTAAAGGGCAAAATACTAAGGCTTAGCATCATGTTTCTGTCCCCGTTTCTCTCCATAGTGGAGTGCCACACCTGTCAACAACATGATTGAGGTCACTTAATATTTAAAGTGAACCATATTTTCAGTATTAAGCCATTTTAATGGGTCCAATAAATTTACATCATTAATATTTAAGGTGGCATGAAATGGAAGTTGCAAAAGTATTTTCCTTATTGTGATGTAATCCAAATTATTCATGAACAAGAAAGAATATAGGGCGGGACTTGACTTGATCCATTGCCAATTTATTGGTTTGTTGTCTTTTGCTATAGAAGTGCAACAGTGCCCACCTTTTTTACCGCCACTGGTTCCAGAAGTATTTTTTTTTTCTCCAAAATAGTCTTTGTTAAAGAGTTATAAGCCATGAACCAAGCCAAGCAGCATTTGATGTAAAAAAAAAAAAAGATACAAAACACTGTGTAGGCTACTTTACCGTTTTTTGTGAGGGAAAGAACTACAATTCCCTTGAACTTGTAGTACTGCGAACAGCATAATTGAATTAAAAATTATGGAGAAATATAAAACTACTCATTTACAAATGTTGATTATAAGTATAATAACATTACATTTTAAGATTATTGCAAAATATTCATATATACAAACATTTCAGTATTTCGAGAGATCAACCCCATTACGTCATTTGCAGTGCTTCATCGGAGTGGGCGGAGCTAAAGAGCTATTTTGGAGCAGCATGTTGCTTTTTCTTACTCTCTGATTGGTGTAATTTTCTGTACATCATCATGATTGATGTAGTTTTTCACCAGTAATTCCACTGTTAATTAGCATTATTTTAAAAAATAGGCTGAAATAATGTAGGCTGACGGCTTCCGACCATACAGAGAAAATGAACAGAGTTTTTACTTCCTGAACGCAACATTGCCTATTGCTGTGATCCCATGAGAGTGACAGGTCTTCCCACCCTCACGCCAGTAACTCGACATCAGAGAAGAGTCACTGCGTAAGGGAAAATTATTTTGATTTAAGATTATGAGAGCACATGACTTAAAAAAATAATGATGTGCAAGGAGGATAAACCATTTAAAATAAACACTGAAATATTTCACAAGAAACAATAATTGGCAATTGATTTCATGGTGACTTAAAAATAAATAGCCACACAGGATGCACAAAGCAACATGATTGCGGTCCAACTGAAGATAAAGGTGCTTCTGTATGCAAGTGTCAGTCAGCAGAGGGAAAGAAGGTCAGAGCCCTGAGGTAACTGTATTCTGATCTAGAGAATTTATCCTGACCATGACCTCCTGGTCCTGAGCTCGAATGAAATGGCCTACGAACTTATTAGACAGTTATTTATTCAGTGAGAAAAACTTTTAAAGGAGAAACATTTCACCATGATCCAAAAATAGTTGGAAGGAAAACAATGCCTTATTTATCAAATGTAATATGTAAAACTAACAATTTATCCAAATAAAACCTACACATTTTTATATCCGATTCAACTCTTACACCAACCTGTGATCTCTTCAGCTCACAGACCTCTAAGAAGTAAAAGTCTGCTGTCCACAGACACACCACTTGGCTTTAGCGGTCCAGTAGAAGGCTATCATCATCCCTGCTCCGAGCTGTCCTCTGGGAGTGGGTACTGGTACGTAATCCCTGACAAAAAGGAACAAATTCACCTCTTCTGTGATGGGTGGCTCAACTTGGATATACTTACATAGTGACACACTGAAACCTTAAGATCAAGTGACCTATTAGAAACACAGGAAACCTAAACCTGATACATGAACATGAAAATGAAGGCCAAGAGGCGAGCAAGAATCAGAGAAGAAAGACAATCCCTACTTGTCAAATGTGATGAGATAAGTGCTTGGTTCCTGGAACAAATATTACATGTGTAAAAAGAAGCTGATGGTTACACTATACTGGGATTTGCAACAATAAAGTCTTTGAAATAAGATGGTAAGTTTATGTAATAAGGACATCAATTTAAAGGGTTAGTTCACCCAAAAATGATTTTTTTCAGTATTTACTCACCCTCACGTTGTTCCAACCCCGTAAGACTTTCGTTCATCTTCGGAACACAAATTAAGATATTTAAGATATTAAGATCGCTCCTGCATACAGTCCATAGGCTTCTTGAGGGACTGGCTCTTGCTGTCCCTGAAAAGTCATTAAAGACATCGTTAAAATAGTCCAAGTGACTACAGGGGCTCAATCTTAAGTTTATCAAACGACAAGAACACTTTTGTGCGCAAAAAAACAACAAAAATAACGACTTTATTTCAACTATTCACTTCCTTCTCCATGAGCCTGTAAGTCAGTTAACGTAGTGTGATTGCGTAGAGCTACGTCACACGTAGGCTCACTATTGGCCGACGCTGGTCATGTGTGTGTGATGCGTGTGACGTACAATAACAGAAGCTTCAGTATTAAACTAGTAACCTGACTCGCGCAGAGGGAGAAATAAACGAATAGTTGAAATAAAGTCGTTATTTTTGTTGTTTTTTTGCGCACAAAAGTGTTCTCGTCGTTTGATAAACTTAAGATTGAGCCCCTGTAGTCACTTGGACTATTTTAACGATGTCTTTAATGACTTTTCGAGGACAGCAAGAGCCAGTCCCTCAAGAAGCCTATGGACTGTATGCAGGAGCGATCTTAATATCTTAAATATCTTAATTTGTGTTCCGAAGATGAACGAAGGTCTTACGGGGTTGGAACAACATGAGGGTGAGTAAATACTGACAGAATTTTCATTTTTGGGTGAACTAACCCTTTAAACTCATAATCAGGGGGCCAAGCACCGAAGGTGCGGAGATACCTATTGTATCTGTTCCGGTTCTTTAGTATTCGTCTTCTTCGTTCTTCTTCCGACTGGGTGTCTATGGCTGCCCATAGGACCATTTGTGGGAAAGTTGTTTTGGTTTGACATTCTAATAGAGGACAGTCCCAACATTAAATACACCAATTTTGGTGTCTCTAACTCATTGCTTCTGGCGCCACCACCTGTCCAAATTTTCACTCAAATTATGCAAATAACTTAACCGTATGGCTTAACCGTATGGTAATAACTTAACCGTAAAAGAACCGTATGGCCTATCGACAAAATTATTTTCCCCCCTGGTTCCTGAGCTCATGACGATTCGATTATGACGTACCGTGACGTAATTTTCCATGTCGTAATGTTCCGTGTAAAGTGATCATTCATTAAATCATCTTAAAAGTTACAGTATGATTTTTTTAGCCATTTGCCCAAAGTTCTCTTAAAATGTCTTTAATTGCTTTTAAATTCTATAAAAGGTGTGCCGTGTGGGTGGAGCTAAATAATTAGGAGAGCGCGAAGCTTTTGCGTTAAAATCGTCTGGAAGCTGACACATCCCAAAAGAAACCATGGCTGACAATCAAATTCAGCCACACATTTATGATCCCGAATCAAATACAGACGAAATCAAAATACGAGCAGTAGCAGTAGTCTGTATGTGGTATGTACTGGAACTGTATTTAACTAACATTTGCTTAGCGGTTTTTGTAAATCAATAATTTTTACTTTATGTTTTTTTTATTTTTAAGGTGTACATGTGGGAAGTGTAATTTGATGCCAACTCATGCGCGAGTTATAACTTACAACATTTGTGTGTTTATTTCTGGTATATGAGGGCATGTGTTTGTTTTACAAAACAAACAGACACCTACAATGGCCAGCTATACAAATGTATTTAAAACATTCTTGAACAAATCCTAAGCAGCACTGCCGATGATTTCCTGTTGAAGCACGTTGATGTACGCAATCTCGTTCTCCTCTGGTCGATGTGTGCGCGGGTGTGCTTTTCCAAAAGAAATACTCATATGCACTCACCTAAAGGATTATTAGGAACACCTGTTCAATTTCTCATTAATGCAATTATCTAATCAACCAATATCATGGCAGTTGGTCAAGACAAGCTCATGAACTCCAAACTGAATATCAGAATGGGAAAGAAAGGTGATTTAAGCAATTCTGAGTGTGGCATGGCTGTTGGTGCCAGACGGACCGGTCTGAGTATTTCACAATCTGCTCAGTTACTGGGATTTTCACGCACAACCATTTCTAGGGTTTACAAAGAATGGTGTGAAAAGGGAAAAACATCCAGTATGTGGCAGTCCTGTGGGCGAAAATGACTTGTTGATGCTGGAGGTCAGAGGAGAATGGGCTGACTGATTCAAGCTGATAGAAGTAAAGTAAACCGAGGTATGCATCATTTGTGAAGCCACAACACGCACAACCTTCAGGCGGATGGGCTACAACAGCAGAAGACCCCACCGGGTACCACTCATCTCCACAACAAAAAGGAAAAAGAGGCTACAATTTGCCAGAGCTCACCAAAATTGGACAGTTGAAGACTGGAAAAATGTTGCCTGGTCTGAGAAGTCTTGATTTCTGCAGAGACATTCAGATGGTAGAGTCAGAATTTGGCGTAAACAGAATAAGAACATGGACCAATCATGTCTGTTACCACTGTGCAGGCTGCTGGTGGTGGTGTAATGGTGTGGGGGATGTTTTCAGCCTGCCTGAGCATTGTTTCTGACCATGTCCATCCCTTTATGGCCACCATATCCTCTGATGGCTACTTCCAGCTACATAATGCACCATGTCACAAAGCTCGAATCATTTCAAACTGGTTTCTTGAAAATGACAATGAGTTCACTGCACTAAAATAGCCCCCACAGTCACCAGATCTCAACCCAATGAATAGAGCATCTTTGGTATGTGGTGGAACGGGAGCTTTATGCCCTGGATGTGCATCCCATAATTCTCCATCAACTGCAAGATGCTATCCTATCAAAATGGGCCATCATTTCTAAAGAATGCTTTCAGCACCTTGTTGAATCTTGCCACATATAATTAAGGCAGTTTTTGAAGGCGAAGGGGGGTCAAACACATAAAAAACACAGTAGTATGGTTTTCCTAATAATCCTTTAGGTGAGTGTAAGGAGTGCCACTCTCGTCTAGACTCTCGGAAAAAAAAAAAAACAGCCGAAACTTGTACCAAACCGAAACTTTGGCCATGTTTGGCATGAGAATCCATCTCTTTAATTTTAAATAGTGTGAATTATCACATGAAGAACAGATGCTGTGCTGTAGTTACATTTCAAGAAGCAGAAAGCAATAATCTTTCCTTTTTCCAGTTCACCCTAAATTAATATGTTACTTGGATATTTAGCTAAGCTAACACAAACTGTAACCATAGTTTAACTATATAGACTTCAGAATTAAACAATCTAAACTACTTTAGGGCGTTATATGAAAGTTGTGTGCAGACTTGCATCGCAAGGAATCAAGTACGCCATTATTTTGGTTTAGCTTGGCTTGTAAAAAGGTAGTTTAATAATATTTTTTTAAGTCTGCGCACAACTTTCACTGTACAATTGCCATGGCAACAGAACGCGTTTCAAAAGCAGGTTAGCTAGCTAGCTGGCTAATATTCTTAAATAAATACAGGGAATAAACTCAATGGGTCCGGTGGAATTAAAGTACGTACCTGTTGCTGTTTTTGTCAGAAATGCGCAATGGTTTCAGAGTGGTATCGCGGATTGCATTGGCTGTTCAAAAGGAAATGCCATTGGGTTTTCTCATGCTTACAATGTTGCCAAGTGCTCTCAAAACGAAATGAGAGCACGAGGTCAAGGGGACAGAGATGTCCAATCTCAATTCACGTGGACAGAGATGTCCAATCTCAATTCACGTTTGCAAATACTTGATCTCTGATTGGTTCTCACTCTGGTGATGCTAATCTATTTTTTTTAGATCACTGATCTAAACCGTATTAACGGTTTCTATTTACAGGACACCACAAAAAAACAAACATACAAACAGTCAGTATGAGAGACATTTTTACCGCAAAGTATAAAAAATTATCAGTCATAAATACCATGTCTGTTTATCAATCCGTCACCCCTGAAGATAGATACAGAAAATCATTATTAAAATGATTTACAATTTGAATGAGAATTTAAGATGACATAAACAATTGATGTCTTTTTTGGTCTTTTTATTCAACTTACATTTTTGTTTCAATCTTTCAAGTAAAACAATGTGGAATTACAAGGGAACATAAGGAATGTAACAAATTAGAATAGACAAATCAAAATGAAAATAAGACCATCACCATATTCTACTAAATACCCCCCCAAACACCTTTCTGTCCAAAAAGGGCAAAGAAAAGCTATCTTACAATTCACTTGACTGCCAATGTTGAGCAAAAAAAGGAAGAAAAAAAGAAGATATTCCTCTCATGAAGTTATTTCAGGTGTATCCTACCAACCCAGCATCAGTCCCTTCATAAAAAGGACCAATACTCCAGAAGTAAAAATAGCGGACCGTAGCAATTTTCACTGGAGAACTGATTTCAGTTTTGGTTGCACAAACAGAAATGGCGTTGTTACGATGAAGGGTGGAAGAGCTTATTACACTTAAAGCACTACAGATGACCAAATGTCTATACGTTAACATGGATCCTTGTATGGATCAACAGGCACTCTCATTTTATCAAACTCATTTAGATTCTGTGTTTGAGAATACAATTGAACATGTAAAGATGATCATGACGACTAACACTTTGGGAAAGAGATAAGAAAAATAGCAAGATGTTGTCTCCCATTTCTGTACTGCTATAAAGCAAATGACAAGCAAATTTCAAGATTCATCACAAGCTCAAGAGATACACATACTTTAGAGCTTACAAAATGCAGTGAGGTACCAGTAAAGATGTACAGACAAGTTGATGTTCTGAAAAGAAAAAAGAAAAACACCTAAATCACAATGTACAACTCCAATGTCTGAGACATTTCAGATGTACCAACGGGGGAAAGCAGGCAGCAGCAGAACTTAAAAGTAATGGACTGAAACATTACAAAAGACAGGTGATCTAAGCAAATTGTAACTCCAGCATAGTGCAGAGGGGGGGTGGGGGATCTATTTTTTTTTTTTTTTAAGACCTGCCCTCTTCTTCATACCCTGGAAGATATAGAAGATATTTTTGTAATTCATCAACTGACTTAATTGTCAAAACAGCTGACAAACAATATTGAGAATGCAACGGTCTAAAAACTTTACAATTGTACAATCCCCACTAATCCTTTCAATGTAGCATTAATGAATTTCTTCCTCATCAATACCATTTGCAGCACTAGTAAACTCTGTAAAAAGTGTACAATCTATGCAACAAATCCTCTAACATATACTTCACATAGTATTTCCAGTCTTTATGATTACAGTACATAGTGTGAACAAATAATAAATCTTGCCTCTTGCCCAGCTACTTTGAAGTTGCAAAGTCTTTGTGTCAGGGTAAAATATTCTCTGCTTTTAACTCAAATTATTAGGACCCATTATTAAATAGGTGACCAAATGATCTTCATATAATTGTCCTGCATCTACAGACCCTTTCCACACAGTAAATGGCTTGACTTAAGATAGCTGAGTGGCAAAGTCGAGGTCAGATCTAATTACAATGTGCAACAGATCTCTTTTTTCCCCCCGTCTTCTCTCACAGCTAAACCTTGGCCTTAAATAAAATTGATCCCCATTCCTCCATAAAATCTGCATTATCTCCTTGCTGAAATTGTCACCTAACTCCTTGTTTAAACCTAGAGATGATTTATCCACTCCATATCACGTCTTGGAGTGCCGGTGTTGGGTGGATGAAGAGCGCGTGTTGCTAGCTGGAGTACGTGCCTGAGCGGCTGCCAGTGCAGCTACACTCCTGAGAACCCTGTCCGGAGTCCCATCACTGGACCCGGCACTCAGTTCAGGTTTGTCATGCTTCTGGGACCTCTTCTCTTTCCTGCTCTCCCTGTCTCTGCCTCCATAACTCTTCCGTCGAATACTTTTGCCTCTCTCTGTATCACTACCAGAGGAGGCTGCTCTGGAACGGGAGCGGGTAGGCTCTGTACTCTGCGAGCTTAGACTGTGGGTGCGCTGACTGCTGTTGCTGCTACTCCGACTTCTACTGCTGCCTGCTCCTCTTTCACTGCTTATACTACTGCAGGCACTATGACCTCTTGAAGACCTGGTCTCTCTATTTTCATATTCACCTTCCTTCTGATCAGATGCTTTTTTCTTTTCTTCTTTTTTAACCCTTTCTGTTTCCAAGGGCGGAACAAGGCTGCCCGGTCGCTGCCGAGTGGATCGAGCAGAAGAGGAGGACTGTGGTGATTCAATTGTCTGATTGGGGGTTTGCCTACCACTCTCTGCTTTACTGTTAGACATCTTAGGAGAGTCCTGTCCTGTTTTCCCCTTGGGTTTACTGCTTCTTTCAGAAGACAGTGCTCTGCTTTGCTGTAGAGCAGTCTTATTTTTGGGGCTAGGACTGGGTGTGTCTGGTCCTCTTCCTCTCATTGCAAAGAGCTTGGCTGCAGCATTAAGGGCTGAGCAGCGTTTGCCCAGTACCTCAGGTTCAGGGGAAGCTAAAGTATTGGACTGTGGGGCAGCAGATTTCCGGGTTGCTCTTGAACACGTTTCACCACTGGACTCCCCTTCTGTGGTATTGGTGGTTTGACCCTTCTTATCTGACCTTCCCCTTTGTCTATTACGGCTCTCGTCATTTTTAGCAATAGTGCCATCTTTCTCCAGCTTCTTTTGAGCTGATCTTGTCAGACATCTTTTTATACGATTAGAGTCCTCAGAGTCTGAAGATGAGGAAGAAGAGTTGGACTGGTGCTTTCTGTCAGACCCTTCTTCAGTTTTCCCCTTTTCAGACTTGATATCATCCCGTTTCCTTTTTGAGGGCCTCCTACTCTCTCCAAGCTTTTTGGACCGAGATGATCTTGTACCACTGGAGGATACAGAAGATGGGGAAGAGGAACGAACTGACTCCTGGCTGCTTTGTCTACTAATGCTCCGTTTTTTGGCAGAAGTTCTGGTCTCTCTGCCCTCCGTTTTCTCCTCTTCTGATGGCTCAACAGGTAAATCACTCTTGGGAGCATCATGAGTCTCAATATCCGAATTTGATGAGGCAATTCTAGAGGCACTGGGTGTCTGTTCCTTTGGCAAACTATCCAATTTCTTTCTTTTTGGCTGCGATAAAACACCATCATTTCCTCCTGCAATATCCTCAGAAACACAGTCTACTTCCATTTTCTCTGTCTCCTCAGTTACAACCTCCTCCTCCTGCTCAGTTACAACCTCATCCTTGGATGAATGTTGGCCTTCATGATTATCAGCCACTGGCATGTTTTGGGGTGGAGAAGAATCTGCATCTTTATAACTGAGTGTTGACAGAGAATCTGATTTTGTCTGATGAGCTGTAGATGGAGATTGGAAAGATGTTGAAGACATTTTGTTTGATACAGGTGCTGAATCTGTTGCTGCTTCGATGGCTGTAATTTGAAGTTGTGAGGTAGGAACAGAAGTTTGATCAGACTTCGATGTTGACTGTTGGACTGTTGACACAGTCAGTGTAACCGAAGCCTCTGGTGCCTCTGATTTAGATGGAGATGATTCTGGCTCAATCCCAGAAGTCAAAGCAGGTGGAAAAGGTTTGGTGAATGACTGATGAGTGGCAACAGGAGATGCAGCTATATTGCAAATGGGTTCTACAAAGGTTTGTGAAGAGTCTGCAGTTGCACTGCTTCTGTGTAAGGGTTGTGATGTGACATGAGTTGATGTATTTGAGCACTGCAAATTATCTATTTGTTGGTTAGTTGTGAGTGAATTTTCCTCAGCCTCTACAGCAGACACTGAGGCAGCCGAAGGTTCTGAAAATGCTGTGATTTCAATGGTCTTAGAAAGTACAGGCATTTGAGTAAGTTCCTCTGCATGGATGGGGGAAAAGTGGGTACAAGTGGGAGGCTCTCTGATAGGACTTGGAAGCTGTAGTGTAAGGGAAGAAGCAGTACAAGTCTGAGAGACCTCTGGAGTAGAAATCTTGTGTGGAGAAGTTTTAAGTGTGTTGGTGTCAGAGTCAATGCATGCGATTACAGGGTATGAACTGGTGTGAGTATCACCTTGTGAGTCTACACCATGTTCTGATGTAGACAAGGACATATTTTCAGAGTCTCTATACATAGAGGACAGTAAAAGAGACGTAGTGGATTGATTTGTTTCTGAATCAGGTTTAGAAGACGACAATTCAGCAGCATTTGAAGGTGAAGTGGGGTTGAGTGTTGGAGAGCTTATTGGTGAAGTTTTACTTACAGCAGGCAAAGTCACGGGCATAACATTGGAAGTTGACAAATTAGGCTCTTGGGAGGAAGGAGCACCTGTAGAAGGAGAAGATGGTGCTGAGCTTGTAGTTGTGGTGGAATCTTTACGTGGACGACCCCTTTTCCGTTTTGGTGAGTGAGGGGGACTCTGCTCAGGACTGGTTTTCTGGGTTACTGGTTTCTTGTCTTCTGGGAGCTCTGGTGCCCTTGAGGGTGTTTTAGGTGGCCTGCCCCTCTTACGCTTCACTGATATAATATTGGTGACATTTGAGTCACTTTGAGGAGCACCGTCTTTGTCTGAATTAGTTTCTGGTTTCTTTGGTGACAAAGCAGATCTCCGATCTACCCCTCTACCTCTACCTAGAAATTGCTCTCCTAACTGTGCAGCCATTCTAGACTCTGTCTCAAGCCTTCGGCGCACTGGTAAGTTCCGTAGGACAGGCATATCTGGTGAATAGTGTGTTGGAGAACAGGGGTGGTGCCCTCTCCCTGGACTAAACTGTGACGGAGAGGCCTGTTCTGGCTCTTGTGGTGGTGGTGGTGGTGGTAGTGGTGTTGGTGACGAAGAAGCTACGGATGTGGGGACTGATATAGGAGGAGAGTCTTTAAGAGTTTGACTTGATCCATCAGATGACTGAGTGGCTGGTTCTTGAACTGGTTCTAGCTGTTCAGTGTCCTCTGATGAACCCTCGTTGTGCACTCCTCCACTTCCACTCATTCCCCTCCGTCTCCTTTTAGGCTCTTTCTCTTCCACCACCGTGACTAGACGACCTGGAAGCTTTCGAAGGACTTTGGCGGATGGAGAATCTTCTGGAAGTCCCTTGAGAATTTCACTTTCAGCAGACTGCCGCTTTCGTGGTGAACGAGAGTTAGGAGATGCAAGAGTAGGAGAAAGGGAAGGCTGACCCTCCTGTTCAGAATGATGCTCAGGAGAACAGATGGAGTCTGATGATGCAGATGCTCTCCTATCTCTCCTACTACACTGTACAGTTTCAGACACTGCCTCTCCCCCCTGCTCTTCAACATCCTCTATGCATGCAGCAGAAGCGGAGGACTGATGGCCACAATTGTTTCTGTCTATTGCAGGAGATACAGCAGCTGAAGGCACAGAGCTTGAAGGGGAGATGGGCTGTAGGTGGGGGGATGGCACATTTCTAATTTTTTGAACTGAGCCCTGCATAGCAGGGGACAAGGTTGTTGAATCTGAGAGTTGCTGGTTGGTTTGGACTGTCTGGTTTTCTGATGACATGAGCGATTCAGATTCTTTGGTTGTCCCTCGCCCACGCGGACCACTGCGAAGCTTCTCAGGCACTTCTCTGTGTTGGGGCGACTTTTGTGTGGACCCAGGGGTTTGGCTTATACTGCGCTCAGAGTTCATCCATGCCCCCCGCTTGCTCCTTTCTGGCGACAGACGGGTTAGGGGTATATCGTCAGCAGGTGTACCTCTGAGCCTGCCACTGACCCTTGTAGAAGGAGCCCCTTTCTCTTTGTGTTTGCGAGGGCGACGGGTTGGAGTAGGTTCCTCGGTACTGTGAGGTATGGAATCCTCTTCATCACTGTCAAATGACTGATGCAGTTTCAAACCTTCTTCCTTTGCCTGGTCCAACCCTTTCCTTGCAGCCTCAACTTGCTCCTGTAAAGTAAAGACAAATCTTGTGAGTATGACTTCTAAAAGTTTATTCAACAAGAAAGTAATCAAAGCTTGGTTATTGTTTTCATTTTTACCTCTGCCTGCTTCAGCTCCTCTTTGCAAATATCTTCAAGGGAAGCCTCAAGGAAATTCATGGCATATCGTTCTATGGGAGTGAGCTGATAAGAATAGAGACAATTGAAATTTAGTGGAAAACATTATAATAAAAACAGGTAAATTCACATTCCATAAAAGTATAAATATCATGCCTACCTGTTCAACCAGGGCATTGATTTCCTGCTCAGCTTTGGAAAGCTCCTCCTCTTCCTGGTCTCGGCTGTCACCATCATCTAGAGGGATGTTCTCGTTAAACTCTGCAAGCTCAGCCACCTGCTCAGCCTTGGCTTGAGATGCAGCCACAATATCCTCTTCATCCTCAGCACGACACAGGGCCTAATATTAAGATAACATAAATTAAAATGTTCAATGGTTTGTAAAAAATTGAATAAAATTCTTAGAAACAAACAAATACATGAAACACACAAATTGGATATATTTAAAATTACCTGTTCCAAAATGGTGGTGTGTTGTTTATTGATGGATTCTTCATCATCTGTCTGAGGCACACTCAGTTCAGCCACTTTCTTCTCTCCCTCTGACACATCAAACAACTCTCTGATGGTTTGCTGTGGGAAAGAGAGTTGGGCAATCAATCCTTCTAAAATGTATTCCAATCTAAGATTTCAATGTGAAAACTACATTAAAAGTAAAACATACCTCCTTAAAAAAGGCAGTGGTAAAGTTTCCCCCTTCAATAGCCATATCTCCCAACATCCTTTTTTGATTGGCTTTTTTCAGAATATTTTCTTCAACCGTGCGTTCACTGATTAGCCTAAACAAATACATTTTAAAATGTCAAATGTCCTTATATTATGCTAATCATTATTAATTTATTTATTATTAACAAAAATTGGTCCTGTGTATATATATATATATATATATATAAAAACTTTTGAGTTTTGCCTTTACCTATAGATGTGAACATCTCTTGTCTGTCCAATTCTGTGACACCGATCCTGAGCTTGGGCATCCATGGTTGGGTTCCAATCACTGTCATAGAACACCACTGTATCTGCCCCAGTAAGGTTAACACCTACACCTCCACTGCGGGTGGACAGGATGAAGCAGAATATGCGACGGTCTGCATTGAAGCGCTCCATCAGAGCCTGAAAGGTAGAAAAAAAACTTTACAATGTCACAGCTGAGAGACAAAAACAGATTCTTTGTTCTACTTGCCCAAGTCAACTTACAATAAAATCACAAATACACAATTCGAGTACTTCACCTGTCTCTGTTCTACACGTGTACTTCCATCCAACCGCAGGTAGATATGCCCATGGTAGTTAAGGAACTGCTCAAGTATATCTAACATACGTGTCATCTGAGTGAAGATGAGGACTCTGTGCCCTCCAGCCTTCAACCTTCTAAGTAGGAGGTGGAGTGTCTGCAGTTTACCTAAACACAGATAAACAGCCACAAAACATTTATTTTCCTTTTATTTTTGATACAACACACATTTTATATACGTGTAAACACAATCAATTTAAGTACAATGAAATACTAAAATGCACACTCTGGGGTCCCAGTACTTACCACAGTCATACTGAATAAGCCTCAAGTCAGGGAAATGTGTCCTCATGTTGCACTGGATGCGATGGAGCGTGTGTGTAAGCGGGGAAAGACGGGAAGATAAAACAGAGGAGAAAAGAGATTGCTGGTGTCTGAGGGAGGGAGGTGGGTGGCAGCTGTGCATGGTGATAGGCTTTGCCTCTACTGGAGGAATGACAAAAGTGAACCTGTGGAACGAGGGCACACATTTAAACGCTGTGTGACACTATTATTTTCAGATGCAGTTTTCATACTTCCTTTCTAAATCAAATAAAAGTTTAGTGCTTTATGAATGTTTGTGAGCTATACCTCTCTATGACCTCAGAGAGAAGTTGAAGCTTGTCCTCAGAGTTGTTGATGGCTTCCTTCAGGACTTTGCTCTTTTCCAAAATACTACTTGTATCGTGTGACTGAGCCATGAGGCAGGAGCTATAACCCGAGTAACTCCAGTTGTTTACAACAGGACGTGGTGGAGATGGACAATGGCCTGGGAGGAAGGTTAGAAAGTCCAGCACCTCACGGCCATACACAGGCTTAGAGCTGCAGTGCAGATCATTGATGCGCATGATTTGAGAGATTTTGTCGTCTCGCTGAGCCTTTCGTCTGTCTGCAAGCCATGACTGTCAGAACCAAATGTAGTTAAGTAACAAATAAGTAAGAGCTAAAGAAACAGACAAACAACTAATAGGTCACCAAATTTTTATACCAAGAATAAGGGTACAGAAAATGTACCTAAATGCATTATCAATGATGTAGTTAATGATGCTTGCATCTATATAAGAAGCATCTATATTTGCAAAATATTACACACTCAGATGTGGGTTGTAATTGAACAGATTTAAAGTAGAGAAAAAAGCTCCTTTTTTGAGCTAAATAATTAATCAATGTAAGATTAACACCCCATTACTTACCACGTAGAAGGGGGAACGTGGTGGTGGTGGCGGCTGAATGCGGGGGCGCTGAGATGTTGACCCACTACTCCGAGATGAGGATGTAGGCTTAGGAGTGCTCATGTGCAAAGTTATCACATCATTATTACTCTCCTCACGTACTGATGATGAATTTGCCTTCGTAACTGAAAAGTACAGAGTATTGAATGCATAATTATTCTACTTAATATAATTTGTTTCCTTAATATACTGCTTAAACTAAGTAAATTCTTACCTGGTGGTTCTGGGGCTGGTGCTGGTCCCTGTAATACTCTCAACACAGGACGAGTGGGTGGAGTTTGAGAGGATGCAACAGTTCGGGGTGGAGCAGCATAAACCGGAGGCCGGTGTGGAGGCTGTGAAGCAACCGACGCTCTAACAACAGAGCTTGGAGTGCCATGTGGGTGAAGGGTGACCGACTGAGGAGGAGCAGGACGAGGAGAAGGAGGCACGGCTAGAGTAGGGATTGACCCTCCTTCTTTACTTGGTGCCTGTCGTACAACAATCTTTACAATTCCAGGTCCACTTACCATGGATGTTGGGACTGGAATTAAAAATAGAGAGCAAAAGAGTTCACTAACTACACAAGAATTTCGCCTGGAAAGAAAGTTCAGTTTGACTGGGCACCAGACTATTGATTACAGTAGCAGAGCTATCAATTCAACGTCTTGCATTTATCAAATACACTACTGATCAATACGATTTTTATTTTTATTTTTTTTTTGGAAAAAAGTCTTGTTTGCATAAATCTGCATTTATTTAAATAAAAAATACAGTTAAACAGTTACTACATTAAAATGATTACAACAGACTTCAGTGTCACATGATCCTTCTAATATGCTCAATATGGTGCTCAAGAAATATTTCTTATTATTAAAAATGTTGAAAAACTGCATCTAAATATGTCTGGAAACACTGATACATTTCTTTCAGGATTTTTTGATGAATAGAAAGTAGAAAGAAGATGAATAGAAAATAGAAAAGATATATTTGAAAAAAAAAAATCTTTTGTAAAGTTATAAATGTCTTTACTGGCACTTTTTAATGCATCCTTGCTGAATAAAAGATTAATTTCTCCCAAAAGAAAAAACTATTCGGACCACAACCTGAATGGTAGTTCAATTCTTTAGTCTTTTAACTCAATAGAAGAATGGACAATTACAACTTCATAAATTTAACCAGCATACATTAGACTTGAAGGAACAGAGTAAAACAAAAACTAGAAATAAAGCAGAAATGAGAACAAATTTAATCCACTAACTAAATAAAATAATGAAAAAATCAATAAAAATGCTAAACAAACCAAACCATTTCAAACCTCATGTACCATCTACAACATTTGAATTAATATTTGCAGTGTTGTTTACGTTTAACTTTTTTAGTTTTAAAATACTTAATTCAACCGGACCTATTAAGTAGCCAACAAACCATCCAAATAAGCCGTCACATGCAGTTAGAAAAAAAGAACCAGTGCCAGAACACCCATGCACATGCTCTGCTGAGTAACAGGTAGTTTGGTACCCAGGATACAGGCTGTACCCAAACAAAAAGGAACTCAAGGACAGCACCAATACCTTGAGTAGCGGTGAAAGGTAATGCTAGTCCAGAGCAGGTTGGGGTTGTGCTGGCTGGGTATGGATTTGCTGAGCTGCTACCTGTCTGACTAACTGTGTGAAGAACTGCCACCTGAGCTGGCTGACTAATAAGGTGGTGCTGCCCACTACTGGAAACCAGATGCATTACATTTCCTAAAGGGCACAACCACAGAAGAAAGTGTTAGGCTACACCATACACTAACAGAAAGACTGAAGGCGTGCAGGAAAAGCGAAACCTATCCAAAGCAGGCAGTGGATTATTTCCACAGGTATATTTATGTGGAAGACAGTGGATACCTTGGATGGGTCGTGGCTGTGGAACAGGGACCTGGTGCAGCGGAGTCCCAGAGAGTGTGAGCTTGTTGCCCTGTAGCTGGAAGGTTACTGGTTTACTGCCCTGAGAGGACGACACTGGTCGGCCTGCCAGGGAGGCCAGCTGGGCGATACTTACAACTTCACCGGCTGTGCACGTGGGAGATAAATGAAAATTATTTAACTATGTGCAACTATTGTTTCATGGCAATAAACAATGAAGTGAAACAAGTGTGATGCAATTAACTTACATGGCAAACGAGCCTGCATATCTGGACTGAGCAGGACCCTTTGAGTCATAATGTTGCTTGGTGGTTGAGGGGGAGTGGACACCGTTGTGATGCTGGAGGGTGCTGAGGGACGCACAGTCACTGGCTGGGGGGCAGGCGGCCTGACTGCAGGTGCAGGAGGGACACTACTAGGAGCCACTGGAGCTCTTAATGTAGTGACAGGAGTAACAGGACAAACTGAAATAAGAGTAAAATGTTATTCTCTTCCCAACTACACCATTACATGAAAGATGCTGCTGATCAGGATGTGAGGCTTGGACCCTTGAGCTGACCTTGAGGTGGTGGCTGGGAGGGAGCTTGTGAAGGGGTAACCTCTGTGATTAGAGGCTTTGGAGTCTGAACTGTGGTGGTGGTGGTGGTAGGACACGCTGACCGAGGGCTGTTCACTGCCGAACGCCCATCAGACTTAGGAAGAGGCTGGAGCATCCTGCAGGGAAGCAAGCACATGCGGAAACTTTATTAAAAAATACAAACAAAATCACAAAACAAGTCAAAATAATACCATTTATTTAACTCAAGTGAATATTTTATACATCAGAATTGTGTGCTTAACTATTTGAACTCTTGTGCCTCATTTAAAAAAAAAGTTACACATTGCTCCATAACAAAAATGTCACGTCAAAAAACTGTCATAAAAATTTGAAGCTTGGGAGCACAGACTGAAGTTTGGTATCATTTTAAAGAAAAAAATGAACAAGTCAATTCCAAAAATATTATATAGGTTTAGGTTTATGAAAATTATTTATGAACATTATTTTATATAAAATTAATATATTTTATAACAGGTTAAACTCAAAAACAGCTAGCCATAAATCAAAGCCACTAACATAAATATGTTCTGTTCCAAATTTGAGGTTGATATCTTATCTCAAAAAATTAGCTTTCAGTGAGATTTTGTCAAGTAACAGACTTTCCCCATTGGATGCCATGCAGCAAAACACAAACACATACATATATATATATATATATATATATATATATATATATATTACAACACACATACCAACCACACACTGACATCCATACTAACACACCCACACAAATATCATTGCATAATTTATCCAATTGGCTCTATAATATGCCGAAGCAGAAAACAGGAATAACGCAAGAATTTACTTTATAGACCAAACCTGAAAATAACACCATCTGATAAAAAAAAAAGTAAAAAATAAAATTTTGAAGTCTTGCCAACAGAATGAAAGCCTTGCAAAGATTGCATCATTTTATAGTTAAATGGCCATGTGATAAAAAAAAAATCAGTTTTAATGGGTTTCAATGGGGCCATTTTTGTCCAAAAGGTGCACAGAGAGAGTATTTTGTGTACCTACAGCAAAAAATAAGGAAATAGCAGGGAAATAGTAAAATTACAATAAAAATACACGAATGTGCCAAATTTTCTGCAGTTAGCATCACAGGCAAAGTGATCAAAAAACAAAACTGTAAAGGCCAAAAATGTCCCTAAGGATGGAGGCACAAGGGTTAAACAACATACCTGTTGACCTTCATGCGAACAGGCTTCGGTCTGGGAGGAGGGTCAGGGGACTCCATGATTTCCTGAATAAGCTGATGCGTCACTTTCCTCTGAGGCAGGAAAACATCTGCCTGGTATCGAGACACGCGCTGCTCCAGGCCAACCAGGTCAAACATGGATAAGTCACAGCGCTTTGAAAAGAATTTAATTATTTTAATTAACCTTCACTAAGGGTTCAGATAAGAAAAAAGAAACACACATGACTTAAATTTCTGAACACAGAATTACAACGGCAATTACTACCGATTAAGATTTCATCATTTATACCACCTTGGCTATACATTAATGTTAGAAATGGACAGGGCTACTTCATTGTTATTTACAATGAAGGAAAAAACATGGAAGAATGTGAAAATACAGAGCTCAAAGAGTCTCAAATAAAGTCAAGATAAAAAAAAAACTTGTTTATTTGTATTGTGGGAAATTATGCTGCATTAATACCATGTCATAATTACCGTACGTTATATTCGAAGCTGTTCATGTCCTCGGACTGGATATTAGGCGCATCACAGAGAGGAATAAATTACATTTATTTTATGTGCCAAGCATTTGTGTGTTGCATGCATATGTTGTTTATCCAAATTTGACCAAAATAAATTATTATTGTTTTAAAAGCTTAATAAAAATAGCATTTCTCTATGTTATATGGCAAGAAATATCGTTATCGCAATACTCGTGCAGTATAGTGCAGCCCTAGCATAGTGTGATTTCAAATACAGCCACTGTCTTCAGGATTACTATAAACTTCGATGCAAATGTGTTGGGGCAGGTTGGAGCTAAACTCAGGCAAGACATTGGCCCTCCAGAAGCAGGACTCACCTACTATAGATAAACAAAGTAATTTAGGTTTAGTAATTGCTGGTCTTCTACCACTTACCTCAAATGGTGAGGTCTCAAGAGCCCGCTGAACCAGTGAAGCAGTAGAAAAGATTATGGCCTTTGTGATGAAGGGAGAATGTATGGGCCTTGGATCAAACAGGTTAGGGTGATTACACACTTTCCGCAGCTGCATCAGGATGTTGATGACAGACATGAAATGACCACTGGCTAAAGTCTCTCGTGTCCTGGGAGTATATGGGCACAAAAAAAGACAAACAATAAGAAAAACCCATACCATCTGATGTATGAGAAAAAAATTAGCAAATTAATTATCCTCCAAGGCCAGAGCTCCATGTCAGCTTGCCCTGGTTACTTACGAGGCCTGGGCCATGAAGTCATCATAGAGAAAACGCTGTCTTTTCGAGAGTCGACAGCGCACAACATGCTCATATTTTTTGGGCATTTGTTTTTCCACATCTGCTTTTATTCTTCGCAGCAGAAATGGTCGTAGCACCTAGAAAGAGAGGGAGACGAAGGAAGCTTATGTAAAAAGCCAAATGCATAAACGCTTCCTTATAATATTACAAATAAAAACAGTTCCCATGTTTCTGTTATGAACTTTGCCTGTGTTTGTGCTACATCCATAAACGGAATAGGTCAAATAAAATGTCCAACACAATTCATAAACTTGTACTACCTTGTGAAGTCGTTTGATCAAGCCCTCGTTGTACTCCTGGCTCCCTTCAATCATGCCAGTGAGCGGGTTTGAGAACCACTCCTTGAACTCACGGTGGGACTGGAAAACGTGAGGCATGAGGAAGTGCATAAGAGACCAAAGCTCCATTAGACTGTTCTGGAGAGGGGTACCTGTGAGCAACAATCGCCTTTGACTGCATGGAAGACAGAGAATTGAAAGGAAAAATTGTAAATAAACTCATTACATTGAGTTCACATAATTAAATAGGGTTTACACATAAAATGCAAAGAAATTAACGTTAGAATGAGATCTGTAGCAATAAATTATCAAGTGGATCATAGAAAAGACTGTATACAAGTACCTGTTAAAGTTGAGCAAGCTTTGCCAGCGCTGAGACTTAAAGTTCTTGATGTTCTGGGCTTCATCCAGAATGAGGTACCTCCAAGACTTGCGTCTAAAAGCCTGATGATCTTGCAGTACTAGCTTATATGAGGTGATGCAAACATGGAAAGCATTGGGTTTGGTCCAGCCCTGAGAAATTATAAAAAGAATTTTTAAATCACAAGGATTGAAAGGCTAAAGCAATAATTGCTTTAGAGTGTTTTGTAAGGTGTTTTTAAAAGGAGTTTGTGTTTTTAAAACATCTTAATTTGTAATAAATATGTTCATTATTGTATTCATTACTTGTCGCTTGAGTTTGCGCTCCTTCTGGCTGCCATAGTAGGTGAGGATTTTGAACCCTGGGCACCAACGCTTCAACTCCATCTCCCAGTTGAGCATTACACTGGTGGGCACAATGATCAAATGTGGACCCCAGTTACCTGTAAGAGAAATAGAGAAAATGTTTGTCGAACTGCATATATCGACTATATTTTCAAAACGCATCATAGGGAAATATGTATTTATGTGGACTTTTTACCCTTTACACAAGCTAGATGAGCTAACAGAGCGATGGTTTGGATGGTTTTGCCAAGCCCCATTTCATCTGCAAGTATGCCATTGAGTTTCTTCTCATTCATGGTGACCAACCAGTCCAGTCCAATGTGCTGGTACTCACGCAAAGTACCATGAAGCAGAAATGGAATCGGTGTTTTGACCTTATATTAAAAGAAAACAAACAACTGCAGTTAATGATCAACAGAAACTGTGTTCTTCAGTCATTGTTTCTGAGGGTTTGTGTTGCTACCTTTGTTGTTGCCAGTGTATATCCCTTTGGTTGAAGGCTCTCAGCAGTAGCAGCAATGTGGCTGATTTCTTTCTTAGGTCGGGGAGATGTTGTGACAGAGGGACTATGGTCTCCCTCTCTCAGCAGAAGCTCCATTCCCTCACCTCCATCATCATCCTCATTATCATCACTCTCCTGCACGTCCTCATCCACTTCTTCTTCGTCACTGTCTACAGCCGCTTGGGAACCTGAATATTGAGTGGATCACAGTAGGAAAATATGATGATGTGCTTTATTTGGACACTTCATACAATAATTCATAAATGTCAGCTCACCTGAGGAGGAGTCACTATCATCAGCACTGTCCTCTCCTTCCGTCTCTTCCTCCGCTTCCACCTCGGTTCCCTCTGATTCTTCTGAGGAATCTGGTGATGCTGAGGGCTCCTCAAAATCAGAGGCATACGCTCCTCTGTACTTCTCTAAGAGCTCTTCCAAGCTCATCTCCCCTGTGAAATAAAGAAACCACAAGAAACAATATGACCTCAAGAAATTACTGCTTAAGTCATAATTACTCTTTGTAATATTAGTCAAAGGTTTGGATTTCAGTATGATTTTTTTAAAGAAATAAATACTGTTAATGAAACCGATTAAAAAAAGACAGTAAAAACGTTTGTGATGTTTCAAAAGCTTTCTAATAAATGTCAAATTTCAAAAAATTGTGATAGAACTTTCTATTCAAAGAATCCTGAAAGAAAAAAATATATAATAGTTTTTTTTATAAAATTGGTATACAGAGCCCAAACCTTTGACCATTAGCATGATGTGTGTATTTAAATTATAGTGTTACACTTCAATATATTTCAGTATTTAATTTACCCTCTTTAGCAAGATCATCCAGTTCATCTGCATGGTCTCCCTCTCCTTCAATAACTTCCTGGGCTGCAATAGTGTCTTCTTCATCTTTTGCTGAAGCAAAGCATAGAATAATTTAAGTTATAACTTTCTGTCCAAATCAATAGGATACCCAAGTTAAGTGTCGGGCTATCTAAATAAAACTCTAACCATCTTCTTCATTGGCACTGAATTCTTTGTCTTCATCTTCAACAGTAGAAGATGAAGCATCAGAGGCCTCTTCTTCTGATTCAACAACCTTTGCAAGGAAAAACAAGTTTATTTAAATATGTGAGAACTGAAAAATATATAAATAAATAAATTATATATATATAATTTATTTATTATATGATATGACAGTATATGATGCCATACTGAAACATCTGATGTGAAAAGTGATGGACCACATTAAACAGAGAATTCTGACTAGGAGTAAATGGCTACGTGTAAACACTAAGGTTTTGGAGGCGACAACTGCATTTAGAGTGTGTTCAGACTTATAGTTTGGTTCCATTAGTCTGGACCAAAAAAGAAATAAATCTTTTCAGTGGTCTCAGTCCTCTTGTTTCGTGTGCATCGGGGTTCCGATGGCAGTGTTAATCCTTATTCAAATGAACCGCAAAAAACAGAGCAATCACACCAGGGTTTGTTTTAATCGAACCAAACATGCCAAGTGTGAAACATGCCCTTAAACTTTATTTAAAGGGTTAATTCACCCCAAAATGAAAATTATCCACTGATTTATATAGAGAACTGGATTGCTCATGACATCATAAAAAGGGAATCCTCCATACCACCATATTGGTATTCCCTAGTGAGCTCACACTCTTTATTGAATTAATAGAAAATTATATAATTTTACATACAGAAACATTCCCTAACGAGACACCGTTTTAATGTCTGATAACACAAACATCCTAAGCATTTAAATGGTTATTTGTTTAAAGTCTTTTATTACTGAAATTGTAATAAAGACTGCAAATAAGTCGAAGTGCTCCCAGGCACTTGCTGTGTTATTCCACCATACATTATAGTTATCCATTTTGCAGGCTTAAAAAAGTCCAACGTTTTATTTTGTGCCACCATTCTTGGTCGAGTTACACTACTCGTGTAACTGTATTTAAATATGGGAAACGTGGAGGTGTTTGGTCGCTGCTCTGCTTGGATCCTAAAGAATGAACTGGGCTAAGCTAAGTGCAATCAAAGTTTCACCGCAAGACTGAGCGATTTAGTGCAAGCACTGAGACGAGAGAGGCAGGGTTGGGAAACTTCACTTTCTACATGAACTAGTTCAAAGTTCAGTTCACACAGGCAGTAATACAGTACGTTCAGTTCACGTTCGCCCAAAATATGAACACGTTCATGAACTATCGTTCATGAACAACACTGGGTGTGTATCAACTCGTCTTAGTTAAGGGAATAACATAGTTTAATATGAAAAAAGGTGGAGTATCCCATTAAAGTAATCCATACGCCTCCAGAGGGTTAATATGGGCCTTCTGAAGCTAAGCAATGAGAAAGTATTCATATTCATAACTTTATAGTTTAGAATCAATGGCTTTCGGAAATGGCTGTATGTTAGTCAAGTTCCGGTGGAAGAGTGACCTCTAACCCGACTTATGTAGGAGTTGAAAAAAATTGTCGTTTAAGGCTTCTAATTCATGACTGGTGTTTTGCTTTTCTCTATCCTGTGCTTCTGCATTAGTCAATTCGCCGGGTTATATTTCACTCCGCCAGAACTATACTCACTTTTGGCCAGATTATAGTTTATAATAAATAATACAAAAACAGCTTCAGAAGGCCTTTATTAAACCCCTTGGAGCCTTTTGCACTTTTTTGGGCCTCAAAATCTAAGGAACCATTCACTCCCATAATAAAGCTTGGAAGAGCCAGGGTGTTTTTCATTATAACTCAGGTTGTGTTTGGCTGAAAGAATAAAGTCATATACACCTAGGATGGCTTCAGGGTGAGTAAATTATGGGATAATTTTCATTTTTGACTTAACTAACCCTTTAACTAGAGTGCATGTGACCAATGAGTGTTGGAGTTGATCCTGGGAGATTGCTGTACCTTGGGAAGAGTTAAAGTACTGAGTAGCTGGTCCAGAGGCAGAGTGCCCTCCTCCCTCAGTAACTCTATCTCTCGCCTTTGTGTCTCTGCATCATTCCCCTCTTGCTGCTCCTCTACCTCTATGGTCTCTTCATCATCATCCTCCTCACAAGGTGGCTCAAAGTCTCTATCTGCAGCAGAAAAGGGACAATTTATACATTAACTTAAAGTGTAAAAAATAATTTCCTTAATTGTGGTCAAAACATTTCAAACCATACTGCACACAAAAACACTCAAAAGAGCAGATTTTCAATTCACTAAATGTATTAAAACACAATCTTTATCTGTACAGTGGCCCCACAGAATTTGGACACTTGAGCCATGTTTTTTTTTTATGTTGTTTTGAATGAACCATTGCATTACATAAAATATCAAAACCAAAATAGCACAAGCTTAATATAATAAAGAAATACCATGTTTGCTAGGTTTTGAATGCAACATTAGATACTGTTAAAAACCAGTCTCTCTGTGAACCTGACCTAACATATTCACGAAACAAATTTTTTGGTCGACTAAGCCTCTACTCGACGACTAACTTTTAGTCGCCTATTAGGGGACAGCCCAAGTTAATTTACTTCCAAGATACTTAATCTGAACAACACCACAGTAAAACAAAACAAAAGTCAGTCCTCACCATCATCATCAACAGCATTCAGCTGTGGTTCTTTTGAGACAGCTGCAGTGTCTGAACTGTGTTCAGGAGCGGCATGCAGGGACTGACTTAACAAGTCAGAGTAACGCTCTGTCTGACCCACAATGAAATCCAGCTGGAGATCTAGGGCCTTCTTCCTCTTCTCCTCCAGTCTGGACTGTTGTTTATACTGGACCACCTGTGTACAGCAATGAGTGGGAATCAGTTAAAGCATGAATAGTCTTTAGTACAACAGATTTTGTCCAAAAATAAAACAATGAAAGTCACCTTCTCAACACTGCTCCAGAAGGCGCGGACCTCCTTGGCAATAGAAGAAGCAACTCTCCTTAGTTTGGCCTGCTCCTCACGTTTCGCTCTCTCTTCCTTCTGCCTCAGCTCCTCATGGTGGCGCATCACCATCCGTACCACCTGAAAATGAGTTCAGACTGGTAAGATTATCAAAATACAAACAGCATGTTTCAAAAAGGATAGCCTGGATGCAACATTTACCTTTCGGGCCACTCCTCTTTTCCATCGCCTCTCTTGTGCAAAATCTGCAGAGAGCCACTGCATTTCCTCACAGAGGTAATCCCAATGAACTTTTGGCCGTACTGGTTCGGTTATACGAGACAGGCGTTTTAGGGACCAGAAACCTTCACGCTTTAGTGCAAGGGTTCGATGTTCTATTTCTGCTTCCTATTAAAAGTAAAAAACGTCAACTTATGAATGTCAATCTCTGTTTCAGAGAGTAAATTATGTAATTTATCCTTCTCTTACATGTTTTGCCAGTTCTGCCATGTCTGCGTGCTTCGGAGTGGATTTCAGGGTGGTTGTTTGCTCTGACTGAGAACAGCCTCCAGAACCCTGGGAGGAAGTGGAGGGCATGTTTTTGCCATGCGAGTTGAGTACAGGCGATCCTCTGCCTGTGTGAGAACGCATCCAGTCACCAGATGTGGGAGATGGAGATGGACATGGAACGGGGGAGGAGGAAGGAGTAGAGGCTGCAGTAACCTTGCCTGCAATCCATTGGCAAACCTTGGGACAGACAAATAAAACAGTGTATCTGACTGTGACCGCGCAATATTATTCAGCGTAGAGTACAAAGGAGAGACAGAGTGACCCAGAAGAGATAAAAAGAGCTTCATAAAAACAGGAAAGTCTACAAGGACATCTTGGTGAGCAAACATCTTACAAGATTTCTCCTTATTTCTAAATAATACATGCTACTCTAGGTATTAAAACAGTTTCATACACTCAGCTCTATTTTCCTTCCAGAATGTACTTGAATTTATTTTTATAAATGCAAGAAAGTGAGTTGAAGCAGTGACAGACCGATATATATATTCCAGATCAATTACCTGGCCATTTTGAGATTTTTGGCATCAGTGAGAAACCATGCCAACTTGGCTGATTGAACGCACCTTTACTTTCCCCCCTTTTCTGAATTTAAATATTTGGTCAAATAAATGTTCACTTTGTCAGCAGCATATTTGAAAAGAATAAATTGTATATTAGCCTACATAGTACATACTGAAACCTATATCGGTCAACCACTAGTTGGAAGAAGCAGGATCATCGCAACAATTTGCAACGATCAGATTTGAAGGATGCCTGACACCTCTTACCTTCAATAACAAGCCTTGTCTGTCTGTCCTGCTCTGCCCATGCTGGAAAACACACATGGCTTAATATACAGCCAAGAAGTGCACTAGCAACAGACTATGGCTTTGAAACTGTTAAAGACTGTGTGTACACAGGCTATCTGAATTATAAAAACAGTTTTGCTGACTACCTCTGATGCCTTCATTGTGACTAAACACGAACAATGATGTAGTAGTGATCTCAAGTCCAATTTGTTGTATTTGATATACAACTCATAAGAGTTAAGTAGCTTTTACCTTGCTCACTGCTGGACTGGGCATAGCATTGCTGTCTTCATTCTGGACCTCCATAGAGCTGTCAACCTCTCCGTCGCTGCTCTCTTCTACAGATGCATCAAGTGGCTCCAGGATGGTGTGTTCAACATTTTGCATTGTTGACAAAAGTTTGTCTGACAACAGATGCTGCTCCAACTCCAATTCACCTTCCAAAGACATTGAATCTTGGCATGGTGTAGCGGCCGATGACGGTTTACACTGATTCCCCTCGGGGACAACACTGGATCCGGTGCCGCACACATCACCAGTAGATAGAGTAAGGTGGCTTTGTGTGTTATGGAGTTGTACTGAAGCTGATGAAGTGTTAGGAGAGGATTCATTTTGAAGCATCTTGCCAGAACTATTCGATTTATTTACGTTTTCTTTCACAGGTCTTTCCTGTGAATGTACATTAGAAGTGGAAACAGTCTGAGAACACAAAGAGAAAGTGTTTGAGACGGCGCGGTCAGCAGGTAACGTAGCATCCTCTTTTACTGTGGGAGATGCAGCTGTAACAGTTTTAGCAAGGCACTCTGAAGCTTTATTTAATCCATCACTGGGGGATCCAGCCTGGACAAGGGAGTTCTGATTGGTTGAAATCCTAGCTGACAGAGAAGAAGGTTGCTTAAGGGCAGGGCTGTCACCCTTCTTTAAGATCAATAGCATTGGGTCAATTGTGCCACAAGACAATGAAATTAATGACACACCTTGTCTGTTTTCCACTACATCAGATTGCTGCTGCTCTTGCACAGAGTTAAGCGTGCCATCCAACACTGTGGATGTTAACCCAGTCAATGCATTCGCAAGATCAGTGGGACTTGAATCCTCATGTTGCTTGACAATTATAGATCCTTCTTTTTGCATAGAAGGTATGGTCCTTAAATCTCCGGTGGGTTTGAGTGTATCAGAATGAGTCCCTAGATAACTCTGGGCTTGTGAGTCTTGCGACAGTGTTTCCATTGGTTCCTCCTCTTCTTTGTCAGTTAACAGGAGCTTAACTTCACTGTGAATGGCAGCGGATGTAAAGCAGGGCACCGTGCATTCATATACAGCAACAGTTGACTGGGATTCGGGGCACTGCACCAGAGACTCCTCGCTGACCTCCATCTCTGCATGTTCGGACTGCTCGTCTATCTCACTTACAACCAGCCAAGTATCCTCCAAATCTGGCTGCATTAAAATACCTGCATCAATCAAATCTTTCACCTTGACAGCATTGAGAGCCTCTGCACTCACTTCCTGCCTTTCTCCCACAGTCACGATATCTGGGTTGTCATTCAGGCATATCTGAATTTGTGAGAGTTTATGATCTGCTGGAATGGACGCTTGTACTTGTTGGACCATAGAGTCACAAAGATTTGGCTGATCTGATTCTTGACCCTCTAAAGTCACACAGTTCTCTGTGTGAGCGAGCAGCATGCTCCTATCCTGTTGGTGATTTGAGGACATAGATATTTCTATTGGATTGGCACTGTCATTCTGCTTCAAAATCACACCAGAAGAGCCGCAAACCCTAACTTGTGACCTTTCACTCACAATGGAGACCTGTACATTGTCAGTGCATGTCACATGCCCAGACAGCTTTGGTTCATCAACAGAAATGTTGTGAAATACTTTAGCAGCCACGTTAGAACACAGATCTCCATCAACGGGGACTTTCTTATTGCCTTGTCCCTCCGTTGCACTAGTCTCTTTACCCAACACAAACATTTTTGGGGTTTCACTTACATGTACATACTGAGAGCTTAGCTCTTGCACACACTTTGTATTCTCAGGCGGGGTGGGCACGCCAGGTGTTTTATGAAGGGGGCTTGTCTTTTGTGTAGCCCTTTGTGTTTTACTGCAGTCCTCTGAGGGATAACAGCTGCCCTTATCGGAGTCATTTTGCATGCTATTTCCACTCTCGGGGGTAATGTGCTGCCCCCCTTGTTTTGATGATGAATTTCCTGAGCAAAGAGAATTTCCGCAAATACCTTGTTTTGTTCCCTCAGCTGACAAGTTTTGTCTACCTGGACTAACGGCACCTTCTTTGTTTGTTTTAGGCAGATCTTGTGTGAAAACTTCCATAGCCTCCTTAGAGTCGAGTTTACTAGCCTGCTTCGCTGAATTTGTCGTATTTTGTTCTTGTAGGACGTCAAATGCAGATGAGGCGGCAGTCTGATTTGTCTGAAAAAGGGGAGTTGTTTGAAGCTGCTCCATGTCTCTCTCTGTAGTCTTAACTGCACTCGAGACTGGTGGCATGACTTCTGTTCTTGGATCACAGGGGCTTTCTCCAAGTGTGTGCTTTCCACACATGTTCTTGTAGTCCAATTTGATTGTCTCTGGAGGCAAGGGTCCCTTTTCTGCCTCAATAGGGGCAGTGACACCCCCTGCATCTCCGGGGTGTTGGCTCCAATCTTGGCAGTGGCCTGTGCTGGATCCTTCCGCCATATCGTCCTCCCTGTATGCAAGGCTCGATTGCTTTGTGTTACACCCGTAAAGTAAATCCTGTTTTTGCCCAATACTATCGGTCCCGCTTTCAAAAAGTTTGTCTGAGGGAGTCTGATCCTCCAATACGTCTGTAAGCTTTTGTGAGTTTTTATCAGTAGCTGACACCAGTCCTCTTTGGACCGCCAATATCTCCTCGGGTTCCTTGATGTCACTGCTTCGTTGAACGCGAGCGATAGTCTGTTCTTTACATGCAGCCTTTGAGTCTCCTTTCTGCTGCTGAGATCCAGTGCCGATGTTAACCGATGACGGTGGTAGAGTGGCAGCTGCGACTGGCTGCAGGGCATGCTGGGGTGGCCCAGCCACATTCTGCGCAGCCACGGACGTGCCACCCAGCACAGCCACTGCCGGACAGGTGTGCTGCCGCACCGCCTCTTCCCCAGACTGCCCTGCTTCAGAACCGGCAGTGCTACACACTGAACCTGAAAGAACAGTGAGATGTTGAAATGAACATCTAAACCAATAAAACATCTATGTGAAATCTGCTGTCATTTTTGTCTAATATTAATTTTTGTTTCAAGATTATTTTTAAGCAGTATTTAAATATGGTGTTATTTAAAGCTGAGAGAGGGGAGGAAGCAAGGGGAGGAAGATTTTTTTTTAAATGCATGGGTGATAGGCATTAGTTTTGAGGAAAGCGTATAATTCTACTACTACTGCACATTCCAAGTGGGCATGCATATAACTAAAAAATAAATAAAATAGATAAATACCTCTATGTGATGAAGCACCAGTCTCTTCCGTGATTTCCACTTCCAGGATGCTGAGATCAAGGGTACCGCTACATCTGAGGGTCTAAAGATAAACATTTAGAGTTAATTTCATGAATGTAACATCAAATACACTATCCTGAAGATTCAGTAAGTGCATAATGACAAATGAGATAAAAACATGTTTTTTAGAAAGCAAATTATAGATGATTTAGCTGGAGAAGGACTATGTAATTTCCTTAAAACCTAATCTATTCTACGTTGTCGGTGGTTAAAAGCAAGTGAAAATGACAGCGAAATAACTTAGAGCAAACTCGGGTAAATGGTGTTTGTTGGCAGTACTCTTTTTTTTTTTAGAAATATAGGAAATGCATAAACTATCGCTAATATTAATCTATCGAACATATGCTAAACGAAATAATATATTGTGATTTTAAACAGGAACACTAACAGCACACACGTTTTAAAACACATCCAATAAATTGAAAGTTAAAAAGAAAAACTGTTGTATAGCCGGACAAACAGTCTCATTCAGTACAATAGTGCGGGTGCTTCACGTTCAACTAGCCTTTAGTGACGAGTTAAAGCTTGTTCGGACGTTATTCTTCCACGATTGTTCATAAACTTCAGAAGATAGTATGGCGGATAATGTGTAATATCGAAATACAGATAATGAATATAGCCGGCGGTTCTGTATACATAAGGCGGGCGCACACACATGAGCCTTTAGCGGGCTAGCAAAAATGCTAATTGCTTATAGACGTTGCAATGGAGCCGACAGACACGACAACGTTTAATTTGTTATAGGCGTTTAAATGACATGGAGCTACATTCTTTGGCTGTTTTGTGTAACAGTGTGTAAGAGGGTGTCTGTTATTATTATCTAATTATCTGACTCAGACAAACACATTCATATTTGTATATATTATATATAAATACACACACCGTCTCAAGCTCTCACGCGCGCTCTGAAAACATTGCTCGAGCAAAGAGCTCGCGTGTATAACGTTACATGGGCTTCCATAAGAAGTTATGCAATGATCAAGAATAAACTAGCCTATATCTCATCATTATCCATATCGATGGTTTTTAAAGACTTGTGAAAAACAAACATATTATTGTATATTTATTATAACACCCATTACAGGAACTACGTCTTGACGTCACTGCGCGGGGTCACGCTACACAAAAAAAGCCAGTCAACTAGCGATCCCCGATTCGCGAACAGGTCGTTCTTTTGAGTCGGATCTTTTCAAAATGAAAGTTAGTTTTATACCCGATTGTTAATTAAAAAAAAAATACGTTCTGTAATCGGATGAGAGTTTTATAAACAAGTATACGGTTTGACAGTTTGATCAACACGCAAACGAAACAGTTGCACTTTTTTTTTTAAATAAATAACATTTTAACATTTGATTAAAACCTTTTAACCTATTTGACAAGATATGAGTGCATTTCAGTACTATTTAATGTATGAAATATTATATTTAGGTTCCAAATAACTTGTAATTACAAAGATGAAAGGTAAACAGCTAAATGTGCCTACATGTAACAGTTAGCTTTATTAGGGAAGTTATTTAGGGACCACTGGATGACAAAGAATCACTGAGTCGGTTCTTGAGTCGTTTTGCTCGAAAGAACTGATGCGCAGAAACGAGTTGGACTTTCCATCACTAGTCAATAATTCTACATTATGTCATGCTTACTATATACTGGATTCACTTTATCTTCATGACTCATAGCAGGTTGATATTACATTTTATACGAATAAGTGTTTTAACTAAGGACACTTAAAACGTAATGGAGGATATTAAAGTAAAACGCACAACATAACAACTTCGTTGTTGTTGCACTCGCAGTGACAGACGACAGTTTCGTTTCCAGCTTGCCCTCACAAAAGTGTGCGGTACAAAGGAAACCGGAACCTATCTGACTTGCTACGGATTTGGGTCCAATTCTGTATTTTGCAATTAAATTAGACCATACGGAGCAAGGTGCAATGATACAAATGTGCAGTTGATACAAGTCGAGTCAGTTCAATAAAGGCCGTACTTTACACTTTGACTTAATCTTACACAACCCATACTTTAAGCACCCGACCGGTTGAAAGTCAACTTGTCCCGCCATGTCAAAATCCCCCCCAGTGACCCCCTTACCCTCCTCCCCCGCCCTCTTCTATCACTTCCTCCCCAGCATTCCCCCCTCCTCTCACCACCGCCATCTTAAGTTCCCACCTACCTGAAATTTCCGAGCACTTTTCTTTTACTAAATTCTCGCTGAAGGAGTCGCCATCCGCTTCAAATCGTACTCAATCCGTGTTGAGACTATTCCGAACTGTCTCTCGGTACCCAGTGAGGTACTGGCAGGTTCGTAGGATCAAGTTAAAGAACGGTCCGACAGAGACTGGGTCCGGAATCGCTGAAACTAGCGGTTGCGGGGAGGAGACTTTCGACGCAGCGAAATGGAGGAACGAGCGACTGCTGACCAAGTTGCGGAGCGAATAGACATCTCGCGAGACGTGCTTCAGCGCACACTTCCCTCACTGCAGGATTCTGAGACTGCAGATACCTCAGCCGCTATTGAAAGTTTTATTTGTTCTATTTCGAACAAAACCAAGACTTGTTTGCACGAAACTTTATAACACATATTTGTTTTTTCAAACTATTTCTTAAAATATTATCTCACTGCCTGACTGGCAGCAGTTTGACATAGGCTAAGGTAAACATTACTGATGATTCTTTTCACTAATTTTAGACTCATTTTAAGAAAGTTTTTATCCACAGACAATAACAAATATTATGCTATTAACGACTCTAGATAGACTTTCAGAACAACTGAATTTTACTTAAGGTGACAATTAATGTTTAGTGCACATATGCCACATTAATTAAAAGAACATATGCAAAGTTTAGTCAGAGAAGTCACAATTTGGCTCTGAAATAATTTTTGATAAGGGTCAGTAATACGACATGCATCATTTATACTTGTGAAATGAATCAATACACTAACACATGTAAATAACCAACCATTTGTTTAATAATTAATCTTTGTTTCTCTTTTCAAGGGGGGAAAAGGACATATTTAAAACGTATAAAATTGTTTTGCTCAAATAATTAATCCAGAATGTCCTGTATCTCAAGAGTATTTCTAATCGTGTAGCTGCAAGTACAAGACGTGCACTTCTTTAGTCCAGTCAAAAGATGCCTCGTGCCTCTCTGTGTTTGGATGAATGTTGTTGGAGACTTCCAAAGGCTTCAACTGTGGAAAACAGACATAACACACCTCTCTCCCAAAGTATGAAGATACCCAATTCTCTGAACTGTATAGGCTGGCTTGATACATCCTCAGCACATTAACTTGAACATAACCAGTATATTGGAGTAAAATATATCACTGGAGTGCTTTGCTGGACAATAATCATATCTCTGACTTATTTCAACAAGTGA
Organism: Pimephales promelas; assembly: GCF_988280905.1. NCBI lineage: Eukaryota > Metazoa > Chordata > Actinopteri > Cypriniformes > Leuciscidae > Pimephales > Pimephales promelas. The sequence continues at coordinate 22,175,234 of NC_142785.1, read as the reverse complement.
GTGCATTTGGTAAGACCTGAAACATGACATAACATAAACAGTGAATATATTTATTATGGAAGGTAATTAATGTTAACAATAATTATTACAAAAGCAATATCACTATTCTACTATATTCTGGCCCAGCTCTTGTACCGAGTCAGACTAATGAATGGGAGACAGTTCTTTCCCTTTACATTTTAAAATATTATCCAACAAGATGTACATACAGTTCTTAATAACTTTTTTTAAAGAATAAAATAAATCTTAAGTTCATTCTGATGTTAATGGAAGTTGTCTGATGGATGACTTGAATATTTAAAGCAGAATGTGGACCAAGTGTTTCTTTTAATTCATACATCTGTCAACAGTGCTGATTCAGACCATGAGAAGTACTTGATTACTTCAGCCAGGGTCTGATTTCTCTTTCTTCAAATGCGAAGCGGAGGACGATAACTCTACAATAGGGTTTCCTTGAGTTCACTAAGACAAACAGGTTCGCAATTTTTGATCCACCACTTTCCACCATAACTTGTCTTCATATTATTAGTAGCAATGAATTGTCTTTGAGCATCCACAGGCCTCTTTTTAAAGAAAACTCAACATAAAAATCAGGTCACAGCAAGAGAGTACCTAAATTGCACCAACATAACCACAGTGGATAAATGTATAAAACAGCCCTGGGTAGTGTCTCAGTTCCCTTCCCAGGTTGTTTCAACACTTGTGTATGGTCATTGAAGCTTAACTCTTTTTTTGAGTGTCCTGCAGAACCTTGCCATGTGAGGAGCCATTTCTTCAGCAATGTAGTTCTGGAAGCTCCTCAAGCTTTAGTACTATCTCGACTCTCCATCTTTATGTGTGGTAAAAAGCGCCATGTCTCCAGCCCCGCCAAGTCTAGAGCCACGGGGTGGAGTAGAAGATCTGTTAACAGATGGAATGAGAGGTGGTGGTGCCCCAACTGACAATGCCCCAACTAGACCTGGATTCTTGTTTAGAATGCCATTGGGTACATGAGAGTGTGAATGCAGAGGTCCAAGTCTAGAGTAGAGGCCAGGGTGATGCGATGCTTGTGCTCCAGCTGGATGGAGATGAGAGTGAGACAGTAGCCCTGCATGAAGCTGTTCAAGGTGGGCAGCATGAGATGGGCTAGGAAGGTGAGGGGCAGACAGATGCGGATGTGGATGCATCCCAAAGTACCGTGCTCTCTCAAAGTCTTCCCGCAGTATCTGAGCACGTTGTTCCTCATCAAACGGGTGGGGCATCAAACCAAACTCTGACCTGCCTGCTGAAGCAGAAGACGTAGAGGTAGGTACTTGTGGATGGTGCGGACTGTTCGCCACAGCGGCCGCTACTGCAGCTCTCTCAGCCTCCAAAAATCGCTGTACCTGCTGATGCTGGAGAAGTCTAGACAAGTGTGGATCAGAGCGAAGTGCAAGGTGGTGATCTGACCTAAGAGTCAATACTTCCCTGCGTTGTTGCTGTTGTTGGGCAGCCAGATCCCTCCAAGGGTCCCAGGGAAAGCTGTGAGTGGCTTGGGAATGACCTTGCGGAGGACCATGCGGATGGGGTGGAAAACGTTCAGTACCTAATACCAATCCGGCTGAGCCTCCAGCACCACCGAGATAGGCATCAATGGCCCGTGAACGATCTAAAAGGGACAGAGGATGATGATGATGATGATGGGGAGGGTGTGGAGTTGCAGGAGGAAGAGACATGCCAGGTGTAGGTGTCAATGAGAGGGTTGAGGAAGGGGTGGATGGATGGTGTGTGTGTCGACTACTGGGCCGTTCAAAGTTGTGTTGAGTTATGGCTTGATGCGGTAAGGAGATGGGCACTGGCTCAGGCTCCTCTTTACGCTCTTCTTTGACCTTGACTTGGGGGAGGAGCAGCCCAGAGGTTAGACCAAGTACAGGCTTGGATACGGGAGTTGTGGTCCGATCAGGTTTCTTTACTGGAAGCGAACTAGAAGAGGAAGAGGCTAGACCATTGTTTTCTCTTTGCAAAGAGTGACTTGATTCAGTGCTGAGCGTGTGTGGTGGCTGTCGGTGAAATAGATCCAGAGGAGAAGAAGCTAAGCGGACATTAGAAGGAGAGTTTGTGAGAATAGAAGATGTTGAAGATCGAGGTCTGTCCGGTGCTGTGGAGGAAGCCGACGCTGGTGTCCTGGATGCAGAATGTTGTCTCTTGTCTGACTCTCTCTCTCGTTCACGCTCTCTGCTTTGGCCATCTGAAGGGACCCCACCTATGCTCAGTGGACCCAATCCATTCAAATGTGAACTGGGGGTGTTGCTGCGGTGCCTTAGGGATGGGACACCAGGTGACATTCGCACTGGTGGGCGTCCATACATGAGACTGTCTCTGTGTGAAACAGTATTAAACCATTTAGGTATGTGTCAAATTGAGAGACACAATACATAATTCACATTTGATCTTAAAAGCCCCTAATGACAACAAACCATTTAAAGTTAACATGAACAAAAAGTATTTTGTTGTAATGTCATACCTGTCCTTTTCATCTTTTATATGAGTCAGCTCCCTTTTCTCCACTTCCTTTCCTCGATCATCTTTTTTCTCTGGTCCTTTGGCCCAAGAAGATCCAGAGGGGAAAGAGGATGGAGTAACATGCAGTCGATTCCATGGATCATGGGGGTTACCTAATGCTCCAACTGCATTTGCGGAGGGCTCAGTCTTGTGTCCAAAAACTGTGGCCGCTAAAAGGAAAGGTATCAAATTTTATTAGTCTTTGGTTGAGACTGATGACTGATAAAGCAAACCACTATTTAAATTAACATTTGAGAAACCTTTTAATTAAAATGCTTAAGAAATGTTTATAAAAACAGATTCAAGTTAAAGCAGTGGTTCTCAACAGGGGCCTCAGCAAACTACCAGGGGGGCCTTAAGATGACTTAAAACGGTTTAAAATTTAGACAAAACTAGCATTACAATGACACAAAAACTAAAAACACAAAAATATATGTCAGATTTTGATTCACCCCGCAACAACTGTTTTTTTCTTTAGAGAACTAGGATTCCTTGATGTATAAGGAAGTCTTATTTTAAAACTAATTTCTCAACCTGGAAATGTAATGTAAACTAAATTAATTTTATAATGAATACCCATCCATATCCATTTTCTAGTGATGCCAACCAAGGTCTACAATATTTTATTGAGTACCAATTGTAAGTACATTTTTTTTTTTTTTTTTACAAATCTTTATCCATTAAATCACAAAAAAGTAATTTTCAATCTTGACTCAAGGGCCAAGTAAGAAAAATCCTACTGATTAATACATCTTCATAAAAAAACAGCATGACAAACCTATTGTGGGGCTGCCTAGGCCTCCAAAGGCACCAGAACCCAGGGCTCCCAAAGAGGAGAAGGGAGGTGAACGAACATATGGTTCTGCAACAAGAAACATAGCTATTAGTGATGATGAAATCAGACAACATTGTTCTACTAAAAGAGAAAATTATGCTCTACAAAGCTAGCGATTGAAGCAAGCCCGAGAACAGAGCCACAAGAGCAGCATGGGTAACATTAGCTTTTGATGCCCCTACTTTCTCAGAGACAGTCTCTTACCCAGATGTGCTGCTGGGAGGAAAGAGTGGGGCGTTGATGGAGACATGAATGGTGTGGAGGACGGATTGACTCCACCTGAGAAGACATAGGTCAACTCAGACAAAAGCTTAAACACCCATAAATGGACTACCATTGAGTGTTGACATTTAGCCAAGTTTGTGCCTTAAATACTCCTCAAGTCTAATGTAAAACCTTATACAGCACAATAGTGCTCTAAAATCCTTCAGTAGTGCTGTCAAAGTGTCTTCTATCTAAATACTATAAGGCCATCCTTAAAAATATTTTGGTTAGCAGTAACAGCAAAAAAAGGGGGTAGGTAGGTCTATATATTTTTTCAAGATTCAATGTAAAAAAAAAAATTGCGGTCATGGTGATTACGTAAGTGTGAATTTAAACAAAATTGAATATTGTGACGTCACTGACTGGTTCTTCAATCCGTGCCTTCGGGTGCACACCATTGCAAACCTCTTATGCAGGTTATATGGGTCACAAACTATTTGAAATCTTTGTCAAAAAACATGTTTATTGCATTACTTCCAGCTGAATTCATTTGAGGTCAGACGAGAAGTCTATTTCTACATGGACAGTGTATTATACAGTATCTATCTATACAATAGTATATTGAGCCTTTTCTTTTAACAGCTTTAAATTTCAGTTACTGTGTGTGTGAAAAACAATTAAAGTGCTCTGACTCTAGTGTTGTGATCTAACCGACAGTGTCCGACACCCGGTAGAAAGTAACATGATTAAGTTACAGCAATAACGTCCAGCAAGATAAAGTTGTTTTATGTGAAACCAAACCAAACCTTTATCTACTACAGATGAAGTATAATATTAACATTGAATCGTCTTGAAGATAGTTTCATCGTTGACTGTAACCGACCGCAATGCGCTGTTTGAACGCTGAATGGAGAATGACTGACAGCCGCAGCGGAGGGAAAAGCTTAAGTGATATTGTATTTAATGACTTTATATTCATTATAAAGAATATTCGTTTCTATCTCACATAATGGCTTCAGAACACTTATAATACAGTACACGAAAACTTTATGGTACTTTAGAAATAACGCTTAACAATAACACAGGATTTGGATCGACCTCGTCTGTTCGATACTGATCCGGCAAAAATGGCAGTATCGGAGCCGATACCGAACCTGAGTATCGGATCGGTGCATCCCTAAATTCAATTAATTATTTTTATTTATTTATTTATTTTTAATAATCATGGTTGTCAACTTGCCATAAGCAATTATCATTAAAAACAATGCAAATATGAATATTAGTAAAACTCAATGTGTGGCTTTTGCACTTTTAAAAGTACACTTTTACACATAAATACCCTGATTTAAGGTTTTATTTAGTTTAATAAAAAAAAATAAAAATCGAATTGATTTTTTCATACGATTAATGGAAAAAAAAAATAATAATAATCGTCCTATTAACTGATAACAAAATAATCGTTAGTTGCAGCCCTATTCACAATACTTACTAAAATATAAGAGATATATTTTAGAAGAGTTAAAAAAAAATTTTGGTCGGCCTTAATGCAAGTTTACAAACGACAAGTCGGTTGGACTAAAAGTAATAATAATTGGGTCGTACTAAATGGGCTCTATGCACGGCGGTATTTCCGGTGAAGCATTAGGGATGCTCGATAACTTCCGCCGATCGTAGAGTCCAATGCAATACCGAGAATTTATATTGAATTTTATACTCCATGGTTATACTAAAGAAACGTTAGTCACAAAAACAGATAAAACAGACACCCCTCGTTGTCTTTATGCTTCTTTTTAAAATTATATTAAATAAATATAACTATATATAAAATTACATCTAAACGTATGTACATTTCATTTCAAAGACTGGAGGACAGTACATTTTGAAGACTCTGCCATAATCCCGTTTTCCTCCGCTTAAATCTCCACAACCGGAAATGGACGAGCATCCTTGCGTCAAATGCGGAATTTATGCGTGCATATAGCCCATTGACAGGGTTGGTCGGGTTACGGCAAACAAGAATATTTTTAAGGATGGCCTTATTTAGGTGGAAACAACTCACTTCAACAGCTTAAGAATAATCACAGGCTTATGTCACCTGCAAAATTCCCATCTCATGTCACCTGCAAAATTCCTAAATTGGTTGCAACAAGTGTAAGAAAAGTGTATCACCCACCAGCATTGGCAAACAGGCTTCCTGGCCTTGTAAGATCGTGATTTGGGGTAAGGGGACCACCAAGTGGTCCTAGACCTCCTAGTCCACCAATACCAGGGCCAGGGAGTCGAGGCAATGGGTCATTACGGAAGTCAAGCTTCTGTGGATCAGCGTGCATAAGCTGAGGAAGATGGGATAAAAAGAAGGTCAACAGGAGTGACACCACCGTCTAAAAAACATTTATAAAATCGAATTGTTTCATGGTAAAAAATTTGATTGTATATTAATATACATTTTTATAAAATACTATTAAATATTTCAACCAGTCGATAACCCATTTTTTTTAAATGAAAACACAGATGAACGCAAAAACCTTGACTTTTTCTTGATGCCTTAGAATCATCCAAGCCACGCGGACATGCATAGCGCACCATTTTCCAGGTTTCTGTAAAGAGACCGTCTATGTACAGTTAGAAAGGAATTCCCCGCTACTCATTTAGGTCAACAACTAAAATAAATCAAGTCCAAAAAAAAAGAGTAAAACTTACATTACTGACTTTTGGTGGTGGTGCAAATGGGTCTGTTATCTGTGGACAGAAACACAAACACCATATATTATTCAAACTAAAGTTTCTTGATAATGATGTATGATACAAATGTACATGATACAACATCTTTACCCTTGCTTTAGGTTGCAGATGGGGCGGTACAACTCCCAAACCAGAAGTCATCTCTGGAGCAGCTCCCTGAAGGGCAACAAGCTGTCAATAACAACACACTATTCAAACCCACTTCATAGACTCAAAATAAAAACAGGGCAAAAAGTGGCTGAATTTGTGCTGTTGCTGAAGCGGCTGAGAAGGGTCCGCTGTCATCATACAGTACGAGAGCGGCCTCTAAAGGCAGAATCACTGATGCCTCGTGTTTTGACAGGTGAGGCTGCATGCACTGACACTTTAGAATACAGAACACTAAAGTACATGTTGCCATATCTTAATATATATCGTAATTATAAAGTAATTAATTTGCTGATTGGATGCTGCATTAGCAGTGAAAGAACAGCAGTATGTTTGTTTGCCATCAAGGCTGAGAGGACGCTAAAATTAGTAGTACCTCAAGCGGTTAAAACAATGTGTGTATAAAGCAAAAAATCTAATCTGACCCAAATGTTTAATGTCGCAATTGTTACCAACTATTTGCATTAGTTTATATTTGGTTGGTCACTTTTAGGCATTTATTAGCTGGTGAAATTGCATATTTAAAGCGATTGACGGGAGAAAGCAAATTGATGATCATGTAGCCGACAGACACATTCAAAAAACGGTTTTGATTTCAGATCATTTTTATCATCACTACAATAAATAGTTTGTTATTTTGATTAGCTGGTCATTAAGTGTTCTAAAATAGAAGCAGATTAAGTGCGAGGCTATAGATGTAATATTAATTTATGTAATTTCAATGCTATGGCCTTTGTGTAGACATTTAAATATGGCCATCTTTAAGCATGACTGTTTGGATTTAGATGAAAATGCAACAATTTACAATAAGATTCTATTTGTAATGTTAACTAAGGCTAATAAATGCTGTATTGTTCATTGTTAGTTAGTTAATTTCAACATTTACTAATACATTTTTAAATTAAGTTTATTTTAATTTGATCTGTTAACCTCAGTTCATGCACTATGAACTAACATGAATGATCAAGGTACCATTGTATAGCTCAAACAGTAATACATGCTGTAAAACAATATTTTGGATAATGTATGTAGTTCATGTAAGCAAGCAGATATACATCCTTGTTAACAAATGGGACTTGCAAAATGTTACCGATGACATTTACATGTATTTTCAAGAAAAAAATTATACCTTTATTTTCTTTATCTTTTTAGGTTATAGATAAAGAAACACATGTGACCTGTAATATTTTTAATGTTTAATTAATAAATATTTAAATTTTCTGTAGAACTTCTCATTTTAATATATTCATATTTATATATTTATTCAGGGTTCAGTACTGTTTTTATGAAAAACAAAGCACTGTTTATTTTATTTGCATCTTTGCTCTATAGTATTTATCTATGATTGCAATCTTTTTTTTATGCAGATGCACTCCCCTACAAAAATCACCCCAATCATTCTAGAATGATTAATTATTTTTTATTATAATTATATCAGGCAAAATTGTTTGAATCTCACCATATATTGCAGAAAAACAAAATAGTTTTTTTTTTCCAATATCATAGCCGTACTTCACAGATGGGTCATTCATAAAAGTCCTTTCAAAGATACAGTTTAAAAATGGCCAATTAAAGAAAGAGTGGAAAATGGTATTTTAAAAACTACATTTTCAATATGTATACCTTTATTTTATAAATCATAAGACTTGTTAAATAACGATGAACCTTATTTTAAAATAATTATAAATGCATTAAATAACACTGAACTTGTGACAGAAATACTATATTTGAACTATGTTACAAAGCCATTTATGATGTCTAGCGTTCATTTGTGTAATAACAATTATGCTAAATAAATGTAGCAACAGTGAAGGAACACACTCAAACTGAAATAACCATGCATGCACATTACTGTTCAAACATTTGGGGTCAGTAAGGTTTTTGTATTTTTTTGAAAGATGTCTCGTTATGCTCAAGGCTGCATTTATATTATATTATTATAATTTAAAACAACTTACTTCTATTATAATATATTTTTTAAATGTAATTTACTTCTTTGATGGCCAAGCTGAATTTTCAGCAGTCACTACTCCAGTCTTCAGTGTCTCATGATCCTCCAGAAATCATTCTAATATTTGCTGCTCAAACTTTTTTCATTATCAATGTTTAAAACAGCACTTTTAATATAATACAGTTGTTCGGGATTCTTTGATGAATAAAAAGTTTTTAAAAATGTGACATCACTTTAATGTATGTCACTTTTGACCAATGTAATGCATCCTTGCTGAACTAACATATTAATTTAGTCTTTTGAACAGTGTACATTAATAGAAAAATATGCAAAAATGTTTGCAGTGGGAAGATAGCACATTGTTGACTTTTCATGATCACTGGAAATTGTGGTAATACACAATCATCTATTTTAAATATTTATACACAGAGCTTTAAGATTTCAATATTCAAAACATGGACCAAATGACAAGCAACTCTCACCTTAGGCTGAAACGCTCCATGCAATGAACTGAAAGGTCCTGTGGGCGGAAGAACTGGTTGTATTCCAGGCACAGATGGTGGGTACTGAGGGAAAAACTTTGCAGGAGAGGAAAGAAATTAATAATAATCACAAACTAGAAAAACTAGTGTTTTATAGTGGCCTTATACCCTGCTATATTCACATTGCCCCAGATACAACACTTACTGGGTGTCGAAAGAGACTGTCCATTTTGCCTGTATACTTTTCAAACTGAAAGACAACAACCACAAGAAAAATGTCAAAGCATGATTTGTCATAATCAGCCACTTTCTGAAAAGAGCCATTCATGAGCTATAGTTGACTCCTCACCAATGGTGGTGGTGCTGCTGTGGGATGTAAGAAGTGTTGGTGAGTATGAGTGTGCTGGTGCTGGTGATTGTGGTGATGGTACTGGTAGGCCATTGGTTGGATAGACGTCTGGGCCTGCGAGGATCTGCTACCCGTCCCAGAGCTTGAACTTGAAACAGACGGTCCTCCAGCTACAGAGGCAACATTTGATTGGGTTAAATCCTGATCTGTTAATTGAATAGAAAAGAAAGAACTTCATCTTTCTTAACAAGAACATACACGCTTCGTTTCTATGAAGATTTCACTGACACACGTGAAATAACTGCTGTTAGCATTTCATAACTTTCTGTGGTGTATTGGTCACTAAACTTTACCTGATGAAGGGTGGGGTGACACCTGCATTAGTGGAGGTGGTGGGGGAAGGCTGGGGGACGGTGTGAAGACAGCACCAGGACTTGGTCGAGAGGAGGGTCTTACTGTCCCCACACCCCCTGGCCCTCGAACTAGGGACACACTTGTAGCAGGAGTAGGGGGTCTGATTGATGAAGAAGAGGCTGATGAAGATGGAGGCTTGCCTGAGGTACTGCTCCTGATGGAAAACCAATGTCACATTGTCACATGTAGGGAATACAATCTGTCTATTATATTAATAGACACTCTTTTGAAAAATAACTTAAGTCAGGTTGCAATAAGAGCTGAGCAATATGATCGGGACGATCTGATGCATCATGTAAAAAAAAAAAATATTCGCAATAAACTCGATGGGTGAATCGATAGATTGATGTCTGAAACATCAATATGTATCAGTATCAATCATTCTGCATCAGTATCAATTATTTATTATATACACTACCGTTTGGGGCCGGTTAGATTTTCTGATGTTTTTGAAAGTCGTCTCTTACGCTCACTGTGGCTGCATTTATTCGATCAAAAATAGAATAAAACGTTGTTTCATTAAAATATAGAATAAAATATGTTGATTTGCTGCTCAAGAAACATTTCTATTATCAATGCTGAAAACAGTTGTCCTGCCAAATATTTTATTTTTCCTGAAGGATCATGACAGTGAGGTACTGAAAATATTAAAAAAGTAATTATACATGCCAAATGCATTAAGTACAAATTATTTAAAAGATGTAGGCCTACACTACCTTTCAATGTTTGGGGTTGGTAAAGAAAATGTATGTTTTTCAAAGAAATCTCTTAAGCTCACCATGGCTGCATTGATCAAAATATTCTAACAATATGACAGTTTTCAATTTTAAAACATTTAAAAATGTTATTTAATCCTCTGATGCCAAAGCTAAATTTTCATAATTCTTGTACGGTAGTGTAACTTGAAAAACTAAGTGCAGTATCAACCTATCAACCTAGTATGTTAACATTACTTTGAACTATGAACTAAAAAAAACACCTGTGTACCCTTTACAGAAACTGTGTCGAGCCAGGCAAACACACTGAAATATTTTGTGTACAATATGGATTAGAAGATATGTGAACGGACTGGAGGTGTGCTGAGATTACTCTACTAGCTTCAATACCATGATTGGTTTGTAGAAGGCTGAGAGCATTATTCAAGTTAAAATACACACAGAAATGCATTTTCACCACACTGACCTGTTGTTGCTGCCCATTGAATAGATCGATTGTGACTTTCCATGGAAAGGGAGGAAAGGCTTGTGTTTGTGCTGAGGTGGGCTAGGATCATGGCGGTGATGGGGACCACCATTTCCATTACGCTGATCAGGAAGTGAGTTGGAGACAGAAGCAGTGGAATGGGCTGCAAGGCTAGGCAGAGAGGATGAGGTAGAGAGGGGCTCAGGGTAAGGCTGCTCCATACTGCTCTCCTGACTCCTCTCCAGGCCAGAGACCCGGGGTGTGACTGACAGAAGGGGTATTGAGCTATTTGAGGGCAAGAGAGGGCAACCGTTGCCCACAGCAGCGCTTGCAGAGTTGGAGTTAACTGCTTTAGAAAAAGAGAGAGCTACAATGTAATCCATGTAATACTGTTTTACATGCATGACCACAAAATAATCCAACAATTTTATGCAAGAATACACAAAAGCATTGTTCTTCATGAAAAAATATCTGTGTGGCATTTAAATTTCATATGCATTTTAATTCATGATCAACACAATTGCCCAATTTAAATCCTTAAAAAACATACAGTAGGGGTGGGAATTTCTAGGCACCTCACGATTCAATGCAATAAGATGATTAATGCTAAAATACGTGTAAGTGTAACATCAAGCAAAGTGCACATCCTGTGCAGCCCACGATTGCACTTAGCCTGGTTTTCCCCATACTGCCTTGCCGCAGCGTGATTTTATTCACGATGCTAGGCAGTCTGGATTCCATGGTCCAGATTTTCACCTCATCGAGGGAACCAATCACAGAATGGGGAGGGAGACGAGGACGACGTCTATGCGACACACCAAAGCAGTTTGTTTATACCTATGGTTTATACCTATATACTTTTCGATGCAGCCATGTGGCTGTTTCACACTGCCAGCGTGAGCGGCACTTAGGGTAACTACATCACCTGCTTTACTACTGTCACTGCAGTTGCAGATGCGCAAGAGTATTCACACTGGAAGTGTTTGTACAGTGTCACAGCAGCAGCTCCAAAGCTACATATAGAAATGCTTTACAAAGACAACTATACATTTGCTTTAAGAACAATGGTCATTTATAACTTTGATAGTCTTGAAAGTTTGTTATGGGGAGGTGTACAACATTGCATATAAATATAAAACAACAAAATAACCCAGAAAATGGCTCCAATCTATTAGTTTTAGTGGTAACACTTTACAGTAAGGTTCATTAGTTAACATTAGTAAATGCATTAACTAACGATGACCAATGCATTAGTTACAGTGTTTATTAATCTTTGTTAATGTTAGTTAATACAAATACAGCTGTTCATTGTGCGTTCATGTTAGTTCACAGTCCATTAACTAATGTTAACTAATACAACCTTTGATTTTAATAACGTATTAGTAAATGTTGGAATTAATATTAACTAAGATGAATAAATGCTGAAGAAGTATTGTTCACATATTGTACATGTTAACTAATGTAGTTAGCTAATGTTAACTAATGAACCTTATTGTAAAGTGTTACCGTTTTAGTCATACTTTTGATATGTTTACAAGACTGCAACTCCACTGATAAAAAAACCCCCAAAAAAACACACTCGGGATTTGATTTGAGTTGTGCTAGCCTATGTAGCTGTCTGTGTGTTACACTAAAAGAACGTTTATATATAATATTTTTATATAATACACAACTTTCACCCAAACTGAATAATTACAAACAAGTTTTTACCGGGTAGCCTAAATCTTCTATAAATATTTTTCAATCTTGATTTTTGTCCATCAATATTCTGCTTTCACTTTAATTTAGCGTGAGCAGTGCAGCAAAAACAGATTCGACGCCGAAACCCCCGCTTCACCACTCCTGCTTGACGCTCACGCGCTGCTCCTGGTGTGAATGCACTCATTGATTAACATGCACGGCGAATAAAATACACATCGCTCACGCGTTGTGGCTGAAACGGCCATTAGATACACACCATATTTATGAAATAAAAATATAAAAATATTTATGTACACATAAATATCTGACCCATAGTGTTCTTCCTCATCTAATTTCTGTCGCTCTACACACGTCATCTGGTATTTTTGAAACGATTGGCTATGAGCTACATACAGGAACATTTGATAGACATTCTTAGCACCCAATAAACGGCTCTGGGCACTCGTAAACCACGCCTCAAATACGAGAAAATGAACATGTGGTTCCCAGACCCAAGTCTCTGATGTTAGCCAGGCTAGATTGCATTTGTATTTTAACATTTTCAAACTTTATAGCAGATTATTTTATGAAAGGGTAGAGGGTTTCAGTGTGTGTGTGTGCGTGTGTGAGCTGTTTCTAGAGCACACACAGTGCCATTATCACGCATGTGCGGTTAAAAAGAAACTCAGAATCAATTCAAATCGTTTTTTTCTCCCACTCCTAGTATCTAAACCTGCCACTGGCAGCAGATATTTACCTTCTCTTGTGCAGACGATGAATGCTGGCTCCAGATTGTCAGAAGCCTAAATAATAGCAAGAGAAATGTCTAATAAAAAGCACATCACAATACATACATAAATGCAAAATCAGGTAAACAAAGAAAGGTTTTTACCTTATCTCCAGATTCACTCTCTGTATCGCACTGTGGGTTAAAAAGAATTGAGTGATTGCAGTACAATGACAATTTTCCCTGATTATAATATATTTTCTGACATGCAAACAAACCAAAACATATAATTTTTTCCTGTATTTTCCTTATGACAATTTAGAATTGATGTACTAAAAACATTTGTGCAGTATTGAAGTCATCATGGATTTAATAAAATACAAGGTTAGTAAAAGGCTGTCAATCAGCACTGCATTACTCATATTCTTTACTTTATTAAATACTTCCCTGAGATGGCTTGAAAAACACAAACCATGTATTGCCGCAATCATTTATTGTCTTAATGTTTCATCAGTCTAAAAGTTTCAGCTTTTTATTCAGCTACAGCTGGATGCCTTTATCAAAGCCACTTGAAGACATGCCAGCAAGGTTAGCAAAAACAAAAAAGTGTAATGCCTGCAAACGCTGTGGTAGACCAGATGCGTTTTTTTTTTTACATATTTTTTATTTAATTGATGTCAATGGAGGAGAGGCTTCACTACGCTGAAACATCTTTTGTGGGAAAACGAATTACTTGAATGACTCAACAGCCCATCGGCTAATCTTCAGCACGTTTGCACTTAAACATTCATTTTGGACTGTCTATTTTTTATTTAAAATTTTAAAAATACAATTTAATTAAGTCACTGGCAAATAGGCAACAGGAATGATTCAGTTTATGGCAATTCTCATTCATTTCTATGGTATCCGCAAACAATGCATTGACTGTCGCACAACTATGACGTCAATTCAATGACGTCGAGGCTGTAATGTGATTGGTTATCCGAGTTTGCCGTTAAGCTTTCTTCAATGGTAGAGCCACGGACCCTTGTATCTCCCAAAAATAAATTCATCTCTGTTATTACTTCTACGAGTCTGTTTTAAAGTTTCTGCAAAAGAGCGCTTTCCGGCTTATAGTTTGAGTAATAAATACTATAAGGGGATGAATTTACGTGGTAGTGCATATGCAAAATATATGTATTTTGAAATTCTAAAAACATTTCAGTCACATTTATGGGCAGCAAGAAAAAGACAACACACGGGAAAAAACAACTTACAATGTATCCTGTCTCCATGTGATTCCCAGATATCTGAAACCGACATTTGGAAAAGTCAAACCATGGCGAAAAGAATACAGTGTAGAAAATAAATATATTTATTTTTATCTTGCATCAAAAGGGTCGGCTGCCAGTAGTTAGTTACAGGCTGATGCATAGGTCATACTAACTAATCAGCCGATATTTGGCCAAAATGAGATTTCTGCAATGGCTGATAACCATGTACACTTTGATTAACAGAAGTGGCAGTTCCCCCTGACATAATTTCAGAAATTGACACATTGCCAATTTTTGCTGCCTTTGAATTGCATAGCTACATAGATGTACACACATGGGCCAGTGGTTACCCTGCCCTGTAGCAGTGGCTAACTGCTAGGACAGTGAGAAGCATATGCATATGTGATGCAAATTTTGTTTAGACCAGTCACTCACCATTACGGCTCAATATTAAAAACTTCTTTTTAAACATACCCAACTGGTTTATCAGGTCAGAAGCACATCTACACAGGACTATTGTAGAAATATTTGCTACACCATAATTATTGCAGTGATATTTTTTAACGGGCGTTTTCCGATACTGGATTTTCTTTTTTGTCAACTAAGGTGTGATGAAACTACAGTACTAACCTTGGCATCTCTATTTCCCTTCGGTTTTGATTTGATCTTCCTGCGCTGCTCCCAACTGTTGGTGTACGTAGCAGGAGGTCCTTCCTCCGGCTCTGACAGAGGTCCTCCGTTTTCATCTAGACCTCTCTTTCTTTTGCTTCCTCTACCCATTAACAAGCCAGACCGCTCTGGAGGCTTTAGGGAACAGTCCATCTATCAAAGTAACACAGTAAAACATGTTAGAGCAGCAAATTTTCAAGCTCTGTACTTAGACTGCAGTAACTCAACTCACAGTGCCTTTATTATTTACACTATTGGGTATTATTATCTTAAATGTATATTTACATGCATATTTTGTCCAAAACTTGATATGCAAAATTTCACAACTTCTAATCTCTATACAGCAAAGCAACATGTAATACAGAGTAGTGAAATATGGATAAGCACACAAACCTCCAAGGCCTCCAGGCTTATGAAGCTGGCGATGGCGAATCCATCGATGATATCCTCCTCGCAAGACACCGATTCTCGCTTCCTCCGACGCGGAGGCCGGTGTCTGGCCCCAGGGTAGCTGGGTCTGCATTCTCCTCCATTGGCACGAAGCAGGGAGTCTCCTCTGCAGAGTTCTTGGTCCGAGGCCGAGGATGGCGACGAGGCCCTGTGCTCCGCGAGATCCGCTCTCCTCCGCCGCCGCTCTCGGTCACGCTGCGAGCGGGAGCGGCGGCTCTGCCTGAAGCCTCCGCTTCGACTGGGACCATCCATGTCAATGTCCGTACAAAGGCACTTGTTAAAAACACACCCTGTTCCTGCCTGGGAGACTTTAAAACTATTACTTAATAAAAACCAACGCCTCCAGGACCAGTGCTCTTGATCTCAGATGTAATTGTGGTTTAAGTTTCTGTCTTATAATTTAATGGAGTCCAGTGGAAGCTGTATGGTGCGAGCACACTGCAGTCTGAGTTCAGTCATGTCTGGGCATCACCGGGCCTGTTTTATCCAATAACACAGCGATTATGAAAGCTTCTAGATAATCCAATTACTGTCTTTCTGTCAAGACATTGTCACTTTCATCTGGGGAAGGAAAAAGGAGAAACTACCCATGAGTGGCGTAGTCGGACTTTTAAAGATTCAACATGGCTGTTTAACTAAGAAAATATGCATTAGTTATGATGGAAACAACTATTTTTCTTCATATAGAATATTCACTAAAAGACAAAAAAAAATGTTTTACTCAAATTACAAACTATAACTACATTATGTTAATGACATCTGCCCAAAAATATGCTACTTTATAAGTTAGGGCTGAGTTTTAGTTAGTAAACTTTATTAAAAGGTACAAACAAAGGCCAACCGTGGCGCAAAAAAGATCCTTTTAGACTAAAATATTTTAGCCAAATTGTTTCTTTTCTCAATCTGAAGCAGATAAATCGGTTAATGAAGCGACGAGTTAAATCGCTCGATGTTAGCTTGCTAACTTCGCTAGCTAACCAGGATAGGATCGCGGATTAATTAAACACTCGCTTTTAAACGACCAAATTCGTAACATATTAGTTTATTGTACAATACATGACAGTATTAGAATTATGTTATTGGGATGTTGCCAATTATTCAACGATTATAATATATCCGGTGTAACTTAAATAACCAGGCGAGCAAACATCAGCCAACGTTACGTGAACCACCTTATCATTTATCAAATGTCATTTTAAAAGATCAATCACCCGTTTTACAATTGTCTAGCTCGTTACATCTCTCCCAAAACATCTGTCGAAGGTGCCCAAAGCTATTTATTATGACTCTAATAAAACAAGCTAGCCATGTAACGTTAGCCTGAGCTTCGTTGACACCCCACCTTGCACTTCACATTTAATAAGGAAATTACACTAGCTAATCACTCAGTTCGGTACATTAATGCAACCAATGAATGTACCCAATTGTCTATTTGCGGATTTAAAAACAAACCCCGTCAGCTGAAACATCATACATACTAGCCCTTCAGCTTTCTTTAACGACCAGATGAGAAAAGGGGACACTGCGATGGGCTTAAATCTCAACTAAACTATAAAACCTTCTTTTAGCTCAAAACTAACACCCACTCCGTCTTGTTTTACTGTCGATACTCAAAGGCACAGACACGAACAAAACAACGACAATATTTCCAATCACACCCACCACTCGCGCTGTACAGAGGGCCATTTTCCTCTGGCTTCTGCTTTCGTCCGAGCCTCCATTTAAAACGATAATAATATACAACAGGCCTCGAGGCCTCGGTCTGGAGTTGCTCCGTCAGGGATGTTGAGCGCAGCCCCGTCAGCGCAGGCTGGGCTCCTCCTTCCGCGGCCCGCTCTGTGATCTACTGAGTGCGGTCAAGCTGGAGATTTCGCCGGTGTCCGCAGCAGGAGCGGTTTTCTTTCTCTAGTGTATCGTGTAAAAGGACCTATGAAAGCTTGCTTTTCGTTGCGATCGTCAAAATGGAATAAATAGATTTCTTCAGTTTATTTGGGTGGCTAAAGAATACATGAAGCCTGGGTGGATAACCCGTAGCAGTCAAACTGCATTGTGTGCTTCTGTCGGGTTTTCTTCCTCTGTTGATTCACTGAAGACCAACTACACTGAATGCGACGACAGTACTGCCATCTACTGTCATTGAAGGGCATGAACGATGTGCCTTGTATTTACAAATATAGCTTATGTTTTTTTTTTTTTTTTTTTTTTTTCACAGTCTATGGTTCAGAGAAGGTCCTGGCAGTAGCCTACACATTTGTTCTCATCATCCAAAAAAAGTGTTTTAACCATTTGCCATCACATATATATATATATATATATATATATATATATATATATATATATATATATATATATATGTATGTATGTATGGATGTATGGATGTATAAATAACCTAAACGTGCCTATTTTATGTTTTTTTTTCCTGGAGATTTGACTTTAAAATTTGTTTGGAGATTTTCTTTAATCCAATTATCCATTGTGGGTTTTTTTTGTATTACTGTATATGAATTTGTTTGTGTTTTATAAGTAATATAATACTGGAACAGTGCAGAATATCAAAATTTGAATTGTAGAATATCAAAATAAAGAGATGGTATGTGCAGTGTAAGAGGTTGAAGAATTTCAACGTGATCTTACAAATGTTATTATTATTAGCTAGTACACTCTAAAAAAGTGATAATTTGATTTTACATAAAAAATTGAATTTGATAAATACAATAACAATAAAATTTTATAATAAGAAATAAAAAAGTCATAAATGTCCCTTTTTTAAATATGTTTAGGCTATCTTATAGAATATGATAAATATGATATCTTTAAATCAAAGGAGAAAACTACACATGTACTTATTTATTGCAAAAGCACTTTTAGGTAAGTTACCTTCCTATATATCAAATCTTTTAATTTATCACACAAATACCTACCAAACTAGGTCTGGCTCTCATCTCCGGTTAAAAGTCCCAAGTGTACTGTCAGAATTTGGTAAAAGTGCTTTTTCTTTTTACGCCCCTTGGAGTTGGAATGATTTACAAAATGTATTGAATTTAGATGCACTCCCAACTCTGACCTCCTTTAAACGTCTCTTTCTCAATGTTTTAAAGGACAATTGCAACTGTTTTTCTTAATTCGTCTTTATCCATGTTGTTTGTGAAGTGTAGCCTACATTGTGGTATTTTATTCTGTGATTCTTGTGTATGAAACTTCTTGTGCTGCCGTCTTGACCAGGTCTCTCTGAAGAAGAGATAGTAATATCTCAATGTGACTCTCCTGGTTAAAATAAAGGAAATAATAATAATAATAATAATAATAATAATAAAGCCTAAAACTACCAAAAAATAGTAAATAATAAATAAAATAATCAAGGCATTGTTATTTCACAAAATCTTAAATGTATTAAATAAAGAAACAGTTTTAACCATGGTTTTAACAGCATTTATGCTTGTGCTCGCCATAGTATATCATTTTCTAATTGTTTCAGGACCACATAAAAAAGAGGTTTCTGATTGCTGAATATACACAGCAAGTATGATCACAAGATAAATAACGTATAATTACAAAAAAACGAATATAGGCCTAACGGTAGTATAGCAAAATAAATTTACAGAACCATTTGTAATTTATAAGTTTAGTCTGTCATGAATGTAGACTATGTTTGTTGAAAGTATTGTATGACGCATTTCCTGTGACGTAGATCTTTACAAAGGAAGAACATTCATATGCGGAAGAAGCAAGAAGCTGGAAAACAATCGGGTGGATCGACGAACTGTAACTTTGAATAAGGAATAAAAGAAACAGACGACGGCGTGACATTTGGCCTGCTCAACTATTTCTGTCTCTGGTGGACGGTTTCCACATTAAGAAAGGGCAAGGTAAAAACGATAGAGATGAAGGCCTCCAGCTTTTCTTTCTTTTATTGAGCTAATTTTAGCAACTGACCTCATTATTATATAATGTTATTTAGGAAAAGTTTGAGTGATTTTTATAAAAGAATAATCATTTGAATATGTTATTTTTTAAGCTTGAGTCTGAGTTATTAGTGTCCTTTCGAGTCAGTCACAGAGTGTAACGTTAATGCTATGGCGGTGTTTACAGTTTACATTATCATTAACAGTATCATGTATAAGCTAAATAGTATGGAGTGATATTTTTTTCTTAATCTGAGAAAAGAACAATATTGTAAAATATTTAAATTTGAGACTAGCTATAGAAACCACCATGATATTCCTGAAAAGAATGATGTCATAGCATCACGTGCCCGAGAGTCACTGTCATTAAGTCTGAAATGGAAATATGAATTCCTATCTATGACAATCATCTTTCTGTATTGTTGTCTAGATAATTTATCAGATTGTGGAAACCCTTAAAGGGAATAAACTAAGACTTTCGTTCAGGCTTCTATTCACATATAAACATTCATCAACACACACATTAGTTGTGGTAAACAGATGTGCGAGAAACAATGAGGTTCATTCTCGTATTATGCCTCACGTTTGATCTTATGCAAGAGGTCCATTCTCACACGTCAAGCAGGTTCGGTTGTGCTACTGTTCATTTTCGCTGATCAATGTTTATATGTGTCGCTTGGAACAACATGAAGGTGAGTAATTAATGATGGTTTAAACGCCTTCAAACACCTAACAATCTGGTCTTTTTTTCTCTCCTTTTTTGTGTCAGATGGAGTTCCTGTTTGGAAAAAGAAAGACTCCGGAGGAGATGCTCAGACAGAATCAGAGAGCGCTAAACAGAGCCATGCGAGATCTAGACAGAGAACGCCAGAGGCTGGAGCAACAGGAGAAGAAAATAATTGCTGACATTAAGAAAATGGCCAAACAAGGACAGATGGTTTGGAGAGTTTTCATTTGATATGTTTCTGTTACTGACATATCCATTAAGTCTCGCTTGAGTGCAAGTAATATTCTTTTACCAACAGGATGCTGTGAAGATCATGGCTAAGGACTTGGTCCGCACAAGACGATACGTTAAGAAATTCATAATGATGAGAGCCAATATTCAAGCTGTCAGCCTTAAAATCCAAACCCTCAAATCAAATAACAGCATGGCACAGGCCATGAAAGGAGTCACTAAAGCAATGGCCACCATGAACAGACAGGTATATCTGCAGTAGCATTCTCAGTTTGTATTTGTCTTGTCAACAGACAGCTTGTGCATCTATTTGATTATGTGAATTCTTATTCTCTCAATGCAGTTGAAGTTGCCACAGATTCAGAAGATCATGATGGAGTTTGAGCGCCAAAGTGAAATCATGGACATGAAGGAGGAGATGATGAACGATGCAATCGATGATGCAATGGGAGATGAAGACGATGAAGAGGAGAGGTGAGGATTCCACCATATCAGCATATTAGGATGAATTCTGAAATATATATAATATATTTGCATTGAAAACATCTATTTTACATTGGTGAGCAAAGGAGAAACAAAATCAGTAGTGTAGCTCCAGAACAGAGATCTGGAACAGTCTCTATACCAGACTTTGCACTCGACTGACATGCACTCTTTTTGCTTCAAATGCAGTGATGCTGTGGTTTCTCAAGTTCTGGATGAGCTGGGTCTAAATCTGTCTGACGAACTATCAAGTAAGCCAAAATGACACCAGAGTTTCTGTCGTTCTCATATTAACCCAAATTCGTTCTCATATTAACTTTATTTCTTTCAAACAGGCCTGCCTTCTACCGGAGGAAGCCTTTCGGTTGCAGCTGGGAAGAAAGCTGAACCGCAGCCTACACTGGCAGATGCGGATGCTGACTTAGAGGAGAGGCTGAACAACCTCAGGAGAGACTGAGAAAGACTTTCAGTGAAGGTTTTGATTCACTAAAATGTAGACTGATGCAAAGAGGGGATATGAATGCTCTTTTATTCTGACATTTGACGCTTTAATGCGTCCCTTTTGTTTTTCTGTCCTCTTTTGATGACATGTGCTATGAAAATGTTACCAAACACGTAACCCAAATGAAGATGCAATGCATCAGACTGCTCCTGTTTAGACAAAACCATTTAAAGGAGATAAATCAACAAAGAAGCTTACCCTCCAATTCCAACTTCATCTTTTGAGGAAGTCTTAACACTATTTCATTGCTATAAAATTCGGTTTATCACACATCATATCTTAATTCTAATAAACAGATGGTGATACTAATATTTTATATATATATGCAAAATATATATATGTACAAGATGGAGTCACTCCAAAGGTATATCAGAGAAATCTCTTTGAAATACCCATGCTATTATACTATCATTATCTTCTAATAATATTTTTATTGTGATCTTTTAGTGGTAAATACTTTCATATAATAAATGTGGTGGTACAGTATATTTGTTTCTCAAAGTGATTGATTTCTAGTCCCAGGCCTGTTCAGTGAACTGTAAACCTTCATGAACTAAAGTTTGTGCAAGGCAACATCTCAGTAACTTTTCATTCAATTTAAAAAAATCTTGGAGGCAGTTTTCCAAAGCTTGTTTCGTCACAGAATAATCTAAAGAAATATTAAAAATATTATCAATGTATTTATCTCATGGTGAATCAAAAGAGTTGGTATATTTTGAATATCTTATTTTGCAATTTTTTTTGGTCAATAAACATTTTTCACACTTACGTTTTGTGACATTTGGTGTTACACTTGCATAACAATCGCCTCACATCAGATAAAATGGGTAATTCTCACAAAGACGTCTCTAGGTTCTGTGGATTTAAAAAAAAATGAACAAATGAAATTATGCATATAACACAAGATTAAATTGTATTAAAGTGTTTTTATAATACATAAACAAAACTGTTAAAATACTTAAAGTCTACAATACCATAAAGTCTGCAACGGTAAGCTGCCAAATCAGGTTATTTGGGAAGAAATACTACAATAAAACCAAATATGGACATAAGACACTAAAAACTGCATCAATTATGATATCACAAGAGTGAGTTTTGTGTACTTTTTATTTTTCTGAAAAACAAAAATTCTTGTTTTGTAAATAATGCTATCAATATATCTATGCTGGACATACAACATTTCTGACATTAAATAAAAAAATAACAGCGACATTTTCCTTATTTACAGCCAATATGTGTCAGCAAGGCTATTTACATCGGTCCAGTTGTACACATTCACGAAAGAAAGAAAACAAAACTTGATGTGTATGGTGTTCACAAAATCAACACATGTACACACAGACACACAAAAAAAAAAAACGTTTTCAGGAAAATTACCAATTTTCAGTTAGAACAGATCTTCAGGAAATGCATTTCAAAGGCCCTGAAATGAATCCCATGAGGCACAGAATTAATAAAAAATTCAAAAGACAAGCAACACTTTTGGACATGGATGAAAATGGTGGTGTAAAATAAATGTATTTTCAATAAGAATGTTGATCAAAAAACAACCATCAACAGACCAACTAATCGATCTAAAAAATAACGTTAAGGGCGTTGTCCTTAAACCTGCATGGGATGCTGAACAGCTTCAGAGAACCCTAAAATGCCTTACAAACAAATTCTTGCTACTCTTTTACAAAGGGTCGTTCGTCTAAACAATTTAGCATCCTCACTCTAATCCTGCCAATATTTTTTCTCTCTAAACGACTAAGCTATGCCTACAAAAATATGTACACTGAGGCAGAGGAATTATCAAGACATTCATGCACAATTACGTTTTCAAAAACAAAACAAGCTCTTTAAAGTCATTCAGAACACAACTACATGCAAATGTGCAGCAATACTCCATAACCACAGTTTAGTGCACATTAAAACAGTATTTGCAGTGGAGCCTGCAATGATCAATATCACTAGCCTCAGTGAAAGTACACAGAACAGGACTACAAGTAAAGAATTGAATCAAGGCCACACACTGATTGTGAGAGAACTTAAAATAGCAGTTAACCGGGCAGTTGTTGCTCTATCATCACGGCACAATAAAATGAAAACTCAGCTGTAATGCTGCCATTTCCTTCTCGCCCAAACAGTGCTTTGCCTCCTTTAACCCCTGTTTTGCCACTGGACATGAAGTAGCACACGTACGGCTTATTTCCGACAGGTCCTGTGGGGAGTTTGTTTCTTCTGATTTTCAATGCGACATCGACTTCTCTCATCAAGCCAGGGCAACTCAAAATTCCTAACAGACAACAAAAGTGGATCGACATGTTCACTATGCCTTATGATTGTTATGACAGTTGATCAGTAGTTAAGAGCATTTACATGTTGCACGGGAGATATTTCCAACAGAAAAAAAGGTTCTTACTGTGCAGGTAAATTGGGCAAAGGTCGACCAAACGCAACTACTGGCAGAAAAGGTGTGACCATGATGGCCTCCACTGTACAAGGGAAAATCGGTGAAATTATAGTATATAATATGATAACAGCTGGTTTGTTCATTAATGCAATACAAAATTAATATTTTATCAAATCGATATTTCTTAGGCTCTTACCATTCTCCAAATCAGGATGAAACGAGGACACTTCAGGCTCGCTCTCCTGAACATTTGTTTTTTTCTTCTCCATGCGTTGCTGCAGTCTTTGAAGCATACGCTGTTCACGTATTCTCTGAATGTCCCATCTAACGGAAAAAACAGTACGAGTATTAAGAGCATTTAAAGTGTTGTTTTAAGCAGTCTGTAACCATACATAAACCTTTTTGACAGTTATTCAGTTTGTTGTGAAGAAAACTACCACAAAATTAATCAGTTAAGGGAACTCGTGTAACCATAAATATTGATTTCTTTATATTATATATGCAGGTATTATTCCAGCATGTGTGGATAGGTTTAAGACAGAATGAACTATGCTCTTGTCAGATATTTAAGCAAGAGGCTTAAATAACACAACATAACTCATAATCCTTAATTGAACAATATGTGCTTGTTTAGTTTATACACCGTGTTGTAGACATACACTACCATTCAAAAGTTTGGGTCAGTCATTTCTTTCAGCAAGGATGCATTAAATTGATCAAAAGTACAGTAAAGACAATTACATTGTAACAAAATACTTCGATTTCAAATAAATGCTGTTCTTTTGAACTTTCTATTAAATGAAGAATACTAAAAACAGCACATCTGTTTTCAACACTGATAATTAAAAATAAATGTTTCTTGAGAACCAAATCAGCATTTTTGAATGATTTCTGAAGGATCGTGTGACACTGAGGATTGGCTGAGAAAATTCAGCTCTGCCCTCACAAAAACGGATTACATATTTTTAAATAGAAAACACTTAAAATAGAAAAAATAGAAAATAAATCTTTAAATAAATCTTTAAATAGAAAACACAACATTTCTCTCAATACTACTGTTTTTACTGTATTTTTGGACAAATAAACCAAATCACGGTCAGCATAAGAGATTTAAAGTATAAAAAAAGATATAAAATCTTAGAGACCCTTAACACTTGAATGATAGTGTACAATTTTATCATGCACATGAAAAAAATTAAATAAAGGAGTTAAAAATGTGTTGATGCCACAAAAACAGATTAGGAAAACACCCTTTTAGAAATAAATCTCACCGTTTTCGTCTCTTCTCATCCAGTTCTAACTTTGCGTGCCGTTTCAGAAAAACACCGTCATCAAGACTCTACAGAAACAAATGATGGATACATGACAATGGACCTCTTGTGACTTATGTTTAATACATATATGATGCAAATGATGACTCTTACTTCGGGGATGTCAACAGCATCCTCCTCCTGGATGGGTTCCATGATGTTTTCCCTCCATGATGGGACTAAGGAAATATTTTTTGTATTAGAATTTGGAAATCAATGTTTATAATGGCCATTTTGCATTTGAACCAGGCACTTACTTGCAACATCCTCCTCTATCTTTGGACACTCTTCCTGTAACGGAGAGGCTGGAGGTTGCTGCCAACAGCATAGGTACATCTCGGTCGTTGTCATGTACGGAAGCTCTTCGGTTTCTCTGCTGTTGTCTCCCTCTGGATTCACGTCCATCTGTCCGGATGATTTCACGTTTGTCTTCTCCGGGGTCTCTTTGCTTCGCAGGTCATGCTGACATGGAGACGTCCCTCCTGTATCTGATTTTTGGGGGGTCATTCTAGAGGCCTTACCCCTTGACCTCTGCATCTTTGTTTCCAACATGTTCATCTTTCTAGACAGAGTATTTACAGGTTATATCAGCCAAGCAGAAGCCACAAGAAGAAAGATTAAGTGAAAAATAACAGGAAAGAGTGACTAACAGGTAGAGCTGCACGATTAATTGTTAAAAGATCGCAATTTCGATTCAAACACCCATTTGATCTCATTCCTAAATGACAATGAAACAGCTTCACAAACAGTCTTTTCAACCACACAGTATTACTATTTCTTTTGCAAATATTCATATTATCACAGAAGTACTACAATAAAAGTTTATAGCTTGGATATAAATAATAATGTCTACGGAAACGATCAAAATAGAGAAAATACTTTTTAAAGTAGCTTGACTCTTCAAATAAAAATTGTATCAATTACATCGTTATGGCAGTACTTAATGTATGTGTAGTGGTAGTGACTTGATGGATGTCATTGAATCATACATACAAAAAATTTGTTCAACTACACTGATTCAACCAGTAATGAAACAAGTGAAGTATTTTTGAGCGAGTCATTGATTCAAACTGACTTTTAAAAAATAATTCATTCAAATTAATTAAACATTTTTAATACTGCAACAATAAACATTTTGTCAGAACCTATAGTAGATTACAGTTTATTCTGTTTATTTGTCTCATGTCTGTTCAGAAATGTGAACTCTATTTCAAACAAAACAAGATCGTGATTCTCAATTCATCCAAAATCGTGCAGCTCTACTAACAGGGGAATTTCCCATTCTTACCTCTTTTGCACTTTGCCACCTGACTTAGATGTCTGAGTTTGAGGGTTGTCCCCCATATCTGATTCCCAAAAATCATCCGTGTCAGGGACCCATCGCTCTAATGGCTGGAAGAGCTTCTTGTCACGTGGTTCCTTACTTAACAACTGCAAACGGCGCTCCATCCGCTCAATACGGGCAAGCAACTATTTCAAGGCAGGACAAATACATTTGGAAACAAATAAATATCAATATCCCACAAACCATGAATCTCACACTTTTATTTAAAAGTTTGAAAGATTTTTTTATTTATTTTTTAAGTCTCTTATGGTCACCAGTGTTGCATTTATTTGATCAAAAATATAGTAAAAACTGTGAAATATCATTACAAATACAACCGTTTTCTATTTTAATATAGTAATTTATTCCTGTGATGGCAAAGCTCCAGTATCACATTACCACATGATTAGGTGCTCAAGTAACATTATTATTAATCTTGCTCTAAGAAAAAAACTGAATTTATTTTGAAATAGAAATCAGTTGTTAAATTCTAAATGTATTTTGATCAATTTAATGCATCATATTGCAGACCCTAATGACAGTGTACATACCGTGTCTCTGTCTGATTTGAGTTCATCTATTTCCTTGTCCTTAGACTGTAGCTGTTGCTGTTGTTGCTCTATTAAGTCCAGCTGAAGTAGAAGCAGTTGTTTAAGGCAGGTGGCTTGTGCGTGAGGATGACCCGTGATCTTCCTCAAATTTGTCTTTTTACCCTCCGAGTGTTCATGTGACGCCCCCATGGTCTCTAACCCTTTGGCGTTTTTCTCACCCACAGGGTCTCTAGAATTACTATGTGAATTCATGGATACAAACTCTGGCTTGTTATCAATGGTGTTGGTCTGTCCAAGGGGAGTTTTACTTTTTACAGGGGTGCCTTCACCCCCCATTTGTTTAGCTTGAGATGACAGTTTTTCTGTGCCCACAGAGCCAGCCTCTGAAGCCACAGCCAACACTCTGCCAAGCTTTAACGGCAATGAAGTCCGTTCAGGTTTCCCACCCAAAGTCTTGTCCAAGAACAGATGTTGTCTGGTGCTGTCTGGAGTGTCACCAAGAGGATCACCGAGCTCTTTACGGACACTAGCTGGGTGTCTTGTTTGAGTTGGGCTGAAGTCACAGTTGTTAGAGTACAATCCCACTTTAGAAAAGCATTCAGATCGCATATTCATGGCGAAGAGAAAGCTCTACCTTTTGAACCATGACTACTATAGAGTTGATATCAACAATTATGTGTCTGCAGACCTGTACCTGACAAAACATAAAAGAAAATGTTATGGCAAAGAGACGAATAAGTAGCTAAATAGCATATTATTATTATTCAAAGACCTCATTGTGTGCAGTGGAAATGTAAAGAAGCATTTAATTCCTGTCTATATATTCCATATATGCTTCTTTATAAAGTTGCAATAAAGCCAATAGGCAAGCAAAGACTAATTAAAACACCGAAAACCGTCCACATAATATCTCGTATGGTATAAGTTGTTTAGAGGTTTGGTAACAAACACATCACTGCAGCTCAATACCGGTTGGACTTGGATAAAGGCAGACACACGTCTATTACACCAATACTAAAGATACATGTGAATCTTCTTACTAAAAGCTATGATGCATATCGTTCAAGAGACATGAACCATTTTAACTTGAGCTAATAATAATAAAGCGCGCCTCCATTTTGATCCTCACTGCTAGCTAGCCGCTGTTAGCAAACGAGGTTATGTCGTTTTCGCTGCACAGTTCAGTTTGAATCCAGCATATACCGCATTTCTTACATAGTTAAGAGTTCGCCCAGGGTAACTCCTCAACGATCAGAAGAAACGCGTCTCAAATAAGCGGTCTACTTTACTTTTATTGCTGTGTGTCCCCCATTTTCAGACTTGAATCTGCACAATGTCCCAACATTACGAGTGCGATTGACTCAGTGCGCATGCGTACTGTAAGGACATGTTTACTTTCAGAGTGATTGGGTCTATCGAGCTATATTAAGAGTCATTATGCATGGCATTTTTTAATCTGCACTAATATCGAGCGCCGTTACTTTAACCTATGGAGACTTGGAAAGTGGTACAGATTAGCCTAGTTGTGGTAGGCCAAGGAACGCTAGTTGTCTGTCGGAGGGAAATTACGTATCGTACCGTACACACTTGGGGAGAGGACCGTTTCAACGTCATTTCCTCCGACATTTTCGCACTCGTTTCGTTCCTATGGTTTCGTTTCATTTTTAAATGTGTTTAGCCTACCCAGTATTAGTCTCAGCCTCAGACGTCACGCCCACGGAACGTTGGCTAAACAGCCGTCAGTCTGAAGGTCTGGCTACGCGAGACTAACCCAGTATTAACCCTTTCATGCACGAATTATGATAACCACAGTCAGGATCATAGGGAATGAAAAACAAGATTTTAACTTTTTTTTTTTTTTTTTTTTTACACAATTTACAAAGGGATTTTCAAATCTCCAGTGATTCGCCCAAATGCCTTTTTGTCATCATTGTGTTTATTGCAGTGTTTTGGATTGACTTTTCGATTTTTGTTCAATTAAATTTATATTTGCTATGTACACCACATAAGAATAATTTAGTTGCTGAAAAGCCATTAAATTGTCTCTCTCTGTGAGTGTGTGTGTGTGTGTGTGTGTGTGTGTGTGTAGGCTATTCACTATAGTTCATTTTAGAATTTCATGTATTTTAACCCTATAACTCTTATAATGTGTCCCTTAGGCCTATAATTGTGCTTGTTTTGTCACAATAATAAAACTAAAAATGCAATCGACATCTAGCAAAACTATTACAGACTTACTAAACAACTGTGCAACTCTTTTATAATGTGTTTATTTTCCTTGGAGTTTGTGTGTTTTCTAATAAAACAAACAACTAAAAAGTAGCTGAATGGGAAAGTCTGGTAGAATGAAAACGAGAAAAGAAAATGCATTTCACACTTCAAATTCTCATATTTATCTTTTCTACATTAGTCAATGTGTGATGGATAAATGTATACATTCCCATTTCACACATATGAAAAAGTACCTATCATCACCCTTCACCCAATATAAATCCTGTTTTTAATGGCTCGGGACAGGTCACCTGTTGATTTCAGCGACAGTATGTGTGTAACTGATATGACCAGCAGGGGGAGATGTAGTACAATTGATTAGGCTATTATATTTGGAGAAAAGAGAGATTTCAAAAGGTCAATGTTGTTATTTTACTATTACCAGTTAGGCCATGTGTCTTAATGACTGAACACAATTATGTTTATTTAGAGTGACTGGCGTTCACTTCCCTCAGCTGCAATAGCCTATTAGATGCTCTCTCTGTCTCTCTCTAAGAAGCTAAAGCGTCTCACTTGACAAGCTATTGATCTCTTAAAGACTTAAATTGATCACATCAGTGTATGTATGAATGCATTTTTCTATGTGTATTCACAGGCTGTTTATGTTAACGTTGATGTTCTTCTTCATAGAACAGGGATAAAGAGACAAATGCAGCTCAGAGAGAGAGACACTGAGAGAAACAATACGTAATTAATGGTGCAGACCCTCTGTCATGACTTATCAAACTCGACTTGTTAGGTGCCATGTTGGCCAATCTTAAAGTTTAATGGTTTTTTAGTAGGCTACTCAACAATAATGTCCTAGTGTTCATAATCCAGATCCACTATCACTGTGCTATGGCCGTATGCCCTGCTAACAAAAATATGTTCTATGAACAACTTGCTATGCTAATAGTCACACATAAAAATGTTATTGAGAGAAATCGTGAGTGACGTGCAGAGGCGTTGTGTGAGCTGTGTGAACATGACGGATATAGTTCTAGACTAATGAGGCATTTATTTATCTCTCTTGCACAGTTTTCCAGTTTCAGTATTCCTCAAATTGAAGAAAAACAGTGAAATGCAAACTCGGTATTGCAGTAAACCTGCAATAATTAAAATTAAAATTTAGATGTATTTAATCTTACTTTATTATCCAGTGTGTCTTTACTGTTGACCTTTCTTCTCCTGTGTCCTAGAATGGCAGCACAGCTGAAAGGTTTGTTGTAGCTGCGCACTTTACTGTACAGGCGTTAATTTGCTAAACCTTTAGTCTGAGGCTTAATTGTTTCACTTTTGGTGTGAAAGGGCTTGTACATTTGCCAAAACTTAAATAAATAAATAATAATTTAAAAAAAAACTAAGCAAACAAGCCCATCCCAGGTGAGAAAAAGTTAGGCAAAAGTCCTGCAATTCATTACTTTCCATAAAAAGTAACAAAGTAACACAATTAGTTACTTTTTTAAAAAGTAACAGATTACTTTTAAACCTATGAACCATGGTTCCTCTTGTATAAATCTAAGACTCTTGAGTCACCAACCTGCGGCTTAAATAATATCGTTTGTCAAGATTTTGCCTTTAAAAGTACAGAAAAGCTATTTAGGAACACCAATCCTTGATGACTTTACATTTGCTTGTCTCATGTCCATTGCAGCATCTTCAGATCGAAAGTGATCAGTATTCCAGATTAAAGCATCTTCTCAATATAGACAGCAGGTCTTGTGGCCTACCTGGTTGTGTAATGTACAAATGGCTCTCCTCCAGTATGTGTCTGCTTGAGTATTGAATATGTGAGCATGTGCATGATTAATTATTAGATTATGCCATATATAATTATAATATCAGTCAATATTTACCCCACCATATGCTGCAGATACACAGGGGTGCCCTTCTCTCCTTATCACAATGTCTTTCACACCAGGAGGAGAGAGCAGGCTAACGTTTGGCAGGTATCTCTCTAATGCTCTTAGCCATCTGCCAATCGCCTGGGCTCTCCCCACAAGAACATAATGTTTCTGATTACTGGGTTAATTTCAACACAGTTTGGCACAGTGGATGCTCTGCAATCTCTTGCTGCACAGTTAGTATGTTTGGCTGGCAGCCATCATGCTGACAACCTCCAGCCCGGCGTTGAATAGGTTCTGGTTTAGCCGAAGGGGTTGGTTCAGAACAGTGGATCCTGGAGGTTGCTGGTTGTTGAATATTATGATCGTCAATATTTTTACAGTCGCTGATTTCTCCTCTGCCAGAATCAGAACATCACAGTTTGCTTTATATAATAGATGAAACAATGTATTGAGTCCTCTCTTTCTGCTCTTTATCCATTCATGCTTTTTACTGGTGGATATCTGCTTCTTTAGGCTATCTCCCTCTCCCATAACTCATCTTGTTTGTCCATCTCTTGAATTGATTTCTGTATTGCCCTGTTTTTAGTCTCCATAAGCTCTATTTATGTGTTCTATTTTCCTTAGCCGGCCTTAAGATTGAATGACCTTGGTGGGTGCATGGGTTGTCCGTAGAGGAGGATAACACATTAGCTCGTGCATTTTGTAAATATCTTATCAAAAGCCAGTATAGCTCAATTCATCCACACTTTCTGTTACATTTGTACAGTTACATCACTTCTGAAAGCATTTTAAATTAAGAACTACTGCAGAAAAAAAACTCATCAAAGAATTGTAAACGAAATAAATCATAATAAGTTTTGGTTGTGACATTAGACAAATCTTTGTGCTTAGCTCTGGCAAATGTGAGCCAGAGCCTTTGTGCCCCTTTCTCTGGAAAGGCCTCAAGTACTTCCCATTTAATGACAGAGAGAGCTACTTCAAAAAGACACAAGCAAAATGTTTTGAGGATATAGTCCTGAGGATTTATTTTTTTTTTCTGAACTCTTTCCAAGTCAAGTTCAGTTTTTCAAGTGATTTTCAAGTCTCTGATTGATTGACTGACTGACTGACTGACTGACTGGTTGATTGATTGATTGATTGATTGATTGATTGATTGATTGATTGATTGATTGATTGATTGATTGATTGATTGATTGATTGATTGATTGATCGATTGATCGATCAAACTGACTGACTGACTTACTGATTGATTGGTTGGTGGATTGATTCATTGATTCATTCTTTTTCATCATTCATTCTTCAATAATTCATAATTTATTTATCTTATGAGGCCTTGTGAACTCTTTAAAACTGTTAATTCAGTAAACTAGTTCACTTTCTTTTAGCAACTTTGCAAATACATGTCAATTAAATCTCAGAGTTTTATTAGACTGTATGCTTAATATCTGCTAACTCTTTATTGTGATGCTCCTCCAACAGACATTCTACTGACTATAATTAACTTTGCAAGTACATGTCAACTTACTTTAACCCTCAGAGTCCCTCACTATTCTACTAATACTACAAACTCTCTAATGAGAGTTAAACATGTAGGTGCAGAATTAGTCAACAAAGACAGTCTCAAAACTGTGTTTTAAAATTGCTGGTGTTTCTGACATCACAAACTTGTAACCAATTTCATCTCTGAGCTGGTGTGAGTGAGTGGAGGTGGGGCTAATTTGCATATTCATAGAACCACTTATAATAAATGAGACAAGGCACATTTTTTTAAGACATTAAGTTTTTTTATTTTCAAGAAAAAAATATTTTTTAAGGGATAATATGGTTGACTATAGGGGGATTTTAAGCAAAGTAAAAAAGTAAAGCTTTACATTAGAGTGTATTGGTAATTTACACATTTTATGCAAAGTGACTTTTATTGCAAGCATTTCCTGGCTGGAAAACAAACTCATTGTTAGTGCCACTGCCACGCTCTACTGTTTGAGCTACAGAAAGTCTTTCTATTGTTTCATCCAAAATTCTGTGGCGTCGTGTGCCTTTCAAGAGACTGCCATTGATTTCAGTGGGAATGCTGACAGATTTCTTCAGGTATTATAAACCTTCAGAAATCCAATTTGTTTTACTCCCTCTTGATTTTCAGAATGACCCAACTCTTTCCACACCCTCAAAACATATCTTGCTCAGTGCTATCCGTCAAACTCTCCCCTAGTGCTTTCTCTAGCATGCAGGCGCCATAACATCCCACCCCATATCCCCAGAACACACATTTGGACACACATCCCCTGCTCGCAGCTATGATACCATTTTATCACCACGTCCAGTAAATATATGGCATTGTGTGAATCATTTGAACTTTTGTGTGAATTGTTTGAATTAATTACCAAAATATATTTGTGAGTTTGTTCTGAGGGGAGACAAAGGGGTCAGGCATACCTCTTTGGGCCGACAAGCAAATGGGTGAAAAACAAACAAAAAGGTCTCGTAACCAGGCGGAGGGAGTGACTCAGACACAATCAATTCTCCATGAGCTCTCAGTGGAGCTTCGAAAGCCATGGAAACAAAAACAACACTCCCAACTCAGGTTTACAGCTCAAGGACCCGTCCTGTTTATTTTCAGCCTCCAAAACCAACCCTGTTATTATTCCTGCAGCGGTCGGAGTTGACTTGTAAAATACTCTGTGTGGGAGGGATGGGGAAAGCTTTTTGAGTTCCATCACAACAAAGTTCACTTTAAGGTGACAAAAGTGCTCGTTTTGCATGCCAACACCTGGCCCTTATCTAATGGTCTAATTAGTCTGTAATAAAGGAGACTAATGGGTCTGTTCATTTCAACAAATGAAGGTGAATCACCTGGCTTTTGGAACCACCCACATTAGGAGTAAATGTTGAGTCCTTTAGTGTAATTATAAATAGTAAAAAATCATTAAGTCTGTCAGATATAGAATGATTTTAAGTGACGTTTAAATCGACTAAGAAGGCTTTGTCAAATTAGGCTTGTTTTAACGGTTCTTCTCTGCCTATCCTCTCTTCTTCTTCTTTATAGGTTCTCGCTTTCATTTTCTGCCCTTCCATCTACTCTTCTGTCCTTTCTTCCGATCTCGTCTCCTGCAGTGGCCGCATGATTTATGCCTCTCTCCTAGTCTGAGAGTACATAAATACATATAAAGGTTGTAAACTCCCACCATCCATAAAAATGATTAAAGCACCTATTTTGGTTAAATCGGTGCCTGCCCACAACTGTGTTTGATTTTCCACCTAAACCAGAGCCATGTGACTTTCTGCTCCAGCTTCCAGGTCTACACACACACACACCCATCTCCTAGGGGCAGGAAATGAAAGCCAGAACAGGAATGGGAATAAAAAAAACATTTGGATGTCATCTTTTGAAGATGAGTATTTTCTGATATTTAAACCCAATAGATGTCTGGATGGCATCTACTAGCATTAGACTGATCTGTTAATGGGTTTTAAGAGACTGGTCTGTAAGCTAAAGGTAAGATCTATAAGATATATGTACTGTATGTATATCAAAATGATGCTCTCTTGTCATAGCCTCATTAGGAGGAATAGACCTGACCTACTGACGACTGCCCGAACACGGAGGAGCCGTCGCCGTACAGCAGGCGTCCGAGGGCTAGAGCGCTGTCCACCAAGGGATCACCACTGCCAGGCATTGCGGAGGAGTCCGCCCAGCTGGTGAAGGACTGGATGGCAGTGCATTTTGGGAACTGGACCAAGATTTTTATTCCTCTCTCGTCTCTGTCTCTCCTCATCCTTCCATCTCCCTTTCTCTCGCCTCGTCTGCCCTGGTCTGCCCTTACCCCCAGGTGCTGCGGCCACCCTTGACTGGACCCTCCAGAGAGGGGAGGAGTAGAGCACAGCGTCAAGGGTACCGTGAGGGGTCCTGCAAGGAGCGATGGGGGTATGTGGTAAGCAGGGCTGGTCGAGAGCCGGTAGCGCAATTGCTAATGATGGATAAAGAGGAGTGACGGCAGTGAAGGACGATAGAGGACCAGGCCTTGACTATATTTACGTTGTGTTTTGTAATGTTTGTTGGTAACACTTTATTTCGATAGTCCACTTTAGACATTCTACTAACTATAAGTGACTTTGCAACTACATGTCAACTAACTGTCATTAGAGTATTAGAAGACTGTGAGCTTAATATCTGCTAACACTTTATTTTGTTGGTCCCCCAACAGACATTCAATAAGTAACTTGGCGACTACAAGTAAACTTTTTCTACTAACCCAAAGCCTAACACCTAACCATAACCTAACAGTCTACTGACAGCCTACTATAATTTACTAATACTCTAATGACAGTTAGTTGACATGTAGTTGAAAAGTTACTTAAAATTAGTAGAGCGTCTAAAGTGACTATCGAAATAAAGTGTAACCTGTTTGGGTATTTTATGATTAAACTATTATGTTGAACATTCCCTTTTTCCCCGAACAACTAACTTTGTTTCACTGTATTTATTGGTTATTGTCTTTGTGTATGTGAAGCTGTTATAGTTTTTTGGTTGGCTTTTGTGTTATATCTGTTGTGTTCATAAAAAGCTGAAATTATGTCCCCGACTCTCCTTGCCTGTCTGAACTTTACAGTTGTTTTAGCTCAAACTGTAGAGCAATGCTCTAGAACTGCCCATGGGATTGATAGCACTGGATGATACTCAGGAAATAATTAATTAATTATTTCTTATAACTATACGCTCTCTGCATACTTTATTTTGATCAAACACACCATCTTGATATGTCCTAATATTTCCCCTCATCTATGACCGCTGAAACCGGTGGCATGAACAATCAGGTTAATTTTATTCTAATATTGTTCTGCGTGTTCATCTTGTTGGTATGTGCCTATATCTGTTTTTCAGTGCAGACTATAAGACAAAGGTAATGTTAATGTATTTTGAGTAGCGTGAATTAAACTTTACTTTAGTTTCTTATTTCCTCTATTAATATTCTTTCTAAAATGCCTATTAAAATATTCAGTTCAGAGAGTGTTTATCTACTTGAATCCTCATATTTTAAATGGATAGTTCACTTTGAAATTAATTTTTGATATGTTTTAGCTTAGCTCAAGGGCATCCAAGATGTAGGTGCTTTGTTTCCACAGTATTTTCAATTTTATATTTTTCGGTCAAACCGTTGTTGTCTATCAGTCATATAATGCAGGTTTAGGGGGTCCACCCCTATGGTCCACCCTCGGTTCACCTCTTAAGAGCATGCACAGAGAAGTCAAAATTAAACATGATTTAATGACTCGTAAATGTAAGTACACATTGATGGCCTACAACACGAAACGAGTGGTTTGTGTGAGAAAACGAACATTATTTATATCGTTTTTACCTCGTGTAACCACAGCCATGCATGTCCAACTGATCTGACGGCACGGGCGCTTCGGTCTGCGCAAGCAAAGCGCCCGTGCCGCATGCGAAGCGCCTTTTTAGGCCATCAATGTGTACTTACATCTTACATTTACGAGTCATTAAATCATGTTTAATTTTGACTTCTCTGTGCATGCTCTTAAGAGGTGAACCGAGGGTGGACCCCCTAAACCTGCATTATATGACTGATAGACAACAACGGTTTGAACGAAAAAATATAAAAATTGAAAATACTAAGCAACAAAGACACCTACATCTTGGATGCCCTTGAGGTAAGCTAAAACAGATCAAAAATTAATTTCAAAGTGAACTATCCCTTTAAATGATCTTTTAATCATAACTTCTGTGAATGTGTAACTTTTGCATGTAAAACAATGTTATGGGCATGAAGTATTGCTTAAGAAGGCTCAGTTTTCTCTGGAAAAAATCAGATGCATACCTCTTGGTGAAAGAGAAGAGGGGGAACGCAAGGGTTTTTTTTTTTCTTTGAAAAAGAAAATAACATGAGGGATGGAGAGAGGGGGCTTCAGGTGTAAAAGCAGTGGGGGGCTTTTGCTTGACTCATGAAGAATGTCAGCTGGAGACTTGATGTTAATGTAAAAATCCTGGGTGAGTCCTTTAGGCGAGCCGCTCTCCTTCCCTGTTGAGGCGGATCACCAAGTTGAGGATTCGGTATGTTTTATTCCATCAAATAAATGACCATAAGAACAAAAGATGATAGGCACATTAACAATAGACAGGCTTTAAATGACGTTTTCTGAACTTATCAGATGTACTTTATGTCCATCCTTGTGTAAAAACAATTTTCTATCTGCTGTAATTCTCTCCACCTACATTTGAGACTAATGAATGCTTCTGATTATCACTGCTTCAAGCTGTTAAACTCTCAAATCACAAACTTGTGTGTCTCTTTGTCCTAATGTTATAGAACAGTTTGTGTGGTCACCACACTTCACCCCCTTCTGTATTAGTGCCATGGTGAGTAAGGGTTAAACACCAGGATGAGGAGGCCTACTGTTGCTGGCTAACATGCCCAGTTGGAGGTTCTTTGACCTGGGGTGCAAATCTGTCTTAAATAGGCCCTCTCCAGAGAGCCAGAGATGCAGCATGGCATATCCATCGCTACAGGGGGTCGTGAGTCTGTCCACAATGCAGATCAGGTTTGAAAAGAAAACCTGAGTGAGGAGAATGTAAAGGAACGAAAGAAAGTTACTCTAAGTGGACGTTTTTGCTATTTATTGTTTGATTTTTTACATTTGTTGGACATTCTATATAATAGACTGTTTAATGGAAGGTCCTAATTGTGACAACATACCATGTGTAGTGTGATTATCCCTTATTTTTAACACATGGTGTGTGGCGTGTGCAACCATTTGCAATTTGAATGTGCAAGGCTTCTGGTGTCATCCACGGCCAGTTATTTTTAGCTGCACAAAAACAGCCCATGCTTGATATATTGCAAATTGGTACTTCTTAAGACTATTTTAACCAAGGACTGCAAAAGGGCATCTCTGAATGCTCATGTCGAACCTTGAAGCAGATGGGCAACAGAAGATCAGACCAGGTTCCGCTCCTGTCAGCTAAGAACAGGAAACTGAGGTTTAGGCTACTGCTGGGGGTGTAATTGTGTGGTTGATATTTTCTTGGTACATTTTGGGCCCCTTTGTATCAATTGAGCATCATTTAATTGCCAGAGCTAAGTTTTGTTGCTGACCATGTCCATCCCTTTATGACCACAGTGTAATCATCATGGCTACTTCCAGCAAGATAACGTGTCATGTCACAAAACTCAAACTGGTTTCTTGATCATGACAATGAGTTCACTACTCAAATGGCCTCCACAATCACCAGATCTCAATCCAATAGAGCATCTATGGGATCATGTATGTGCAGACGAAAGATCTACAGCATCTGCATAATGCCAAAATATCAATATAGACTGAAATCTCTGAGGAATGTTTCCAGCATCTTGTCAAATCTATGCCATGAAGAGGTAAGGCAGTTCTATAGGGAAAAGGAGGTTCAACCCAGTACTAGCAAGGTGTACCTATAGTGAGCGATTTTTCCTGGCCAAATAGTGAAAATGTCACATATAGTTTTTGTAGCCAGGATTTTCAAGACTTGATTTGATGTGCCTATCTTGAAAAACATTCATTGGGTAAAAATGTTTTCCCTTTTACAATGACAGCTGGCGTTATGGCAATATAGTTAGTGGACCGCCTCAGGCTAGGTGAGAGAAATATTATGTACAGATAAAGGATGAAGATGAAACCTGAAACCAACATTGGCTATATTTCAGCCCTGCAGTGTTTGTTTCCCACCGTTATATGTCGTCACCATCTCAGAAGCCCAATTTCACAAGCACTTTGAATTAACCGTAATTAGAATCTTGGCTTTTGACCCTTTCGATCACGAAGGATGAGGGTGTGTAAATCAGATTGGTTCTACTGTGATCAGTAACATATGTGAACTGGGAAGAAGATGAATGTGCTCATGCCAGAGTCTATATCAATGAGCTGTGGTTTATGCAGCCTGTGGTCCAGGTTTAGTGTTGTGCCAATGCCAGGCCTGTGATTGATGTGTAAAATATAAACTGATGTGTTGAGAGAGGCAAGAGATTTTCTTTTCGTGCTCTCTTTCGTATGTTTCCTGTTAAAGGCGGAAAGCAAAGAGTGAAGCGTTTCCTACCATTTCCAAGATGATTCCAAACATTTGTTAAGACATTATTTCATGCAGGTATAGGATATGTATTTTATGTTGATGTTCCTGAATATATAAAACAGATACCAGTCAGCGTGAAAGGATTTACCTATGCCCTGCATATTAGAGTCTGAAATGAGGATGTGAATGTTTGTGTGTGTGTGTTCACATGCTGGTAAATGTCATGCTCGTTCTCAGTATGCTCTATCAAAAGGTATGAGACCTCACATAGCAAAGCACTCAGAAAATGAGAAAGGAAAATATCACTTACGCATTTGACAAACATTAGGTTGCGGTACTTTTGATCACAAATGTAGTGTGGAGTAAATCTCAAATAAGAAAGAATTAATTTTCTGAGAAAATATTTGCTTTCTTTGCAGGGAAATAAGAAATCTGCTTTTTGAATTATATTGTGCCTGTGTGTGTGCGCGCATGTGTGTGTGGTTTGGGTGTACCCTACATTATGGGGATTAAATGGGGGAAAAACATGCAGAAAGCTGAGTAAGTTTAGAGTTATGTCTATGTAATGTCCCCATAACGCATGAAAACCCAACTCTTGAAAGATTTCGCCTAAAAGATTCCTCAGTTAATCTCAAACCTTGAACACTGATTGTGGCCTCCTCCCTTTTTGAAGAAAAACAGAACGTGGAGTAATGCCATCCAAAGTAGATCATACCAAATTACAGAAATATGCTTTCAATTTCACCCCTCTGAAGCAATAGATGCTAAAGAAGCCAGCTTTTTGTCTTAAGCAAAACAATACAATATTAATTGGTTTTAAGTTTTACATATGGTCCTTGTATGGTCCCTGTTTTATCCTTCATCAGGTAGAAATTGCTTAAAAAACAATAGCACACCTCTCCTCAAACAGCCATGATTTGAGATATCACTCATGTCTGTAGAAACAACGGAGCAGGACTATGTCCCTCCTTAAGAGCAGGAACATCTTGAGTTATGAGGTTCCTGTGTGCATGCGTGATTTTAAACAAAATGTCAAATGATGTCATATAGGCCCTTTTCCTTGGTGACCATTGTACATTTCTCTCTGTCCTCCTTTTTCCCCTCAGTATTGGAGAGAAACAAGAGGCCAAATGCCTCCCTGTCATGTTTCAGACTGCTTGTTCATGCAACAGCATGTGTTCTGCATCCCTCAGGAGAGCGGCATACATCATAGTAATGCTAACTCAGCACACAACACTGCTATAGCCATAACCTTATAGATTTACGCCAGTAAGATCAATGCCTTGAGTCACCATTTAACAAACCAGCTTAGTTAAAACATTTAGCACCTTTGGAAATATTTCAGGATTGTGCATAATTTATTGAGGTGGATATGGTGAAATTGCTTGACAAGCTCAGTTATCCTTCCTGTTGATGTATTTCTTATAAATCAAAATTTATGCAGTGCATTTTTTAACCATGATTTGCTGCATGCTCTTTTGTTAGAGGTTGCATCTGCAAATCTGTGTGCAGCATGTGTTTTCTCTAAGATATTAGTATATAGACCATTTCACAAGATGTAAACAACACTGGTCCAGAAGCACTTCCTGTTTCAGTTTGTAACTGTTTTCTTTGTTTCACATGTAAAGAAAACATCTTAAAGATGTTTGTTTAACTTTTTGATTCAGTTTTAAATGTTCTGTTGGTTGTATTTTATCCCAGCTTTTATGTAGTGTTAAAAAACTGAAACAGGAAGTGCTTCTGGACCAGTGTTGTTTACATCTTGTGAAATGGTATAGAGTTTTTTGGTTTGCATATTGTTAGCATCAAAGCCAAAGATGAACTAAAAGACAAAACTCTTTTTTTTGCCAGTCTATGCTAGTCATTAGCTGGTCCAAACGGACCAGGCTGGTCATTAGTTTGCATAAGCTGGTCATTAGCTGGTCAAAGCCAAGTAGGCCATCTCAGACCAGCAGCAAACCAGCTATTAGCTTAAAGTTAAAGGTGGTTTTGGAAACATGGTGGTTAACACATAGATATCCATAATAAAGGATGTCTCGTTCGCGCTGCTAGCCAATGGAGGTCGACGTCCACACCTGGCGGCCATCTTTTCTGAGGCAGCTCGCTCACTCGTAACATTGTGTTTTAATGGTGCATGTACTTTTTAAATAACTATAACTTGCTCAATTTTCTACCGATTTTCAAAAGGTTTGGTTTGTTATAAATGTCAGAGATGTAGTTATGACACTGCATACTAATGAATATTAAGTGTAGCTATAAATAAATAATCATCCAGAATTATAGCCACGTCAATAACGTTTGTAAGAAACCAAACCGTTTGTAAATCTGTCAAGATTTCAATGAGATAAGAGTATTTGTGTTTGTGCTGATCACTCATCTTACATCAGCTTGCCTGTGACAAGATGGCCGATGGTGATGACGAAAGAGACTCCATTGTAAGACATCTAGCCTTTATTATGGATATCTATGGGTTAACCTGCCAATAACCAGCTATAGAACAAGTGAATAAACAAATCTCTTCAAACGTTCTGTTCATAATTAAACAAATTTTATTTAAATCTTATTTTTTGTTTGATTTAGTTTAGTTTTTTTTTTTTTTTTTACCTCTCAACCATCACCTTTCCA
The DNA here is from genome assembly GCF_988280905.1 of Pimephales promelas. NCBI lineage: Eukaryota > Metazoa > Chordata > Actinopteri > Cypriniformes > Leuciscidae > Pimephales > Pimephales promelas. Next base: position 22,133,429 of record NC_142785.1, on the reverse strand, counting down.
TATGTGGTCAAATTGCATTGACGTTCATAATCTTGTAAGCTTGAAAATTCTCAGTCAGCAAACGTGTTTGAAGGCATTCAGCAAAGAGTAAAGGAAAACACAACCTGTCAAATATCAAAGAAGTGTATGCATGTGCATGTGTGTGTGTGTGTGTGTGTGTGTGTGTGTGTGTGTGTGTGTGTGTGTGTGTGTGTGCTCATTTCCATTTTAGTGACTATTCAGCAGCACTAGGGGGCCCTGCAGGGCTGCGTTAGTGTGACTGTTTGGTTTGTGTGTGTGTGTGTGTGTGTGTGTGTGTGTGTGTGTGTGTGTGTGTGTGTGTGTGTGTGTGTGGACCTTACCGTGACAGATTTAATATCAGCCTTGCCAGTGACATTGACTTGAGAGTTCATCTTCTGTTAAAATCCTGATACTCTAACATGACATCAAACCCTCAGTGACCAATAAGCACAATGTGTTCAGTGTGAAGCTGTTTTCACAGAGAGAGAAAAAAAAGAGGAAAGACAGGTGGACGCAACAGTTGCTGTTATCCCTCAAAGCAATCTGGCCGAAAGCAGAGCACCTGTCGGATGTGTAACTTCATGAGGAGAAAGATAGAAGGAGTGTGCATGAAACGAATAGCCTAATGAAGATTGAATAAATCCTGCTTAAATTACCTATGTCAACACACTTTATGTAAATGATTAGATCTATGTGTCAAGTACACAGTTTTGTGCTGAAATGTTTTACCCCTTCTAACTTTTTAGATGATAATTGTATTGCTTAGATATTGCTCTTTTATAGCTCAGGAGATTAAATATGTTTAGATTAGAGATTTTGGTTTCATTTTATTTTGATGGTCCCTTTAACACATTCTGTTGACTAACTCTTATTAGAGTGTTAGAAGAGTATTAGTAGACTGGTAGGGTTTGGGTTAGAATAAGTTGCATGAAGACATGAAGACCTCTGATGCAAAAGCCTATAAAAGTCACCTCAAAAAGTCAAAAATGAGATAATATTGAGTGAATGCTCTCCGCAGATAATATACGCTCATCAAATACTTTCACTTCAAACTCACTAAATCCCAGCTTCAGCCCATTCAGAAATGCCGGTACTTGGTAGAAACCTATAGAGCCTGATAAAAATGTTAATATTAAACGAAAATTAGATGGACTGAAGACGGGTGGACTTCTTCACATGTAGTTGCAAACTTATTCTTGTAGTCAGTATATTTTCTGTTGGAGGAGCATCACAATAAAGAGTTAACAGACAGTCTACTAATACTCTAATGAGAGTTATAGTTGACATGTAGATGCAAACTTTTTGTCAGCAGAGATTTTTTTAGCAGGGATGCATTGTCGATATTGGATATATAGCCTATATATGCATGCTAATCCATTTTTACTTTTTACTTCTAGTTAATCTTTATAAACTCTAGTTTACTAACCTAGTTAAATGTAATCTTTAGCAAAT